>NC_137677.1:19370263-19542763 GCF_963989245.1 Nansenia antarctica | reverse complement strand
AGTAGAGATATCAATCCAAAATATAGGCTTTTATTGCAACCAACAACAACAACAAAAAAACTATGTTTGTGCAAACATGGTGTTTGTTTCCAAGACCAAGCATCAAAATGCCAACCTATGGGACAATACTGTACATCCCATTGGCAGGACGTCACGTAACAGCGCAGTGTGTCTCTAGGTTACAGTGTCACATATCCCATAATATAATCCCTAAGTAACTAGCCAGTTTTCGTAGCACAGTGAGTGACGTCTTCGAAATCGAAAACACAGGCTATAGTGAGACCCGCGTCAAAAAAGGCTCACAGGCGGAAACTACATCCCGAACGATAGTTCCTCCCTAGGAAATATTAGTTCCCACTTCACACGAGATAGATAGATTAGATAGTTTGACTGTGTGATAGATAGATAATTTGATATTTTGAAAGTGTGATCGATCGATAGATAGTTTGATTGTGTGATAGATAACTTGATATTTTGAAAGTGTGATAGATAAATCGATATATCAATAAAGAAAAGAGTGTAAAAAGAAACAACTTGCATTGCTGTCATGCTAGCGTAGTGGTTAAAGCTGCGGACTGGAGTTCCAAAGGTTGCGAGTTCGAGACTTGACTAAGTCATTCATTTTTTTTTTTTTTTACATTTAACCGAAGATTTCATGCAAAGGTTTCAAACACCATTGTAATCGTGTCAGTTCTTGTAAATTAGCCTGCACCATAATTTTATAGCCTACAATACTTTTTTAGATGAGATTTTAGATTAGATTCAGACAACGAAATGCAGTAAAAAGTGCGCCTGAAGAGGGATTCGAACCACTGATATAAAATGACGATTAAATCCTATGGCAGCAGTCAATACCACTAGGCCATTGTGGCGATATGACGGTTTGTAGCCTGCTGCGGATATCACCACAGTAGTAATATTCATTTATTAAAATATGAACATATAACAATAACTGGGGCTAGTATGACCTACGCATTTAATCGGTCAGCAATTTCTTGCCAAACCATTTCCCTCGCCTTGTTAATTGCGGCAGTATTGCACTATTTTACATCTTATTTTTCCGTCTTCATAAAAATCAATAATTCGGAATGCTGCGCAAATGTAGTACCCCTGCAGAGTGGAGTATCTTCATTTCGACAGATCGACACTTCAGGGCTTTTTATGTCTGCGTGCACGCGCCCATATCGAAGATTTGTAAGCCTGTCTTCTGTGAACACTGATGACACAAGGCTGATCCTCGTTCGAGGAATCACCTGAGGCTTGATTTCCAATCTCGAGTTCCCTGAGCGCCGCTATACTGATCCACCTTTAGTGGAATGACCCGCTGATTAGTCACTTTTACAACGAGGTATGACTTGTAAGGATCATGCATTTGTGGAATGAGCAACACAGCTAAACGTGTGGGTAGCGGCCCAACATTTGCAATTGTATGCATGGATTAAAGAAATATTTTTTCTATATTTTGGTCAAACGGAATCAAATAAATACAGTAGAGATATCAATCCAAAATATAGGCTTTTATTGCAACCAACAACAACAACAAAAAAACAATGTTTGTGCAAACATGGTGTTTGTTTCCAAGACCAAGCATCAAAATGCCAACCTGAGACAATACTGTACATCCCATTGGCAGGACGTCACGTAACAGCGCAGTGTGTCTCTAGGTTACAGTGTCACATATCCCATAATATAATCCCTAAGTAACTAGCCAGTATCCGTAGCACATAGAGTGTGACACATCCTCTTGCACACATCAAATCCTCGGGGGATCCTGGCATACAGAGATGTAGTCTCTTTCACTCTAGTGTTTTAGTAGTCAGGCACTAATAAGGAGAGGCCTACTGTTTCACTGCTGAAACCTGGTAATCCTGACACATGAGCTCTAGTGCAATTATCAGTCCTAACTCTGGCATCACATATATTGTAATAATAACTATATGGCTTACTAAGTAAACAGGTCCATATAAACTGGAAAGGTACAGACATCTTTCAATAACAAAACTATGGTACAGCAATAACTTGGCAAAAACAAATGAAAGAGCTAAATAACATGTAAACAATGGCATACATGATGGCGTAAACAATGGAGTACAGCTTATTCTAACTAATAATAACAATAATAATAATAATAACAATAACACAATTAGGCCAATAATAATAATAATAACAACAACATAGGCCAAAGTGCTATCAAAATAAATGTGGAAATCTAGCCCATACGGACGCTACGGCTGACAGCCCTCCAGTACGAAGCCAGATCTCTGTGGCCCTGCATGTACTGTCCTTTCAGCCTCAGTAGACGGGCCTCCAACTCCCTCCACTTCCGTCTCCTTGTTGGGGGAGCGTGGCCTCTGTCTGCCATCCCCAGTTTACCCTCTGCAAGCGTTTGCTGATCCTTCAGGTGCCGAAGGAATTTCCAAAGTGAAGGATGGCGCACTTGGACAGCATCGTTCAGAGTACGATGATAAGCTAGAACAAAAATACAGAATTATAACTTATTAGCCTATTAATGGCCTATTAATGTGCAAACTGGTTCTACATCTGCAGGCTGATCTACTAACGGTGTGCAGTGAGGATTGTTGATCTTTCCAATGTAGAAGATAGCGGGCCTTATTTGAAGTATATCTCAACTTCCCCTGTGTGTGAACTTCAATTAGTATTCGTTATTTGGGATCTTAGTAAATCAGGCCCTAAATGTTATTAGTTTGGCATGAACATTTTGACATTGAACATTTTCCCCTCTGTGTCTCCTCCTTTCACAATTTTAAATCCTTTCTTAATCCTTTCTCAATCACGGTGCCCGCCCATGATTGGACTGATGTTATGTCCATCATCATTAGCGCGCCTGTACGTGGCAACTCGTCCACCTGTTTAAAGAGCCCTCCTGTCCTCTGCTGTGTTTGATGTTTCGTTAATTTTTGTTTCGGCTCATAGTTAAACCTCGATATACGCACAGGCCCAGAGGTGATAGGATAAGAATGAATTAACCCATAATTAGCAGACAATATTATATTAACAATATAAAATAATTAACTTAATACTTCAGATTTAGTTATTAGATGAAATTATATATTTTTTGTTCAGATCTGTCATTGTTACACTTACATTCAACATGATTATTGGTCCTTTGCTCCATGTTTCTCTCGAACACATTCCACATCGCTGGTGGGAAGGCCGCTCCAGGATGGACATATGTGTTACGAACATACGCAAGGAAGTCTTGTAACTCAGGGTGGTTCATCAGGGCACGCCTGGTGTTTCTGTGGTGGAGGAGAAGATCAAAATTGATCTGGACCAGAGGCAGAGGCAGGTGTCCTAAGGCCATCACCTTGAGATGAGATGAGATGAGATGAGATGAGAGATGAGATAACGTTTATTGCCATTTATGCATACACATTAAGCATACACATATAGGAATTTGATTTGGCGTTACAGTAAGAGCATTTCTAAATGCAATGCAAACAAAACAACACAGGACAGACAGCAGTGCAGACAGAACACAACAAACCTTGCGGATGACTGCTGCCAGTGGATGGTCATGACGGAATGGACCAGCCAATCCAAGTGCCTGTACCCTCTTCCACAAGGCTTGGTTGAAATGGAAGTAGCATCCTCCGATTCTGGCTTGTGGCAACTCCGTTTCAAGAGCAGTTTTCAGCGCTTGCTCAAAGTCACAGATGACTTTACGCGGACGCCAAAGGTGGTGGGTGATTCTCCTGAGTGACGTTTTGACACACTGGAACACTTGTCGGTAGTGTCCAATTGTACGTTGCTCCATGAGGACATGTACAAGGGGGACAACGAAGCCATGAATGTCCCCGAGTATAGTAAATACTTGGTTGTATGGGCGTGGGCACGACTTGAATGTAGCATCCATGTATAATGTCCTGCAGTGTCGCAGCTGTCTCAGGTTGTCCTCTGTGGAAAACACTGCTATGCCCCACTCACTGTCTTGGTGCAGGAGGAAATGGTCTCTGCTCCATGTCTCAGCCCATTGACCGTCGATCCTTACATCATCAACGGTAGCTGGGACGGGAGGGATTACTGCAGCTCTGGCTCTGGCCATAACAGACCTAACTGAGGAGAATCTTTGAGGAGGTTGCCCGCGACCTCCACGCTGGATGGGACGGCCCCGCTGTAGACCTACGCACTCAGCATCGTAAATGCGCTTGATTGGTACTGTGGGTTCTCTCACCACCTCTCCAGTAATCACTTGGCGAAATTGCGCATTGTTCACCATTTGTGTATCGGGGGCATGCACATGTTCGCGGACCTCGCGAACTTCTATGTTGGGATTGACCCCCTCTACATCAAAGATGTTTGTAACCAGAACTGTCCGGCAGTCTTCTCTCCAACACCGCCACCGAATATTCTGTAAATTTGTGCGGTGTTTCTGGTACCTAAAGTTATCCAGAACTAATATTTTCCCCCCTCGGTCTCCAGTAATTATTTGAGCCATTGTCACTACGCATGTGTTCCGAACATACCGGTATTTGAGGAAGTCTTGTAACTCAAGCTCAATTACAATTGACCTTAAAACAATTGATAGGGGGTGTTACGCCCTCTGGTGACTCGGAGAAGAAGGGCGCAACAGAGACACACTAAATATCAGAGTGCAACATTGTCCCCTGACACATACAAGTATATTATATCAATGTGTGTCTATGCAGTATCAATAGCATCTAATTTAGATTTTTTATTTTAGTTGTTTATCTAAAGAAAATAATATTTTAAAATAATGAATTATCTAAAACAATACATTAAAAACAATCTAAATGATATGCTACATTTAGCATATCATGCTACAATGATATGTACATTTCAAGCCTGCAAACTGCGACACTTTAAATGAATGTGCAATAACACTATGTGCAATATGACAACCCTAGGGTACATAAGGTTGCCGAGAATAGGAAATGTTAGAATAGGTATAGCATAGCATAGAGTACAGCACAGTGTTTTATTTGTACAGTATAGTATAGTGGATAGTGTACATAGCCTTTATTTATGTAAACCAGTACTATATCAATGACAATAAAGACCATTCATTGATTCATTCATTCATATTATCAATAGCATACCCCTTTTATAATTAGCATACTGAATTTCATTCTCAGATTTGATATAAAGACTATCAGAGTTGGGTCATTTGTGAAGACATTAATGTGTGAATAGAGCAGATTAATGTCTGAATAGAGCAGATTAATGTATGAATAGAGCAGATTAATGTCTGAATAGAGCAGATTAATGTCTGAATAGAGCAGATTAATGTATGAATAGAGCAGATTAATGTGTGAATAGAGCAGATTAATGTGTGAATAGAGCAGATTAATGTCTGAATAGAGCAGATTAATGTATGAATAGAGCAGATTAATGTCTGAATAGAGCAGATTAATGTCTGAATAGAGCAGATTAATGTCTGAATAGTGTCGTGTTTCGTAATGTAAACGCGTGAGACAACTGTTAACTATATATCACGTACTTTATTAACCATCCAGTTCCACCATTCATTCCACTCTGCCCGCTTTCCCACTGTGCATGCTCTCCCCTCTATCCCCAACTCATTCCCATTGGTCTACAGCATAAGCGTCACACCATATATTTATTATCCTTATGTTCTAACTAACATAACACCACAAATAGAGCAGATTAATGTCTGAATAGAGCAGATTAATGTCTGAATAGAGCAGATTAATGTATGAATAGAGCAGATTATTGTTTGTCCATCAACGTCGAATTCTGACGTCTGCCGTGTGAGACCAGGGGCCTCATTCATAAAGAAATACTTGAACGTCATCTTTGACTTTCACGTAAGCACATTTTTCTAAACGGACGTGAGCATTATTTATAAAACGGGCTGAGATGGTTTAAAGTTGCGTACGTGCTTCCTTCTATAAATACCAAACATACTTGGAATTGAACGCAGGTGAATGAGGTTTGTATTAACGCCCTGTGATAGAGGCTCAATTATAGCGGCTGAATGAAGCCAAGTGCTATAATATAATATAATACAGACAGACAATACTGACAATATTATATACTGTCTGTATTATATTATATTATAGCTTCATTCAGCCGCTATTTGAGCCGCTATCACAGGGCGTTAATACTATATTATATAGGCGTGCGTCTGGAAGGGGAGAGGGCAGTAATACCACGTTCATTGATAAAAATGACATAAGGGATGGAAAGGGGGGATGGCAGTTTTAGAAGGGGGATGATTTGGACTGTTTTTATTTCAGGGGGGATGCCATTCCCCCTCATCCCGACTCAACTCGAAATCCAGTATCATTTAGCGCGTGGCCGGGCAAGGCATAGGCATGTTGAAGAGAGATAGACAGCTCCGTAGGGATATAAAGAAAGACTGAAATACAATCATAAACATTAGTTCCCTTTCAATCTTGAATTAAACTCATTTTCTCGGCTGATAACAACATCGTTAATTTTATTACGAGCCACTTGCATGAATTACAATAGGCAACGTTTTTCCAGTGCAGCTCACATGCCTGTAATAACTCCGCATAACCAGTAGGTAATGTACGTAAGCAAGTTGAATACTCGACGTCGAGCTACGATCGTTTCCACGATCAAATTGACTCACGTTGACATTTTATAAATCACTACGTTGACGTGGTTTTCTACGTACGACACGGGTAAGATCAACATTTGATCTAAGCACCTGTTATGAATGAGGCCCCAGGCTGATTAGAGTTAGTAGATTTGTGACAGCCCCCCAGTGTGTCTGAATTGGAGTCCTAGTATACTGTACTTCCAAATGGTTTAGCATGGGGGGTCAGGTTCAGTACTAGATTTGGGCCGAGGTCCAATAGTGTCCTACCTACAAAAGGTTTTGTACATATAATCATTTTGTTCATATAATAATGTTGTACACATAGTAATCCACAGTATGATTATGTATTTGTGTATGTTGTTTAAAAAAAAAAAAAAAAAACCTAACAGTATAATTATGTATTTGTGTATGTTGTAAAAAAAAAAAAAAAAAAAAAAAAAAAATGCAGTACTACATAACGACACCTGGGGTCGCTTGACACAACGGCAGGCGGGGAATATACGGAAGCGGGGAACATAGAACCCTTTTTCGGAAGCGGGGAACATAGAACCCTTTTTCGGAAGTTTTCGGAAGAGGGGAACATAGAACCCTTTTTTTTTTTTTTGCTAAGAAACAGGGGAACATAGGACCCGGGGAACATAGGACCCGGGGAACATAGGGATGACCCCCTAGCTACAGTGTGGTCCTATGTTAGCTAGCAAGCAAATGTTTGCAATGTAGCAGATGAGTTTTATGAGGACACTGCCATCTAGAAAATGCAGCCACATTATTAACTAGCTACCAATTGATAGCAAGCTTCACAGTAGCTAGATTGATTTGTGCAGTAGAGTGATATAATTAAACAGAACTATCTGTGTTGTATAACACCATGTAACCCAGTACAGTGCAAGTCATATTTTAGAGTCAGGCCAAATTATAATATTCTGCCTGATCACTTATGGAGTCAAAACTAGATTGAAAGGTGTGCGTGCCTTGCAGACAGCTCCATGTGGGGAAAAAAACTTGCAGGGGTACGTTTATTGTGGGCGAGTGGTCAGCTAGGAAGGTAGGAGGTAGACAGCCGAGGGGCTTTGAACATTCATCATTATTTTTGTCCTTTTCGAGTCTTGCAGCTGCAGTAATGAAATGGAGCATAGACGCAACTGAGGAGAAAGGCACAGAGGAACGGTGTACTCAATGCAGGGGTGCAAACTGGCAATGTTCCAAAAAGGTGACACTTTTTTTTTGCCCGTAGATGGTTAGCTCTATCATTAACAGTGGTCTAACAATGATGCGCGTGTAAGTAGCGATGGCCCTGACCTTAACACCCGCATAATTAATGTAAGCAACCTGTTCTCAAAATAATTATGCGGGTTCCCGCAGGTTTCAACAAGTTATATTTAAGACCTTTATAAGACCACTTTTAATAGATTTTAAGACCTATTGAGCAAGTATTGGTATTAGACTCACATTCGTTGATTCTTTTCATTAGCAATGCTGGGTGATCTGTTCTGTTGCATATAGAACAATGATAATGTAAGTTAGCCTACTCTATAAATGTCTTGATTCATTTCCATTGCTTCTCAACACATTACTAGATATAATAGCATAAATAACAGAATAAACTCACACACTTACTTACACTGCATAGCCTACATACTGAGATATGGCACACACACTATATTTACTAAACCACACACACCGTTGCTACCACTGCAAGTTTGAAGAAATTCTAACTTCACATGCCTACAGTCGAATCGCCTCCTACGGCGATTATCGTATCGTGGCCTCTTGTCTTATCATTTCACATGGCAAAATATCGGGGTTTTGGGCGCAGCTTAACCAATGTCACACGAGCAATAAGTGTGCGATAAGTTTTGTTTTATATGTTGTCTCTCATCCGCATGCGTCGTATTCCCACGCAGTGGGTCTGGCGACAATAATACATTTTCCGGTCTGACTTTTAAAATTAAAATAAAATCGATTCTACGCAAGTCTAAAGCACACAGAAGCCATTAAAAAGGTTTATTTTGAAAGTCTCGCCCTGTGTCTGATCCTGATGTTATAGAAGCAGCGTAGCAGCAGGGTAAAAGCGAGGTAAAGGGGGACGCGAGACAGTCTCGGGCAGCGTTCGTAAATTCGCTCTGCGCAATAAATGGACCAAGTAATTTGCAGGCATGAAAACAGGTCGGGGTGAAAAAGGTGAGAAGGATATGAGACCCGGATCCTGCTAGGGCAGTCGGAGACTGAGAGCCAAAAAAGATTATTGGGGTACCAGAAAGAGACACATCATACTTGCGGGCTCACAAAAGCTCTCCCTCTCACGCTACCACTACCACTTAACACCTTCATCTCACGACCAGGAAGTACAGCACGCACCACAAGGGGTGTCACCAGAGGGGACTGCACCACCCCATTTAGGAGGAGTGCCTTTAGTCAGTCTGCCTGGTCAGTTATGCCTGGTCTGAGGGGCACGTGAATGGAACCTGATTCCAGGGCACCTTAAAGAATTAGGCACCTTTAAATCATTTAGAAAGCACCTAAAACAGTGGATGATCAACACACACACCTGCCAACATTGAAATGTCCTGTCCTATACCTGTATGTCATGTGTACCGCCTGTCTGTGTACCGCCTAACATGTCTTACCTGTACAGTCTGTGTGCTTGTTTTTAGTCTGCTTACCGTGCGTATATGTTGCTTGCTTTTAGTCTGCTTACCGAATATGTACACTCCCTTTAACCGCCTAGGATTAATGTATGCTCTTTTAACCCTCTGCTTATATGTACCCTCCTTTTAACCGCCTATGATTAATGTATGCTCTTTTAACCCCCTATGTTATGTGCTTAAGCTAAATGCTTGTCCTGTCTACTTTTTTGTGCCTAGGTCTACCTATATTTTATCTTTTAAATGTACTTTTTTCCTCCAGGGAGCCGTATACAACATCATGGCATAGGGACTGCGGATGAAAACTAGCTTTCGGGCTAACTCTGGCGTATTTACAATTTATTTTTGTTTTATTAATATGCACTGTGCCTTGCCTTGAATAAATAAATGAATCTGAATCTGAATCACTCACACACACACTCCAATAGGCTACGAGACCAGTGGCGTCATTTCAGCAAAAGCCACTATGGCATGGTACCGAATGGGGGGGTAGAGGTGGATTTTTTCCCTCCAAATCAGTTATGCAATAGTCAATTTTAGTGAGTTGTTTCTGTACAAAAACTACGAAAATATGAATGTATAATTAAGTGCAAATAAAGTATCTTTACATGTTCACATGTAAACATACACATATGTTGTATAAGAAACTAGACTGACAACTTCTCATGAAATGCGCAACAGTGCAGCTTTAATATAAGCTAGTACAGTGTTTCCCAAACTGTGGGGCGTGGGGGGTACTGCAGGGGGGGCGTGAAAAAAAATACAATTATATATATATATATATATATTTGATGACGCCCTTAGTCTGTGTACTACGGTAGCAGTCGCACTGTTATTCTGTTCTTGTATGAACTTACATACTGTATTCATTACAGTAATTGTCACTCAATATTTAATTTAATGTTTTCTTGTGCTACCCGAATTAAGAAATGATTAGGATATGGGATTAAAGGGACCGGCGACGGGCTAAAAGAGAAATCCAAATGTCCCGCTAAATTCGGACCAATCACAAAACTGTTTTGAAAGCGCGCCTGTTGAGAGCGATTCAGTCTCGATTGCAGTGGCACTTCAATCAAACTATCATATACCGCATAAAATACCATCAATCTAATAATTTATGTGTTATATGATAGTATGATTGACGGTATTAGGCAGCGGGTTCCTGAAAAGTGTCTCCTGAGACACCTGGGACGGCTGGGACGGCTGGGACAGCTGGAACACCTGGAACGCCTGGTGTCTCAGTGTCTCAGGTGTTCCAGCTGTTCCAGCTGTTTCAGCTGTCTCAGCTGTCTCTGATGTCGCTCATTGAGTGAGGTAGGCTAAGGATTTATTTTCGGGCGTAAAATGATACAGTTCTGTTTTTGACTTGACAATCGGTTGTTTCGTTTTGACCCAACCCTCCGTTTGGGGGGGGGGGTGTTGTGAACAACTGGCTGGGTGAATAAACCCACAACGCTGGGGGAAATAAGCCCCCTCCCTGTTGTAAAAGAGCTTATGTTTTATGACCCCACCCTCATAAAAAAGCAGGACTCATTTGATTCATTCATTGTGGTTCTCTTGTAGTCAAGAGTGTTTCAACAGAATTTCTAATTATAATTGTTGCGATAAAGCCAATTGTTGTCATTACTACAATTTACAGTCTATTTCTATAAACATGTTAATAACATTGTGAATGTTGGCGATAGCTGAACTACTACAACTACTATTGGCCGCTACTATTGTTATAACTTGGCATAAATTGGGTGTCCAAGAGGGCCGCTAAAAGACAACTGATGACAACTACTACTACTATTTTGGGATGCAGGGTATTTTGGGATGCAGTTGGTTGGAAGGTATCACATTCAGGTAGTATGCAGTGCGGGGGTGTCCTTTTGGCAAAGTTTGAAAGTTTGAAAGTTTCGATGTCGACGCAAACTCTAGGACCATTCTGGTAACCAAGATTGTCAGAGACCAAGATTGTCTCTTGCTGTCAGAATAACGCTTCAGAGAGAGAGAGAGGGGTTGGGAGTAGGGGTTGGGAGTAGTACTCTAACAACAGAGGCTGTCAGTCTATTTCTATAAACATGTTAATAACATTGTGAATGTTGGCGCTAGCTGAACTACTACAACTACTATTGGCCGCTACTATTGTTATAACTTGGCATAAATTGGGTGTCCTAGAGGTCCGCTAAAAGACAACTGATGACAACTACTACTACTATTTTGGGATGCAGGGTATTTTGGGATGCAGCTGGTTGGAAGGTATCACATTCAGGTTGATCAAACCTGGCATTCTAGATGTGTTTTTGCGGGGGTGTCCTTTTGGCAAAAATGGGGAATGGATGTCGACGCAAACTATAGGACCATTCTGGTAACCAAGATTGTCAGAGACCAAGATTGTCTCTTGCTGTCAGAATGACGCTTCAGAGAGAGAGAGAGGGGTTGGGAGTAGGGGTTGGGAGTAGTACTCTAACAACAGAGGCTGTCTGAACGCATCTGACTGCTGATACGAAACCCCCGTTCACTCTCTTAAGAGTTAGAGTTAGAGTCAGATAGACTTTAGTCAGATAACTTATTTAGGGAGACAGTATGACATCCCCTGGCCACATGAAAGCCCGAAAGGACATGATAATGTGAGTATTATATGTTATTATATATTGTCTCGACCGGAGAGAGAGTTCGCTCACACTGGGTATCTTTTCCTCTAATTTCATTTCTAACCCTAAGTCTCTTTCTAACAACAATATTCGTTATTTAAACACAGCTAGACATCTACATTTCAGTTACAGGGTAACCCTGTGTGTGTGTGTGTGTGTGTGCGTCTACTATCGTTTTGGCCCCCCTTCCTAAACACCTGCGTGTTCTGAGCAAATGGCGAGGGTTAATAAAACCACAACGCGGGGGGTAAATAAACCCCCCCCCCTTCTGTAAAAGAGCCCATGTTTTATGACCCCACCCCTCATAAAAAAGAACAAAGGAAATCGAGATCAAAGAAAAGTACCCCATACTCACTACTTATATATAATAACATGAAACAATAAATGAATCATATGTATATGTATAATAAAATGAAACATACAATGAAAAATATGGATAATATAATAACATGAAACAATAAATGTATAATATGTATATATAACACTAAACAATAAATGAATAATATGTATATACCGTATTTTCCGCACTTAAAAGGCGCACTTAAAAGTCCCAAAAAAAAAAAAAAACGACAGTGCGCCTTATAACCCGGTGCGCCTTATATATGGATCAAAATGTAAAAATTACATGACCAATATTTTTTTTTTAATAATAATAAAATGTTTCAGTACGACTGGTAAACTACAAAGCCGCACCGCTTGCAGCATTACGGTAATCAGTAAACGACGGCCGCCATCTTGGAATCTCCGCGAATGCTATTGTTATTCTATCATGTGCTCTGAATGGATGCCGTACTCACCCAACTGTTCAATTCGGACACTCACACCGCTTGCAGCATTACGGTAATCAGTAAACACCGGTGTTGTGCTTACTCACAGTCCCACACCACAAGACCCCAAGTAAAGAAGACTAAACAGAGTTTCCGAGGGAACAAAGTGAGATTCTTGGTGCTTTCAACTTGAAGTTTTAAAGTACCCACTCGATATAATAAACAACAGTTTAACGATCACTAAACACTTATCATTTGTGTATTGGATTCATTATTCTCGTTTGCCGGAGGCTACCGGTAAGGGAGGGTTGATTTGTAAACATACTTTCGTTTTAGCTCGTGTTCAAAAGCAAGAACTGTGTGTTCATCTAGTTATGTGTAGTTATGTGTTTTTAGCATGTCGATGTTCTCCCAGTATGTTGTCATGTTATTAAAATACAGTTTAGACCTTCGTAGCGATGTGTTTTGTTAGCTGTTAGCCGCTAGCAGCGTTTGTTGTGGTTTGGTCAGATTCACTTTTCTCCCATTCAGTGTTTGAGATGAACCAACATTCAAATACGCCTGTCGTGTTCAATCTTTCTCTGGTTTGAATGTATGACACATCATTTGAAAGCTTACAATCTGTAGTTTAAGCATGTGTAAAAACTGAAAAAGTACGTTGCACATTTCACCAGGAGCTGTCACATATTGGTTGTTGGTTATAATTGTATAGCCTATTGGTTGTTTTCTGGTGTTGTTTTGCTCTGTTTGTAGTCTACTTGATGTATTTTTATCAGCTGTTAAATCACCACAGCGGTTAATCCACTAATAGAGATAATAGCAGATTGAAAATGCTTGTAGCTAACTACTCTATATCTCGTGGTTTACAGCTATTGCGAATTGCTATTCACGCGAGTCAGCTGTGAATCACCGCAGGTCCTTGACGCTTGTTGCAAAAATGGATGACGAACGGCTGATACTTGAGGTGGAAAATATATATATTTTTGACAGTGGAGCAGGTAGAACGTTGATGGTGACAACGCTCAGGTGGAGCTTGGACAACGGGAAGTTGACACAACACCGATGGAGAGGTGACGCAACGCAGTAGGTGGAGCTTGGGCGTAACGCAACCCCAGTCAAAAAAAAAACCCGACAGTGCGCCTTATAAGCCGGTGCGCCTTATAAGCCGGTGCGCCTTGTATATGAAAAAATTTCTAAAATAGGCCATTCATTGAAGGTGCGCCTTATACTCCGGTGCGCCTTATAGGGCGGAAAATACGATATATATAATAACATGAAACAATAAATGAATAATATGTCTATATATAATAACATGAAACAATAAATGAATAATATGTATATATATAATATACTACAATAAATGAATAATATGTATATATATATATATATATATATATATATATATATATATATATATATATATATATAATAACATTAAACAAGAAATGAATAATATGTATATACAGTATATATATATATAATAACATTAAACAATAAATGAATAATATGTGTATATATAATAACATGAAACAAAGACAAACATAAAAAGGAACAGAGCAAGACGTTATAACTAGAACATTCTTATCAAACATGGACCAGAGCCAGGTATGACCTAACACACATACACATGACCGCACATGCACACGCACACCCTTGTGATCCACTGCATGAGAATTTAACATGTGTTTCTGACAGAATAACACAATATGAATATAGAGTTAGTGTGTAATGTCATTTAACTGACGGTTTCATCCAAAGCATGCATGTACAGTGGGGGAAATAAGTATCGAACACATCAACATTTTGTCTAGTAAATTTCCAATGAGCCTATTTAAGTGCAATTTACACCAGACTTTGGTATTAACTCAAACAATCCAGACAAAAAATCGAAACATTTAAGTCCATATGTTAAGTTATATATGTGTAATAAAGTGGAATGAAACAGGAAAAAAGTATTGAACTTAGTGGAGAAGCCTTTGTTTCTAATGACAGCTTCAGCTTCCTCTACACAGATTGTCTAAATCTTGAAGATTAAGGGGCCCTCTTATGAATCTGGATCTTCAGATGTGGTCTGTGAGGCTCTGTCCCCCTCCTTAAAAACATACTGACACACACACACGCACACGCAGCTCTTGTCCTTGTAAGAGAGTTATGAGTTAAACAACCACTTAGTAACCAAACTAGTAATGAAACAACATGGTCAGAGATGTAACTGCCTGCCATCTCTCTCTCTCTCTCTCTCTCTCTCTCTCTCTCTCTCTCTCTCTCTCTCTCTCTCTCTCTCTCTCTCTCTCTCTCTCTCTCTCTCTCTCTCTCTCTCTCTCTGTGTCTCTCGTGTGTGGTATAACTGGTATAAAGTCCTGATGGATATTATTATTATTATTATTGTTGTTATTATTGTTTTTATTGTTATTGTTATTATTAAGAAGAAGAAGAAGAATATTGTTCATGATGTGATCATCATTCCTCTTGTCAACATTTCCCTTTCAGAGTTTCAAACTCATTGAAACACTCTGGTAGAATATTAACATGGCAGTAACGTATTTACCCTGGTAGAATATTAACATGGCATTTCCATATGTACACAAGTACGTCATTGTTAGACTAACTCTGTTCTGCAGTTTCCTATGAGTTTTTTTTCTATAGAGAACAATCCATCAGTATACAGTATGTCTGTCTGTGGTGCTGTAAATATCAGAATAAAATCAATTCTAACAACAGTATGTTTCCATCAGAGAGAGAGAGAGAGAGAGAGAGAGAGAGAGAGAGAGAGAGAGAGAGAGAGAGAGAGAGAGAGAGAGAGAGAGAGAGAGAGAGAGAGAGAGAGAGAGAGAGAGAGAGAGAGAGAGAGAGAGAGAGAGAGAGAGAGAGAGAGAGAGAGAGAGAGAGAGAGAGAGAGAGAGAGAGAGAGAGAGAGAGAGAGAGAGAGAGAGAGATCTATTATTACTAGTTGCACCACTAGTGTATCCTGTCTTACCTGTAATATTGTCACCTTTATCTTGTATTATGCCTATTGCCTTATTGTTGTGCTGCAATGTCAGGAACTGAAGCCAAATTGTATTCTCTTACACGTGTAATGTAGCGTAACAATAAACTTGAAACATTCATGGCTTTTCTACTGGTTAGATGACGAACTGCGCTTAGTACTTGTCAATGACACTAAGGTTGAATCTAATCTAATCTAAAAGAAAAAACATGATTTAGGATAATAAATACAAAGGAAGATATCTGTTTTAAGGGGAGTAATCACATGTAACACAACCAATTGTGTGTATATGTTAAAATTCCCATGTGATAAAATCTACATTGGTAAAACCAACCATAGGCCACACACACACACACACACACACACACACACACACACACACACACACACACACACACACACTAGTAGTAGTAGGTTAATGTATATCATATTCAGTGTTGTAATCATTAACCAAATGGAAATTGTATGAGTTAACTAACTCCAGAAGATGGCAGTAATGCAACACCAAGGATGCACGCGGCCGTTAAACCCAAAAGAAGAAGAATAGAATTATGAAACGCGCGGCGATGACGTCATCAAAACCCGACAGTGTTTGTGTTTTTGTCAGAGCAGCATTTTCATTCTATCTGATCAAAGGTTGATTCCATTCTCCTTATGCCAGACAGCGTATGCAGCTCGACGCTCCCGGAGTGTGATTAAATAAAGCATCGCGTCGCAGGTAAGGACAACTAAGATATTAACCAGATGAATAATAACTTTAACTGGCCAAAGGCAAATGCGTTGGTTCTGTTGTAGCCTATTCTAGTAGCGTCCAGTATGGCGCATGTTAGCCCCGGTGTGTGTGTGGAACTAGAGGACCTAAAGGCCACATGCACTAACATACACCTTTTACTGTATGTCACATGTTATTTATTCATGTTAGCCCCGGTGTGTGTGTGGAACTAGAGGCCCTAAAGGCCACATGCACTAACATACACCTTTTACTGTATGTCACATGTTATTTATTCATGTTAGCCCCGGTGTGTGTGTGGAACTAGAGGCCCTAAAGGCCACACTCACTAACATACACCTTTTACTGTATATCACATGTTATTTATTCATGTTAGCCCCGGTGTGTGTGTGGAACTAGAGGACCTAAAGGCCACGTGCACTAACATACACCTTTTACTGTATGTCACATGTTATTTATTCAGATCTGTTTAGGCAAGGCAAGGCAAGTTTATTTCATACAACAGGGGCAATTCAAAGTGCTTTACATGCATTATTAAAAAATACAGCAAGAGGAGCACAAGAAAATAAAAATTACAATGAATAAAAGCAAATATAAGAAGTAAATAGATAAAACATTTAAAAAGACAATAGTTAATGGAAAAAAGACATTGATAGAAGTGTTTGTGTTTAATCATAACTGGTGCAAAACATGAAGGTTTTTAGCTTAGATTTAAATATTTTAAGGGTTTGGGCATGTTTGATTTCTTCAGGGAGTTTGTTCCAGGAGCATGCAGCAGCGTGACTGAAAGCTGCTGCACCGTGTTTTTAGGAAGAATTAACGTAATGTAATGTTGTGTCATCGCAGGACCTCGTTTTATTAGACTAATCACATTGAACCTTGTATTAGAGCCCTCCCCAGGTTGCTAGGTAACAACCCTCCCCAGGTTGCTGGGTAACGCCCCTAACCAGTTAGCAGAAGCAGGCAGCTACCCACCCTCTTTAGCTACGTTAGCTGCAGCTATGACAAACAAACCAGGTCATGCAAATTGTCCTGTAAAGCATCTTGTGTCCTTCATAAAGAGTTTGGTTTTAACAACCGAGGTCCATCCCAAGTCAGTCCCGATCTTCCAATGTGCAGCTGACTGTATTATTATGAATGAGGCACAATCAATTCTGCATTTTCAGGAAGGACTTGACACCGGCAGCAACTCCTCCTATTCAAGACCCAGCTGCAGTTACAACAGCTAATCAACCAACAGTAAGTAACTGGATTGAGACATGAAATTAAACACATTTGATCATTTCGTTGCTAGGTAACGCTAGCTAACTCTAGCTAGCTGATAACAATGGCGGATGCTAGTAGCGGTGGACTAACCAACACAGCCAGCAGTTCTTTACCAAAGCAAGTTCGGGGGCCAGGTTTTGCACTCGTGGTTGTTACACAAGTAACCAGCTTGTTGTCGAAGCACAAACTGGTTAGAACGAGGCTAGGATTTAGCCAGTATGATTTGAAGCCTGTGTGCTGACTTATTTAAGCTGTAGTGGTTTTATATCATGTTATACTGAGAAATGTAAGTCTCTCTGAAGTAGGGGCGAAATCTAGCACTCAAGGAAGGCCCATTTCCTTCCTGAAAGGGATGTGCCAAGATCTGTGGCGCAGTGAACAATTCTGACTATGGACAAGGCCCATAACTTATGTAATCACAGATTTTTATAATATGATTGGTTCCCAAGAATAGTGACCTCATGACCAAGGACAGTTCTATAAATATGAGTCCCACCCATCGTTGGGGGCTTTTTGCTTCCTGCTTGCTTTCTGCTTGCTTCTTGCTGCTGCGCTCATGTAAACTTGGCATAATAAAAGGCCTCTTTGGAGACAATTGATCTAAGCTCTTTTTGCTTTG
Source organism: Nansenia antarctica (assembly GCF_963989245.1). Taxonomy (NCBI): domain Eukaryota; kingdom Metazoa; phylum Chordata; class Actinopteri; order Argentiniformes; family Microstomatidae; genus Nansenia; species Nansenia antarctica. The sequence continues at coordinate 19,524,543 of NC_137677.1, read as the reverse complement.
TAAGTTCTACTAAATCTATTAAGAATCAATTATATCCACAACAAAGCAATATCACATACATACTGGTATACTGAATATCAGCACGGCTATGATTCGGTCGTAGGTATGAGGCAGCAGAGTCTAATGTCTCTTAGGGCAGGAGCCTATCTCCTGTTTCCGTAGCATGTGGTGGCTTGATACAAGTACACCCCCTGGACATGACCCTGGTATGTCGCAGGGTCTTACCCCCCCCAATCCAACCCTTAATGCTGAGTGCCAAGCAGGGAGGCATCAGGTACCATTTTAATAGTCTTTGGTATGACTCGGCTGGTGATCGAACTCACAACCTCCCAATCTCAGGGTGGACACTCTATGGAGTAGCTGGTTTAAATTAGGTATTTAGGCATGGGCCTACTCTCCACCCCCCGCACCAACCTACGGACCTTCGTGGGCAGAGCTTTCAGTGTGGCAGCTCCCACCCTCTGGAACTCTCCCCACAGCAATCCGCAATGCCCCTACCCTGGTCACTTTTAAATCAGCCCTCAAAACCCACCTGTTCTCTAAGGCCTTTGGCCCCTAGTCTAGTTTTGTCACTCTCGTTGTCTTTGTTTCTTTGCTTTGTTTTTCTGTTCTGTCTGTCTGACTTTCTGTCTATGAAATCTGTTAAGCGTCCTTGGGTTTGAGAAAGGCGCTATATAAATCTAAGCTATTATTAGGGATGATCCGATATTGATATCGCATATCGCCCCGATATTGGTCCTGAATGCTGGATCGCAGATCGCACCAGAAAAAAATTAGGCAGCGATCTGGGGCTCGCGATCCGGCGTGTCACTCACGTGATGACAACAGTAGTAGTCAGTGGTCACGAGCATGAGAGTTGGCTAGTAGCTACCTGTGTGTAATGAGTCTCACAATGTCATGATGCTAGCTGGTGAAATCATAAACCATTTGTTTACGTAATTTTTCGGTTGTTTACATAGTCTGAAACTACAGATGGTAAGCTTTCAAATGATGCGTCATACATTGAAATCGGAAAAAAATTCAAGACGACACGAGTATTTCAATGTTTGTTTGTATCAATGTTGAATGGTGACTGCTAAAAACGCTGCTAACAGCTAGTGCCTAACGTTTGGTTCTAAAACGAAATTATGTTTACAAGCCAGGTATCACTTACCGGTAGCCTCTGGCAACAGTGAATCCAACCCACAGATTATAAGTATTTAGTGATCGTTAAACTGTTGTATATTATATCGAGTGGTACTTAAAACAAGTTGCCTGATATGAAAAAAACGAAAAGCAGATATTGTTGACACCCCTTTGATTCTGGGACTGGTTTCTGGTCTCACCAGCAGCGTCACTAGGCTACACTTTTAAAAAGGGTGCTCTAATTGATTTGCCATTTGTCAGAGAAGATAAATAGAATAAAAACATGAAGGCACTAAAACTAGAAATCAGACAGTAACTCTATTTTTTCTACAATGCTGAATGCTGCTGTTTAAATAGTTTTAACTGTAAACCAGTTGGTCACTGAGTACTGCAGAGTACTGTTTTTGTTGCTTGAATAAAGGCTGGCAGTCTTTAATAGCTAACTGTGGACTATACTGGGGAAGTATTTGTTATTATTCAGGAGTAAAACAATAAATTCAAATATCGGATCGGTATCGGTATCGCAGATACCTGAAGCCCAGGTATCGGTATCGGTAGTGAAAAAATGGGATCGGGACATCCCTACCATCAACCATACATCATATCCTAACCCCCATTTCAATGCATTATAGACATTTTCTTTACAACAAGCATAACAAAACAATCGCTGTTATGCCGCTATGAGTACACTGACCAACGCGACGCAGACCGACCAACGCAGAACTATAAATTGGGAGAGCCCTTGCGTAGGCTACGGCGTAGCCGCACGTAAATTTGACGCAGAAGTATAAATTGGGACTGAGGTTCAGATATTTTATTTTGATAGCCTATCTTAGGCATTTGCCCTCCATGCTTAGAGTGAAGTTCAAGTGTTTAGAGTATGATAGGCATAGGACTGGGTCAGTGAGCAGTGAGTTTCAGTACATGTTTTGTTACAGCTTCTATGGTGATATGAGACTTCCATAAATATTTTCATATAATGTCCCAATTTATTTTCCTTTTTTTACCAAGATGTTGGCTACTTGTATAGCCTATTGTTAATTAAAAGAGGTTACATTCAAATTATATGTGTCATTTAGCATTTGTCTGATATAATGTATATTGAAGTATTTCCTCCAGGATTTTTCACATTAGTGGCGGAGTCTTTTATCTCGCGTGCACGCGCATAAAACGCGTGCACGCGAAAACAAATATAATTTCTTAAATAGCGGTTAAGTCATTAAAGCCGAGCAGGTGATTTTATATAGAAGGTGATCAAATACCAATATTGTTATGTACGACACTATGTCATTGCAGCACTTTGTTGCACTTTACGACGTCACGTTCTGTTAGAGCTTTACGACTGTGTGTGTGTGTTGTCAGAATGAATGGCACTTGACAGTAAACGGAGCTCAGTTTGTATACCTGTGTGGATCTACATTTATTAGCATAACACAAACATAATAAATTAGATAGAACAACCCTGTTCATTAATGTTCATTAATGCTTGAGTTCATGTTCATGTTCGCACTGTTACTGTGTTGTGTGCCAATGCACCCCTGTGATTGGTGGAGGTCACGGGGGGGGGCGGGTGCTGTGTGTGTTATTGAGACCGTTGGGAGAGAGAGCTCGGGTGAACTAAGAAAGTTGTGTATGAGATAGTTTACAATTAAACGCACAGATTACATGAGAGAAACTATCTGTCATTATTTCAACCACTGTCCAAGTGGGGACGTTACAATACTTTCGTTTTAGAACGAAACGTTAGCCGCTAGCAGCGTTTTTAGCAGTCACCATTCTTGAGCAAAACATGATACAAACAAACATTCAAATACTCGTGTCGTCTTGAATTTTTATTTGATTTCAATGTATGACGCATCATTTGAAAGCTTACCATCTGTAGTTTCAGACTATGTAAACAAACGAAAAATTACGTAAGCAAATGGTTATTATTTATCTGGTATAGATACCACTTCTGCGCCGAATGTACCGCCGCCGGCACAAATCCGCACCCGACATTGTAATTACCGTAATTTCTAAACGGTTTGTGCTATCGAAAAAAATCCAACTGTCCCTGAAAGCTGAGATGTTGCACTTCAACCAACATATAGGGTATTACGGTAAAATGTGACGTGAGGACATTCTCAGAGTCAGTTTACTCACAGTGATTGACGGAGCGTTCAGGGGAACATGCTTTTTTTCTGTTCTCCGGTCAAAATAACTCGCTGCCTTTCTGCGCAGCCTGAATCAAAGTGGACTGTCTGAATCATTTGGTGGCGGAGGAAATTCTTTCGTGGCGGCCCTCCACCAATAAATGCATATAGAGGAAACACTGGATATACCGTTCAAAAGTTTGGGGTCACCCAGACAATTTTGTGCAAAATGAATAGAAAATATAGTCTAGACATTGACATGGATAGAAATAATTATTTTTTATTTGAAATAATAATTTTATCCTTCAAACTTTGCTTTCGTCAAAGAATGCTCCCTTTGCAGCAATTACAGCATTGCAGACCTTTGGCATTCTAGCGGTTAATTTGTTGAGGTAATCTGAAGAAATTTCACCCCACGCTTCTTGAAGCACCTCCCACAAGTTGGATTGGCTTGATGGGCGTACCATACGGTCAAGCTGCTCCCACAACAGCTCAATGGGGTTGAGATCTGGTGACTCCCCTGGCCGCGTCCTAACTATTCCCACCGTAGTTGGGGTAGACCACGGCAACTTCTGGAATATGTAGGGGTGTTTTTTTTCTTTTTTTTCTACACAATCACTGACACTAAGAATAGGCGCGCGTTCCAGGGCCCACAGGGCAATGAGAGCCGCGCCCGGCCGCTTGCGGCCGTGCCCGCGGCGAACATTGACCGTTGGCCCGCGGCACACTCAGCGCCGCCGAGTTGCATACAGAGATGGGTAACCTATATCTAATCGTGCACCCCGTGTTATGTCACAAGCTAAAATCCAATGGGGTTGCGGAACGACCTGCGGGGCGGAAGAACAAGATACAGAGAACACCCCTACATATTCCAGAAGTTGGCGTGGCGTGGGCGTGGTGTGGGCGTGGTCTACCCCAACTACGGTGGGAATCGTTAGGACGCCCCCTGGCCACTCCATTGCAGACAGAATACCAGCTGCCTGCTTCTTCCCTAAATAGTTCTTGCATAATTTGGAGGTGTGCTTTGGGTCATTGTCCTGTTGTAGGAGGAAATGGCTCCAATCAAGCGCTGTCCACTAGGGATGGACGGTTTCCAATTATTGAAACCGAAAAACCGTCAAAGACTAAAACCGCGGTTTTCCGGTTAACCGAAAAGGTAAAAAAATAAAAAATAAATAAATAAATAAAAAACGCCAATTTCAAATAATTGAGCCCTACTGCTACAATACACTCATGTCGAACACCATTAAAACACCGTAAGCACAGTCGCAACACATTTAGGCTACTTAGTTTCACAAATATAAGTGGAAAGGCAGACTTTTGTAAGCTACACCATACATGAAAACACATGAACACTTAACACACCAGCTCCGCTGATCCAGGGTGCACGCCTGCACGGAAGATCATCTCTTGGAACAGCGTCTTCATTGAATGAACTGCTTTCTCAATATCTTGGTTCTTAGACAAAGTTTCAGCTGCTGCTCAATGTATTTAAATATTTGAATACTGCTCAATAATCACTGAAATATTAGACTTAGAATTATGCAGTGAACATACTTAAAGCTTTTCATAAAAACCACATGCCGCGAGACTGACTCGTCCTGAACTGTCGTAAGTCTATCAACAAAGAATGCCCCATCAAAATAAAAGTGCCCATGGTAGAGCTGTCAAAATAGAGCTTTCAAAATAAATGTACTAATACAGATAGAGATAAATACAGAACTACCTTTGCGTCACTAAGTGACCGCGTATCTTCTGAGTAATTGTAAAAAACCTTTCCTATCTACCAATAACTGAAGGCAACTATCTTTCCCATAGAGTGATTCGTTACCCTTAAATATAATCCCAATTAGATATTAATCCTCAGTTATTCTTCACAACTGACCAAACCTCTCACTCATTGCGCGGCAGATTCAGACTGTATCATTGTTATTTTCACACACGACAAACATGTGACATGTTCCAGTTTTATTCTTTGAACAACATGGAATATACAATAGAATAGAAAATGTAAACAAAAACATCTATAAATATAAATACAAACGAGTGCAAATTGAGTGCAAGCAGGTAAAACAATTGTGCAAAGATATCACTGATCACATTCATTCTAATTCTAATTCACAACCTATGGCTAATAACTAAATAACAAAAACTGGCAGTAACAAAAAATGAGCATAAAAGCTATTAAAGGCTATTAAATAGTCCGTTAATCGAGGTTCTTCGCAAGAAACACGAGCATGTTCACCTTTTCAGGATTCAGCTGCGCTCGGAACGGACTTACAATTTTGCCTGCTGCGCTGAACACCCGCTCTGAAGGTGAACTTGTGGCACACACGCACAAATATTTTCGGGCCACCCGCGACATCAGTGGAAAACGGCGGGCTCCATGTGATTGCCACCACAGAAGAGGGTCTTCGTCCCCGTCAACCACAGGCTCGCGACAATAGGCAGTCATCTCTGCTTCTGCTCGCTCCTCTGTGGTGACGTGGGGAGACTGGGGGACCTGCCGCAGCCCGAACTTTCTTTTGCAGCAGACTGCCCAAAGTCTTCTTCTTTTTCGGGGGTACAGGCTGCGCATCTCTCTCTCCTTCTTCCTCCTCCACTCTGATGGCCACTGAACCGGCTGCTGCACCTCCTTGCCTCTCCAGTCTCACCATCTCGGTCTCTAACGCGGACTTTGTCTCACCCAGAGCAGTGTCATCCCTCTCGTATCCTCCACGGTACCGAGCGTCAAGGAAGGTGCATTTGCGCATCAGCTCGCGCACCGCATCACCTTCATACCTGGCCTGAAGCTTAATAAGAATTCCAGCCTTTATGGACTTTGTCAACTGGACATCCTCATCTGACACAGCCAACACATCGTCCCTGCAGAGCTGGAGCATGGGTAGGAGAGAGGAACTGGTGACATAGTTCTCTCCAGACAAAATGTCAGTAAAATTACTGACTGGCTTGAGAGCAGCCTGCACAGCCTGCAGGACATCAGTGTCCTGCCATGAAAGTCGGAGGTGGCACCTTCTGTCATCAGACAGGACGTGCCTGATCGCCTGTGCTTGCTCCAGGATGCGCTCAACCATTGCGAGTTTAGAACCCCAGCGAGTAGCGCAATCCTGTCGATTAAAAAAACATTTTAAAATTAATTCATTACTTAATTAATTACAATGATTTAAGAAGTAGGCAATAATGAACAACAAACATCATGCACTGTATTAACCTGTAAGATTATTTATTAGTCATTCTGCACCACATTAGGCCTGTAATAAATTGGTGTATGCTGGCTTACCGTTATGAGACTATGCTCTGGGAGTCCTAATTCCAGCTGTTTTTTGTGCAGCTCTTTCTTACGGTGCCAGCTGTGTGAAAATGCCCCGTTGATTTCCCGGCAGAGTCCAAGGGCACGGTCTGTCGTCCGTCTTTGGTCCTGCACTGCGTTTGTCACAGCCAGGTTGAGGTTGTGGCCGAAACAGTTAAGCAGGGCCAATGCAGGGACCTGATTGCGGCAGCAATGTTGGCAGCATTGTCCGTGGTTATTGCCGAGAGTTTGTTCTCGTCCAGTTGCCATTCCCGAAGTGCGTCTCCGAGCGCGTCAGCAAGATTGACCGCTGTGTGGCTCTCGGGAAAGTACGTGGTCTGAAGGCATTTCGACTCCAGTTTCCACTCGGGTGTAATTGTATGATACGTCAACGACATATATGGTGTCATGTTGACTGACGTCCACATATCTGTCGTCAATGAATAACTGTCTGCCCCCGACAGCAGCACGTGAACCTCCTGCTTAACTTTATTATAAAGCTCCGGAATGGCAGTGTTAGAAAAATATTTCCGTCCAGGCAGCTCGTACTGGGGGTCCAGAGTTTGTATCATGGTCTTAAACGATGTCTTATCCACCGTCTGAAAAGAGACTATTTCTTTAGCCAAATACCTGGTCACAGCAACAGTGCAGGTTTTCCATCGCATACTGTCCTTTTTATATTTGCCTTTCCCAGCGAACGCATCCATTATTGTTGGCTGTACCAGTGAAGTGGTAGGTCGCGTGGATGGGCCTGCTTGAGCAGCGTCGGCCTGTGAACAGTGCGAGACCATTCTTGCAATAATAAGCGGGTGATTTGTTTTTAGATGGCGACGTAAATTCGAAGTATTGCCTTCTTTGGCTACCACCTTATTCATGCAGTGTCGACACACTGCCTCGTCCACGTTTGCTGGCTCACCTGTGTCTTTTGGTACGAAACCAAAATGAGTCCATACAACAGAAGTCGTGTTTTTCTTGAACACCAACTCGTTCACGCTAGCCATTGTTTTTTTTCTCCTCACTCTCTGCTCTGAAGAGAAGCTGTCACGTGACCCGTCTTTTTAGACATGACATGACTAGGGTTGGGTATCGTTTGGGTTTTATCCGGTACCGGTTACTAACCGATACTTTAAAAACGGTACCGGTACCAAAACGGTACTTAATTCGGTACTTTTGATTTTTAAAAATATATATATAATATATATATATAATAATAAGAACACGGTCGACAACATTAAACAGCTTTTCACTTTTTTATTGCTGAGGCACAATAACCACAGTTACTCCTACAACCACAGTTACACCTACAACCACAGTTACACCGACAACCACAGTTACAACCAGTTACACCTACAACCACAGTTACACCTACAACCACAGTTACATCTACAACCACAGTTACAACCACAGTTACACCTACAACCACAGTTACAACCACAGTTACACCTACAACCACAGTTACACCTACAACCACAGTTACAACCACAGTTACACCTACAACCACAGTTACACCTACAACCACAGTTACACCTACAACCACAGTTACAACCACAGTTACACCTACAATCACAGTTACACCTACAACCACAGTTACAACCACAGTTACACCTACAACCACAGTTACACCTACAACCACAGTTACACCTACAACCACAGTTACTCCTACAACCACAGTTACAACCACAGTTACACCTACAACCACAGTTACACCTACAACCACAGTTACAACCACAGTTACTCCTACAACCACAGTTACACCTACAACCACAGTTACATTGTTGAGCCAACAATATAAACATAGGTTAAGTAATGTTACTGACTGTAGCTAAATATTTGCTGCTGCCTGTCTTGGATAGGACCCTCTTGAATGCTGTACCACATAACAACACCTGGGGTGGCTTGGGTGCGGATCAGACGGTCTGCCTGACCTCCACACACCCCTCACCCTACTCCCCCTCCCCCAGTCCAGCTAACACCATCCATCCTGGGCCTACCTACCTGCATGTTTAATCTCTCAATCCCCCGTCCCTTTCCTGGTTAAATAAAACAAAACAAGAAATCATAGAGGGCGAATGTCCACTGTCCCCCTCTTTAAATAAATAAACGGAAACATTATTACTAACCTGAGGAAATGCTGTCATCATCATCCTCAATGGGAATGGCGATCTCCGCCTCCCCCTCTCCGGAGGTGCTTGCTGCTCAGCCGAAGGGCGGGTGAACTTGCGCAAGCTGTCAAACACGGAGCACCCTTCTACCCTTAAATGTATCGCGTGCGTTGTCAGGTGTTTCATCAAGTTCGATGTGTTGCCTGCTTTACACACGAATGATTTAAAACATTTTGAGCACTTCGCGTTGTTTTCATCGAGCCGGGTGAAATGCAGCCACACTTTAGAACGCTTCATTGCGGTCTTCATTGCGGTCTTCGGCATTCTCGGTGACCTCGTAGCTAGGCTAGCTAGCGAAATTAGATAATATGATTATGATTATTATGATGATAATAATAATATCAATACAATAATACAATAATACAATCACTAACTATATTACTACACTTACTATAAACTCACTCTTCTTCTTCTCAACACAACTGCTCACCTCACTACCATGCACGCACTGATTGGAAATTGGAAACAGGCGATGTCACTCACGTCACGACTCAAGTCACGTGTGGTTGACTGTTGCATGACACCGGACACCAGGGGAAGATTTATTTTTTTAGAAAAGTACCGAAATGAGGAACCGAAATCTCCTTTGCGATTCGGTACGGGTACATACCGAATGTAAAGTAACCGGTACCTACCGGTACCGATTTTCGGTACCCAACCCTAGACATGACAACTGACCAAACCTCTCACTCATTGTGCGGCAGATTCAGACTGTATCATTTTTATTTTCACACACGACAAACATGTGACATGTTCCAGTTTTATTCTTATTCTATTTTATTCTTCTAAAAAAAAAAAAAAAAAAAAAATCCGGTTTCAGACGGTTTTGATAAAAAACCGTTTCTAATTTTAGAAACCGCGGTTTTCGGTTTAACCGAAAAACCGTCCATCCCTACTGTCCACAGGGTATGGCATGGCGTTGCAAAATTTAGTGATAGCCTTCCTTATTCAAAATCCCATTTACCTTGTACAAATCTCCCACATTACCAGCACCAAAGCATTCCCATACCATCACATTACCTCCACCATGCTTGACAGATGGCGTCAGGCACTCTTCCAGCATCTTTTCATTTGTTCTGCGTCTCACAAATGTTCTTCTGTGTGATTAAAACACCTCAAACTTCGATTTGTCTGTCCATAACACTTTTTTCTAGGGATGCACGATATTATCGGCACCGATATTTATCGGCCCGATAATGGGACATTAATGTTTATCGGTTTTATAAAATTTAGCCGATATTTAACCGATATTATGAAGCCGGAAATATTTCTGTTTCCGGTTTCCGCGCTCTGCTTCCGGTTTCCGCACTCAGGCACGCAGTTTGTTTTGACGAGACGCGAGCGAAACATGCCTTCCCCGGTGTGGACATTCTTCACAGTTTCTGAGGCAGATATTGCGTTTGCAATTTGCAACACATGTTCGACAAAAGTTCGGAGAGGGCAAAGGTCTACGAGTTACAACACAACGACACATCTTGTAGCGGGTAGATAGTAATATCCCTCCCCTGGCCCCTCTGTTTTCCCTTGATAGCTGACAAGCTAACGGGTGAAGTAGCGAGGCCTGCTAGCAGCTAGCCTACAACCCCTAGCCAGCAATGGCTAACGTTGAGGCTAGCGGACCTAGCACAGCTAGCGGACCTACAGCTGAGACGTAAATGGCTAGCTGGGACACCCACTCTAAGTGCGCAGCGTGTCTGGGATTAATCCACGCCCAGGCCGCTGTTATCTCTACCGATGAGTGTATCCACTGTGCAGTGTTCCCAAAGAAACTTCTCCGCTGACGGCTAAGTCGCATGGCTAGCCTGTCGGGAGAAGATCCGCTGCCATCACAGTCTAACGCGGACATGTCTCCAGGTTTACCGACACCATGCTGGGCGGACTTAGTGCCACATAGCCCTGACATCGGTTTCCCGGTACTGGATGACAAGGGAATTGACAGCTTTACCGCTGCTCGCTATTGTAATGTTCTTGACAGACACGGACACGACTTTACTGTAGACATGTAGTTTATTTCTGGTTGCTGGCCGCGACCTATGGCAACTCCGTTGGGACACGACGGATACAGAAAGCGAATCACATCAGTGTGTTAGTGTGGTGTAGTGAGACAACACACAGTATGTTACAGCTATGACCCTAGGAGAGACTCGGACAATGATGAGGTCGCACAACGCATCTAATTACTCTTAGGTGAGCCTTTTTTGTTTTCATAAAAGGAGGCCAGATCTTGGCTAAAAAACGCATTGTGCACTGTCTAACAGATTTAGTTTGTTAGAGGAAATAATAAATGAACATTTGAAGAGTCAGAAGTGTTCTCTTTGTTGTGTTAACAATAGTGATGTAAGTTAGATTTGGTGAGATCACTATGGAATATTAAATCATCAATCTTTACTCACTACATAGCCTTTCTTACCTTCAGGTGTGCATGAACTACAGGTTATCAACTGTGAAATTATATCTGAATGGTCTTTATTGTCATTGATATAGTACAGGTACCAAACAACGACATTTGGGAGGGGGGGCTCCCCTGGGGCTAGGAAAGAAAAAATAAAATAATAATAATAATATCGGTATCGGTTATCGGCCACGAGAAGCGGGTAAATATCGGTATCGGTATCGGTTGGAAAAAATGCATATCGTGCATCCCTACTTTTTTCCAATCTTCCTCTGTCCAATGTCTGTGTTCTTTTGCCCATATTAATTATTTCCCTTATTAATTATTTCCCTTTTATTGGCCAGTCTCAGATATGGCTTTTTCTTTGCCACACTGCCTAGAAGGCCAGCATCCCGGAGTCGCCTCTTCACTGTAGACGTTGACACTGGCGTTTTGCGGGTACCATTTATTGAAGCTGCCAGTTCAGGACCTGTGAGGCGTAGGGCTGGGTATCGCCACTGATTTCCCAAAACGATTCGATTCCGATTCACAGCTCCCGATTCGATTCGATTCCGATTCGATTTAGTTACAATATCAATTTTCCTTGAATATGAAGAGATTCTCAGAACTAATGCTATAAATGGTTCAAGGAACCCTATAACATGTAGCATTGTTAAACATATCAATGTTTACATTAAGAATTGACTCCAAAGCAGTTACATTAATGTACTTCTTATTGGAACATAAATGAACATCATTGACCAACATTTTGCTAAATCAGACACTACAAAAAGTGCTTTTTAACGTGCTTTACTGTAGTCTGCAGCCAGTGTAAATAAAGGGGCTACAAACATAGCCTATCGGTAAACAAGACATCACATATCCCTCAGGACTGTCTCAAATAGCTTATTTGCATAATATATATATATATATATATATATATATATATATATACACAAAATAAAAATGTGCAAAACTCAAACGAAAATAGTGCAATAGATGAGGGTATTTTGGGGAACAAAAAAACACATTGTAAACCATAATGTCCATGAAACTAAAGCCCTTCATTACTGCTTTCTCACTTTTCGGAGATTGGAAGATTTTATTCAGGAATAAACATAATTGGAAAATCAATGATTATTAAAATACTGTAGTATACAGTAACAATAAGTTAGTGGAAACACCACAAATCACCCTGACGTGAAACATGGAAAAGAGGATCCGAAACAAGCCTCGCTGATAAAGTGGCAAGTGATTGTCAGGTACGAGTCCATTGCTCTGGATGTCCAGCTGTCACACGTTATGGCAACTCTCTCTGCTGGCTGGAGTGAAGTTGCGATGTCACGTTTCACCTGCGCGGACATGTCTGGGACTATCACTTCACTCAACTGTTTGCGTGTCGGTAACACGTAGCGTGGTTCTAGTACACTGACGACACTGACGACGCAGTAGTAATTTGTTGGGCACGCGGAGAATTTGATTGTAATTTGCAACCAAACGTCTTTATCAGCGAGGCTTGTTTCGGATCCGCTTTTCCATGTTTCACGTCAGGGTGATGCCTCAATAAGTGGTTCCGTAGATTTGTGGTGTTTCCACTAAATTTAACCTCCACTGCGCACAGCTTGCATATGGCTTTGCTTTGGCCTGCCCATCTCTATCGTCATAATTTTTACATCCAATTTTTACATAGCGCGAGATTTGGCCACGAGATCTCGTTGCGGGTTGAAGCTGCAAGCAAAAAAAAACAAAAAAACAACAACAACAAAAAACATGAAAGATCGATCTCGGGATTTATGAATCGATAATCGCTCATTCAATGAAGATCGATTCAGAATCGGGAAATCGATTTTTTGAACCCAGCCCTAGTGAGGCGTCTATTTCTCAAACTAGAGACTCTAATGTACTTGTTTTCTTGCTCAGTTGTGCACCGGGGCCTCCCACTTCTCTTTCTACTCTGGTTAGAGCCTGTTTGTGCTGTTCTCTGAAGGGAGTAGTACACACCGTTGTAGGAAATGTTCAGTTTCTTGGCCATTTCTCACATGGAATAGCCTTCATTTCTAAGAACAAGAATAGACTGTCGAGTTTCATATGAAAGTTCTCTTTTTCTGGCCATTTTGAGAGTATAATCGAACCCACAAATGTGATGCTCCAGATACTCAACTAGCTCAAAGGAAGGCCATTTGTATAGCTTCTCTAACCAGCAAAACGTTTTCAGCTGGGCTAACGTAATTGCACAAGGGTTTTCAAGGGTTTTCTAATCAGCCATTAGCTTTTTAACGCGATTAGCAAACACAATGTACCATTAGAACACTGGAATGACGGTTGCTGGAAATGGGCCTCTACACACCTATGTAGATATTCCATTAAAAACCAGATGTTTGCAGCTAGAATAGTCATTTTCCACATTAACAATGTATAGAGTGTATTTCTGATTAATTTAATGTTATCTTCATTGAAAAAAACGGTGCTTTTCTTTCAAAAATAAGGACTTTTCTAAGTGACCCCAAACTTTTGAACGGTAGTGTATACACTCAGTATATATATAAATAATTATTTTGAGGGCCTATTCAGGGGGCAGGGGGAACATTGATTGGATGACACAGGTGGACCTGAGTGAGGATTCCAAGGGCAGGAACACAGGTGGATTTGATGATTGGACACGTGGACTGGGCAAAACGATGAACACCTGGGGAAGACAGATACACCAGGGTTTCCGTTATAAAAAATTCGTGCCGGTCAACGTGTCCGGGAAGATTTCAATGTGTCGGACAAACGGGAGAAATTCCGGTCATCATATTAGAATATAATATAGGTGTTTGTCGCGGTGATTAGCTGTTGTGTAGCCTATATAAGCCTATGCCATTTAATGTCTATTTCTCATCCGATACGATTAGATCGCGAACTATATAATAATATAGGCGTTCATGATTCGCATGCGCTACTATGGCATAATAATGTCCAGGGCTGCACGCGCGCCACACTGGGCAGCCTAGTCACCTTTGCTACTTTGAATTATGACTGTAGGCTACTTTAAGATGTTTATTTCATTTGCATTAATGGGGTTTTAGTATGTAATTGGTCATTTTAAGTATGCCTAGTTTAGCTTTTGACGGCTATTTGAACGGACTGCATCGATCGATCAATGAACGGACTCCACATTACGTTAACTGAAGTGTGTTAAATAGTTTCACGACAGTAATGTAAGTTTTTTATATTCTCTTTCCAGTTTTACCCTTTTTATCAATAAAACAACGTCAATTCTATAACCACGTCTCGCTGATTGGGAAGGCATTAAGTCTAGCTGCCTGTCAAATCATACTTACTCGGACTCGGGAGTATGAGAATGAGGAGGATGTATCGGGGGGATACACACCCCACATTTCAACTTAGTGGCACAAATTCAACTCTAACACTATAGATAGACTAAATTGAACTAAAATGATGGACACCGACTGAATAACTGAGTGGGGGGAAGACAGGTCTCAAATGTGGAACAATTATAACATTTAATACATAAAGATAAAACATACACAAATATATAACATTGATATCCCTAAACTCAAATGTAGTGTGGTATTGTCAACCTAATCTAATCAATCCTAATCTAACGGTACCAGTAGCCCAGGCTGTCGATAGTAGCGCACTACTCCCGTAGTACTTCTCCCGACTCAGGGCTGTAACGGGCACGGCAGGCTCAATCAATGAACGGGGTTGAGATGGCTAGCGTCCTTTACTAGCCGCATCTCACGGCCCTCGGTGGTCATTCACTGTGCTCTAGCACATCCAAAACACGCAGAACAATAACCTTGACTCCGGTCACTGCAGTGGTTTTATTTAGACTAGATCAAACTCAATTAACTGACGAAACTACTCGCGCCGTTGAGAGACAGGGTTGCCAGATGGGGCGCGTTACCGCCGAATGGGCTACTGGGTTTAGCGGTTATTTTCACCGGACATTATGACCGAAGAGGTTTAAATATGTCGGACTTCAACAGATTTTATCGGACAAAGACCGGTAATTACCGGTTAACGGAAACCCAGAGATACACTATATCTCAAAAGTGAGTACACCCTTTAGATTTTTGCAAATATTCTGTCATATCCTTTCAGGGGATGACACTATCTTAATGAAACTTTGATATAACTTAAAGTAGTCAGTGTGCTGCTTGAATAACAGTATAGATTTATTGTCCATTGAAAATTACTCAGTACACAGCTGTTAATGTCTAAACAGCTGGCAACAAAAGTGAGTACACCCCATAGTGAACATGTCTAAATTGTGCCCAAAGTGTCAATATTTTGTGTGATCATCATTGTTATCTTGCACTGCTTTAACCCTCCTGGCCATGGAATTCACCAGAGCTGCACAGATTGCTTCTGGAATCTTCTTCCACTCCTCCATGACGACATCACGGAGCCCACGGATGTTGGACACCTTGCACTCCTCCACCTTCCTCTTAAGGATGCCCCACATGTGCTCAATTGGGTTTAGGTCTGGAGACATACTTGGCCAGTCCATCACCTTAACCTTCAGCTTCTTCAGCAAGGCCGTTGTCATCTTGGAGGTGTGTTTAGGGTCATTATCATGTTGGAAAACTGCCCTACGGCCCAGTTTCCGAAGAGAGGGGATCATGCTCTGCTGCAGGATGTCACAGTATATATTGGAATTCATGTGTCCCTCAATGAAATGCAGCTCCCCAGTGCCGGCAGCACTCATGCAGCCCCAGACCATGATGCTGCCACCACCATGCTTGACTGTAGGCAAAACACATTTGTCTTGGTACTCCTCACCAGGGTGCCGCCACACACGCCGGACACCATCTGACCCAAACAGGTTTATTTTGGTCTCATCAGACCACAGGACATGGTTCCAGTAACTCATGTTCTTGGATTCATTGTCTTCAGCAAACTGTTTGCGGGCTTTCTTATGCATCGGTTTCAGAAGAGGCTTCTGTCTGGGGCGACGGCCATACAAACCGATTTGATGCAGTGTGCGGCGTATGGTCTGGGCACTGACAGGCTGACATCCCACTTCTGCAACCTCTGCAGCAATGCTGGAAGCACTCGCACGTCTATTTTTGGAAACCAACCTCTGGATATGACGCTGAGCATGTGGACTCAACTTCTTTGGTCGACCCTGGCGAGGCCTCTTCCGAGTGGAACCTGTCCTGGAAAACCGCTGTATGATCTTAGCCACTGTGCTGCAACTCATTTTCAGGGTGTTGGCAATCTTCTTATAGCCAAGGCCATCTTTGTGAAGCGCAATAATCATTTTTTTCAGCCGCTCAGAGAGTTCCTTGCCATGAGGTGCCATGTTGTCCAGCATTCAGAGAGAATTGTGCCCAACACCAAATTTAACAGCCATGCTTATCATTTACACCTGAATCCTTGTAACACTAACGAGTCACATGACACCAGGGTGGGAAAACAACATCATTGGGCACAATTAGGACATGTTCACTATGGGGTGTACTCACTTTTGTTGCCAGCTGTTTAGACATTAACAGCTGTGTACTAAGTAATTTTCAAAGGACAATAAATCTATACTGTTATTCAAGCAGCACACTGACTACTTTAAGTTATATCAAAGTGTCAGTAGGATAATGTTATCCCCTGAAAGGATATAACAGAATATTTGCAAAAAATCTTAAGGGTGTACTCATTTTTGAGATATACTGTAACTGAACAGAAAACATAGGAAGACGTAACAGTATGTAAACCATGAAGGCCACGTTTATGATGTCTTTTATACAGCCATATCGACTGACTTGGGCTTCAGGCCCTAACTGGGTGATAGGCCAGACTTACTATGCCATAAAAATGGGTCTGCGTTTACTTGGTGCCTAATGGATCAAGACTTTTGTCTAAAAAGCAAAAAATATGTAGGCTATTATCCAGTCAGTAGGCCTACAGTTATGTATTTAAAAAAAGATCGGTATCGGTAGATCTTGAGGAAGAAAATCGGTGATCGGTATCGGCCCCAAAAATCCAGATCGGAGAATCCCTACTCCTGGTACTTTTTTGATATGGTTTGTGAAATGTATCCTTGACTGTTTGTGCTTCATTTGTTTTCTATACACAGATCCACCTCACAGCTACTGTTTCTGAACCCAAGTCCACAGAGTTCCTGCTGTGGTTCTTCAGTCCAGAAAAGCACAACGTGGGGTCCAAAGATGGTGGCCGTGAAGCTGGAATACTGCAGTCAAACACTGGAAGTCAACATGGTCGTGAAAGAGGAGGAAGGAGGAGAGGAAGTGGACGAGAAAGATGTGATGGTGAAAGAGGAGGAGGAAGTGGAGGAGAAAGATGTGATGGTGAAAGAGGAGGAGGAGGAGGAAGGAGGAGGAGGAGAGGAAGTGGAGGAGAAAGATGTGATGGTGAAAGAGGAGGAAGTGGAGGAGAGGGATGTGATGGTGAAAGAGGAGGAGGAGGTTAGAGGAGAGGAGGAAGAAAAGAAAGATGTGATGGTGAAAGAAGAAGAAGAGGAGGAAGAGATTAAAGATGTGATAGTGAAAGAAGAGGGAAGAGGATATGAAGTTGTGAAAGGAGAGGAAGGAGAGGAAGTGGAGGAGGAAGATGTAATGATGAAAGAAGAGCAAGGAGAAGATGAATTGGTGGACACAGATGATGAGGATGGTGAGTTCATGTTCTGTATTTGGTGAAGGCCAGGCCAGATTAATGAGTAGTTCAAAGGGCACTGGCAGATATTTCGTGGTGTATGCAATCAGATATTTATTTTCATTTTTATTTTCCCCATGATTTCCTCCATAGCAGTTGTTGATTCATTCAAACAAAAGCTGTTAGTTATCTAACTTCTCTGACTGATCATGGAATCACAACTGTTGAGCAAGACAGTGAGTGACAGTTAAACTAGGTACAACATGAATACTCTTAAACTGAAACGCTAAACATTGATTATATTTGAGAGAATATGCTTTAAATCAATTGTTAATGATAAAACATTGATACGGTATCCATTTGTTGTAATATCTCTGTAACACTCTGAACACGTCATGTTCCCACAGCGTGTGCAGACACCAGATGTGGTGTTACTTCTGGCACTGCTGAGTCTATGGAAGCAGCACTTGTTCTCATGTTGTTTCTAATCCTGTATATGTTCCTATTCTTACAGGAGAGAGCTCCAACCCAGACTCAGACATGGAGCCCAGCTCCACCGCATCAGGAAGCCATAAACAACACAGACGGAGGAGGAGGAGCTCAAGACAGAAGAATCACCACTGTTTAGATTGCAGTGAGAGTTTCATTTGTCCAACTCACCTTAAATCACAACCACAGACTCAAGGAGGACAGAAGACTCACTCTTGTCTTCAGTGTGGAAAGAGATTTGGTCTCATGGGCAACCTAAAGAGTCACCAGAGAATACACACAGGAGAGAAGCCATTCTACTGCTCCCAGTGTGGGAAGAGTTTCAGTGAGGCAGGATCCCTAAAGAAACACCAGAGAACACACACAGGAGAGAAACCATTCTGCTGCTCCCAGTGTGGGCAGAGTTTCAGTCGCGCAGGACACCTAAAGACACACCAGAGAATACACACAGGAGAGAAGCCATTCTGCTGCTCCCAGTGTGGGCAGAGTTTCAGTCAGGCAGAACACCTAAAGAAACACCAGAGAATACACACAGGAGAGAAGCCATTCTGCTGCTCCCAGTGTGGGCAGAGTTTCAGTCAGGCAGAAAACCTAAAGAAACACCAGAGAACACACACAGGAGAGAAGCCATACTGCTGCTCCCAGTGTGGGAAGGGTTTCAGTGAGGCAGGAAACCTAAAGAAACACCAGAGAATACACACAGGAGAGAAGCCATTCTACTGCTCCCATTGTGGGCAGAGTTTCAGTCGGGTAGAACACCTAAAGACACACCAGAGAATACACACAGGAGAGAAGCCATTCTGCTGCTCCCAGTGTGGGAAGAGTTTCAGTGAGGCAGGACACCTAAAGAGTCACCAGAGAATACACACAGGAGAGAAGCCATTCTACTGCTCCCAGTGTGGGAAGAGTTTCAGTCATGCAGGATCCCTAAAGAAACACAAGAGAACACACACACTAGTTAACACGACTGCTCCCAGTGTGGGAGGTGTTTAAAGGAGGCAGGAGCCCTAAAGAAGAAGGGGGGGGGGGTCTTCTGGCTGCACCATCATCTACTGTATGTACATGTGCTTGTTGATCGGATCAGGGAGAAGGTTGTGTCATGACATGAGCCTTTTCTAGATTATTTTCTCTCAATTTCTCCCGTCCTCTCCTCCTACCCTCCCTTCCTCTCCCTCCTTCCTCCTCCCACCCTCTCCCCCCTTCCTCTCCTCCCTTCCTCTCATCTCCTCCTCTCCTCCCTTCCCCTCCCCCCTTCCTCTCCTCCCTTCCTCTCATCTCCTCCTCTCCTCCCTTCCTCTCCCCCCTATCTCTCCTCTCTTCCTCTCCCCCCTTCCTCTCCTCCCTTCCTCTCATCTCCTCCCCTCCTCTCCCTCCTGGAGAGTGAAGGAGGAATCGAGGTCGTAGGAGTTGAGATGTCCTTGTCCCCTCCTGCGTCATGTCACCGCCCCTTCCACCCAGATGTGGCCTTGGTGTTTAGAAACCGAGTGTGACTGAATACTGGTATGTTGTTAAGTTTGCAATACATCCTCCTAACGTTTCAGCTGGAAGACTGAGATGTTGTACATCATATCACATTAAGATATACATCCTATCACTTCTCAGTTTTCTATTAGATCAGCTTATTTTCTGGACATACGCCTGGACGTACTCCAACACTATTCCTCCCCCCACATTTGTTAGATTGGCCTCTAGCCTGTGTGTACGGATTGACAGATTTTTGTTGTTGTTGTTTTTTTATATGTGTTTTTATTTTTTTATTATTCTGAAAGTTTAAATGTTTTAGAGCCCCCTCAATATAACAATCTTTTTGTCAGCGAACTAAGCTTGTTTTCATGACGTGATTCACAACACTCGTCTGCTCTAACACGTTCTGAGCTTTGTACTCGGGTGAGTGTTGTCATGGTGATACATGTCTTGTTCATGTTTAGGGACTGTGTGATCATCTAGTTTTGTGTAGTTATGTGTTTTTAGCATGTTCCTGTTCTGTCAGCATGTTGTGATGTGCTAAACATGCAGAGCAGCTGTTGTTGTTGGCTAGCTAGCTAGCGCGATGGAGCACCGTCTGAAACCAACGTGTTTGTTTGTTTTGGTTCAGGGAGATTTTCTCCGCTAGTTGAATCGAGGTGTACCAACATTCACATAAACAATAAATTCATCTAATTTCAACTGGTTTCAGTGTATGACATCATCATTTGAGAGCTGACAATCTACACTTTCATAATCTGTATTAAAAAAAAGGAAAGATGACCGTATCGACTTGGTCCACCTTTCACCAGCTGCTGTCACTCACTTTGGTATAAAATGGTGCCAGTGATGTCATTGATGCATTATTTCATAAGGGAACATTTCAACCTCATGACTCACAATAATAGAGCAATCTGCCAACAGTGTGGGAATAATATTAGATAGTGATTGAGTCAATTATTTATCACAATTTCCCCTTTCAACAGAATACAAAACAACACAACTTTCATAAATAAATACATAGAGCATGGAGAAATTAACATTTTATATTCATCACACTTCTGAAATGATCCTTCAAAATACAGACCTCTCTCTCTTTCTAGGCTGATTGTGTAAAAATAAATGATATATGAACTGGGTGTTGGAAGTTTACCAGTGTTCTGGGTACATTCTGAATGTAAGTTGTTATTCATGATGACTTTGTGTTATTGTAATAAAGGCCTCAGTTGAGACTCCTTGTGATGTCATCAGATATCGATATTACCATCCTCGTTCTAGCTATGCTCTAACATTTTTACTTTTTCTAGATAATTTTAGAGATTTTGATCATCATCTACAGTGACTCATTCACTAGTAAGCTGTCATGTATTGAGGCTGGACGACACTGACAAGAGAAGCAATTGGAGACCACAATAACACAGATTCATCAATCAAAATATCTATCTATCTCTCTCTCTTTCTATCTCTCTATCTCTCTATCTATCTCTCTATCAATCGATCGATCTCTCTATCTCTCTCTATCTAACTGTCTGTCTATCTATCTATCTATCTATCTATTCTTGTAACTATCTATATCTACCTACCTATCTACCTATGTATCTATCTATCTACTGTATCTATCTATCTATATCTACCTACCTATCTATCTATCTAACTATCTATTAGCTTAGTGAAAGTGGCAATTAAAAAAAAAGAAAATGTGTTAATGTTCTCAAATTGTTTATTTCCATAATGTATTCTTTCCAACTTAAGTAAAATGTATATGTTACGGTATATGTGGGAAAACTAGGGTTAGGGTTAGGTGCTAGGGTGACTTGGTACATGCTGGCATGTCTAACCCTAATCCTAACCCTAACCGTAGGACCCTAGCACCTAACCCTAACCCTAGTTTTCCCACATGTACCGTAACATATATTCATGCTTTGTCACAGGTCGGACCATGGCCGTCGATGCCATTCAATTACTTTTTATTGAATCAAAACATGTAATAATTCTACAGAATGATGAGTTCATTACACACAACCTGAACAGAACCTTCAACAAGTAAGAACTAACCCTCTCATCCTGCCTGCGCGCTTATATGCACTCTAGAGCACTGATCAATACTACCATCTGTTGCTACCAAGAGCCCCAGAGAGACCCTGAGCTCCAGGAGGTTTATGACCCACTTAGGTCATCAATCTGTCCTCGGACAGACTAGTAGTCTATTCCCGCGACACGAAGGAACGAGAGGGACAACTCAGACGGTGGAAACGAACAGAGTGCTGAAGCGAAGACCTCACGAGTGATTATGAAGTTTATAGCTGTGTCCAGGGCTGGACTGGGACAGAAATTAGGCCCTGCCATGTGGCTCAGACCGGCCCAACACAATCGGTCCGACACCGCCGATCATCAACTTGCTGGCAGTCTGTTGAATATACCATTTGTAAAAAAAAAAACTATAGAGCGGAGTAAGTGACATGGACAGCAAGTATACCAATGCAAGTGTGAACCAGTGTACTCACTCACTGTTGACGTACTCCACGGTGATGAGACATGGCTGCTGTATCTGTAGTAGGCCTAGCCCCCACAGTCGATCCAGAGAACATATCTGTCAGTTTCTGACATTTTGAGGCATCCTCTGCTAGCTTCTTACTTTTTTTCTCCCTAATTTTCTGGGCACCCCCTTTCACTATCTTATCTACGAACATGACACTGCACTTGGGTTGTCGGCCGAGGGATCAGAGTGGGGGAGGGGGCCGATGGACAGCAGGGCCTAAGCATGTGATTGGGCCAGCCCATGTGTTAGTATAAACGGGGGCCGCCGCTTGATTCAGCGCTAGTTGATGCCGCGCTATTTTGGGCCGCGCTAGTTTGGGGTCGGCCGCGCCCGACCGGCCCAAAACTAGCGCGGCCCACCTGCCAGCGGGCAGGTAGATTGTATGGCCAGTCCAGCGGTGGCTGTGTCGGAGGGCAGACATTACACCTTCAATCTGCTACAATTCTCCCTGGTCGTGAGGAAGTTGAGCAGGTCGATCATAACAGCTTTATAAACGTGGAGATCGGTGAATGTTACATGAGCGCAGGTAAGGAAACATGAGCGTCTCTGTAATGCAGCTGTTTCATTCACCTGAAATGACCGTGATGCTCTAAGTTACGTCGGAAGTGTTTCAGAAATCTCATTCTTAATTAATTGACGATATAATTTGTCATCATCATATTGTTTATATTGTGGCACTACAATATTCATATTTTATTAAAAAAAAGTGAAGGTCTTGGAGATACAGATGACAGACTCGCATACAAGTTCACACACATGAATATGTATAGTTTTCAGAGACAAAGAACTGGCTCATTGCTACAATATAAAAAACGGAAGGAATGTGAAATTACTTAATGTGAAATTACTACAAGGATACGGCCAAAAATCTGTATCCTTGTAGTATTTTCTACCTTCCTAAATGATGGCTAGAACGTCGGGTTATAAAGCGAAAGCTTCTTTATATAAAAAAATGTGTTGGCCTACACTGGATATTCACTTTAATTCTGGACGTTACAATTTGCATTTCTCAAAAACAACAAACTAAACTGTCAACTTCTATGACGTCTTGCCGCAAGGCCGTCTGGGACCAATTAAAGTTAATCATGTAACCTATAACGTTACAACAATCTATTAATACAGGCGGGCCGTCAAGCCCATAGACTTTTACTTGTCAAGGCAAATGTTTTAAGCGAAAATCTGTAATTCAAGACTCTCTGGTAATTTACACACAAGACCCACATTGATCTCTACTCAGCGCACACACACACACACACACACACACACACACAAACACACCTCTGGCCTTCTCGGCTTCAAACTCAGAGTTCTTGGCCTCCAATCGGGCCCTCAACTTCTCCTTCATCCCCACCAGCATACGCTCACACATCGGGTCCGTACGAGACTCCTCCTTCTCGGGGGCTGCTCTCTGGACCTGGGGGGCTGCTCTATGGACCTGGGGGGCTGCTCTCTGGACCTGGGGGGCTGCTCTCTCGGCCTGGCTCGCTGCTCTCTGGGGTGCCTGTATCTGCGGAATGCTTACCTCCAGCACATTGGCATATGAAGTCGTAATAGTTCTGTCCACCTTCAGCTTAGCAGCCTCCTCTCTGCGCCTAGCAGCCTCCTGAAAGCACGCTTTCTGCTCATGCTTCCTTCTTGTCGTTCTTGAGCTATTGTTATACATGGCTACAATATGAAAAACAAGGAAGAGAATGTGAAATTACGTATTTTAGATTTATATATTATTATTATATAATGACTTGTCCCCTAGTCATTTATCAAAACCAACAAACTAAACTGTCAACTTCTATGACGTCTCGCCGCAAGGCCTTCTGGGACCTGCAGTTCTACCTATTCTTAGTCAATACAACAGAAATGTACTTCTTTAAGTTCTGTAACATATTAATCAATCTCTTTTCATTTTCAATCATGTAACATATTAATCAATAATGTAACCTATAAAGTTAATCATGTAACCTACAAAGTTAATCATGTAACCGATAAAGTTAATCATTTAACCTATAAAGTGAATCATGTAACCGATAAAGTTACAACAATCCTATTAATACAATCCATTTACACCTAATATTATTTTCAGCTGTATTAAGTTTATTGTTAAGTGTAGTATGTATATTGTGGTATGTAGATCTGCCTTCCCTTATTCTGTTATCCATTTTGGCCTTGTTATGGTTGTGATGTGTTCAATGTTTTCAATTGGCAATGTTTGTCTCCTGTTTGTCTGTGTTTTGTCATGGTTGTGTCTTTTATTGTTTCTCCTGTTATTATAGTTAGGGAATCTTACCAATAGCTTTTTTCACCAATGTGTTCATATAGGTGTCTAGTAACACCTCTAAAAAGATGCAAACTCAAATCCACTGGGAAGATCCAGGAGAACCAATCAAAGTAGGGGTACCCAACTAATTTTCAGGAGTAAAATATTTCTGCAAATCATTCTAGAATTTTACTGTGCAATCTAGAACTTCCATTAACTGCAATGTATGATGTCTGCTGGAGTGTATTATGACATCAAATGGAATATTTAGAATGTATGCATGAACATTCTTATAACATAGTACATTAATAAATAAATTTTAGCAAGAATACTGATCTGTTTCTTGCATTATGTCTAGTACTTCCAACACAAAATAGATAAATAAAAGAAATTTACAGAATACAGGCGGGCCGTCAAGCCCATAGACTTTTACTTGTCAAGGCAAATTTTTAAAGCGCAAATCTGTAATTCAAGACTCTCCGGTAATTTACACACAAGACCCACGTTGATCTCTACTCAGCGCGCGCACACACACACACACACACACACACACACACACACACACCTCTGGGTTGGTCCTCCGGGCTGGCTGCTCTGTGGGCCTGTGGGGCCGCTCCCTGGGCGTTGTTGTTGTCCCCGCGGGCGTCCAGAGATTTGGTTAAGGCGATGTAGTCATCGTGAAACTCCTTTTCAAGCTGCCAAGCAGACTGGAAATTGAAGTCATCTCCCTGGTTCTTCTTCTTATTTGGCATTTCTATAACTTTCTACAAACAACTGAACAAGGAAGAGAATGTGAAATGACGTATTTTATATTTATATTATTATTATTATAGAATGACTTGTCCCCTATGAGTTCATGGATGACTGTGAGGCTGTTTGAACTTCAAAAGTGACTGACGTTGATATTGCGTGACATTGTGATTGAAGCATCAGTTGCAGGTGCAACGTGCCAAAAAGCCTTTATCCTTTTCGTATTTCTACCTTCAAAAAATATGTCTAGGACGTCGGGTTGTAAAGCAAAAGCTTCTTTATATAAGAATCTCTGTTGGCATACACTTTTGATCACTTTCAAACAATAAACGAGTTAGACTTTGACACTCAGCGCGTGCGCGCACACACACCCGCGCAGCCACATCCAGACCCCCCCCCCCCCCCCCCCCCCCCGTCCACAGGCGCTTACCTTGTGATAGCGTGTTGATCCTTGTGATACTGACATCAAACTGGATCGATTGCCTTTTATAAACCCACATTTGACTGTGACGTTATTATGTCATCTCGACTGTTGTGATTATGACGTCATCCGTCTGAGTTTTGTCTGGTCTCAGGAGCTCCATTTTTTTTACCCCCCCAAAATAATTAAAAACGATTATAATCAGTGGCGGCTGGTGGTGATACTGAGTGGGGGGGCTAATAAATCCATTATATCTAGGGCCTATACCCATCAATAGTTCACACTGCAGCAACAGCAGCATCACATCCGAGATACAGTGCCAACTAAGTTACAGTATGAATGAATGGCAGTGTTTCCTCTACATGCATGTATTGGTGGCGGGCCGCCACGAATGAATTTCCTCCGCCACGAATTGATTCAGTCCACACCAAAAAAAAAAAAAAAAAAAATCTCAAAAAAAAAAAAAAAATCTGAACATTTTAGCTGATTAAAATATATCTGATCCTAGATCAGCGCTATAATGGATGTTGACTAAAAGTGCACCTAAATCCACGCCCATCTCTCTCTAACCGCTGATCCAAAATCAGATTAATGACATTCAGTTGACGACGTGACACAAGGGCTCCTGATTGGTCTAAATGTGAACTGTGGTATTATTGTTATTGTGTACAGGCCACCGTAGTGACATCAGGGGGGTATTCCATCAACATCGCTAAAGGGAAAATCCAGGTTTAGTCTGATAAATCTCGCGAGAGTTCTTAAAAATATCCAGGCATATTCTGATAGGTCTCGCGAGAGTTATCAAAAATAAGCCAGGATTTTCCTTTAGCGACGTTGATGGAATACCCCCCAGGTCAGGTGGGCAGGTTACGACGAGACAACAAGAGACCGGTATTGTAGAGCTTACAGAGCGAGTTAAAATAAAGACACTTACATTGAAATACAGAAGGACTCACGTGTATGTTTAATAGAATAACACGACATGGTGTCAGAAGTCCTGTAAGTGAGTGTTAAGAGTTAGATCGGCCGACAAGTGTCATTTGAGCTCGTGACGGTGAGAAGGGAGAAGAAAAGATGGATGCTAATGCTAACGCGGGAGCAGCTGCAGTCCAGAGAACGGCGCCAGTTTCAAGTGCTACGTTAGCAGACATTAGCAAGTCAAAAAACGATTCTTATGTGCCGTCACTTTAGCAACGACACAGTATTGTCAAGGGGAAAAGAAGGGGAGACGATTTTTTTATTGACAACGGAATTACATGCTGGAAAAACATGCAGCTAAAATTCAGGGAACATTTGGACAATAAGAGACACACGGGAGAAGTACGGGAAAACAGGGCTCATGTGGGTCTCATCAAAGGTAAGAGTTTGTTTTCTTTAACTCAGCTGATACTCAGCTGTTTACCGAATGCTCCATCTGACTGTGATTTTACTTCTGTAATGTGGTGGGTTGACATAATTCACGCACGGAACTATAGGTTGAGACTATTGTTCCGTCCGTAGTACCCAAGTTGTTTAGACTGTTCTATTTACTGCTTGAGTGTGTTGTTGACAATCGTTCATGTCCTTCATTAAACGTTTAGCTTTGTCATTTGATACGCCGCCTACGACTACCATCTCTCTGCACTACAGTAAACAGTTAATCAGTAACGTTAGCCGCTTTTGTGCTCATGTAGGCCTACTTCGTATTATATTATAGCTGATGATCTTTGTGTGTGTGTATGTGACTGTCAGTCACAAGTTTATATTCTGTATATTCTTTTTTTTTTTTTTTGGGCCATCCTCTAGTTTTGGCTGTGATTAGAAAAAAAAAAAAATTATATATATACTTGTTTTGAACGCGCGTGCACGTGAAAAATCGCGGTCACGGCCATCCGCCACCATTGTAAAAATTCCTGGAGGAAACACTGAATGGTCTTTATTGTCATTGCTATAGTACAGGTACCAAACAACGAAATTTAGGAGGGGTGGCTCCCCTGGTGCTAGGAAAGAAAAAAAAAAGAAAAAAAAAACACAAGAAGGGAAGGAGCTGGTTTACATAAATAAAGGCTATGTACACTATCCACTATACTATACTGTACAGATAGACGACTAGGGTTGTCATATTGCACATAGTGTTATTGCACATTCATTTGAAGTGTCGCAGTTTGCAGGCTAGAAATGTACATATTTGTGCCTCAGCACTACACCTGATTTTTTCAGTCCAGCAGCTGCCATCAATCCGTCCAGACTGTCCAGGGCCCAGAACCTAGGTCTTTGCTGTGTTCAGGGCCTGGATGGCCCTGGGGTAGAAGCTGTGCTTCAGTCTGTTTGTCCTTGCGGCCATGGTCCTGTACCGCCTTTTCGAGGGCAGCCGGGTAAAGTGTTCGTACCCAGGGTGGGTTGGGTCTCTGGAGATCTTGGAGGCCTTCCTGAGACAGCGTGTGTTGTACAGCTCTTCCAGAGAGGGGAGGGGGGCGCCGGTGATCTTCTGGGCTGTTCTCACGACTCTCTGTAGCGCATTTCTCTCCGCGGTTGTGCAGCTGGAGAACCAGTTGCAGATGCCGTAGGTGAGGATGCTCTCCACTGCGCCGCGGTAGTAGGCCACCATTATCTCCTGCTTGATGTGTTCCTTCCTGAGGACTCTCAGGATGTAGAGCCGCTGTTGTGCCTTCTTGATGGTGGCTGTTGTGTTGTTCTTCCAGGACAGGTCATCCTGTATGTGCACCCCCAGGAATCGGAGGGTTGAGACTCTCTCCACGCTCTCTCCGTCGATGAGCAGGGGCTGGATCTCAGACTTTTTCCTCCTGAAGTCCACAATGATTTCCTGGGTCTTTGACTTGTTCAGCAGCAGGTTGTTAACCTTGCACAGCTTGCTCAGTTGCTCTACCTCATCCCTGTACGCCGCCTCGTCCCCCCCCGAGATGCAGCCCACCACGGTGGTGTCGTCTGCAAACTTTACGATGGAGTTGCTGGGGTGGACGGGGGTGAAGTCGTAGGTGTAGAGGTTGTAGAGGATGGGGCTTAGCACGCAGCCCTGGGGGGACCCAGTGCTGAGTCTGAGGGCTGTGGAGGTGTGGGAGCCCACCCGCACCCTCTGGGGGCGGTCGGTCAGGAAGTCCTTGATCCATGCACATATAGAGTGTGATAGTCCCAGGTCTAGTAGTTTGGTCACTAGCCTGTCTGGAAGGATGGTGTTGAAGGCAGAGCTGAAGTCCACAAAGAGCAGTCTCGCGTAGCTGTTTCCCCTCTCCAGGTGGGATAGAGTGGCGTGGAGAGTCGTCGCGATGGCGTCCTCTTTGGACCTGTGGGCTCTGTAGGCGAACTGGTATGGATCCAGGTTGGGCGGGAGGCGTGTGAGTATGTGGGCCCGGACTAGTTTCGCCTTTCTAGGACGCAAACCGGTTAATCACCACATGTCTTAAAATTAATGATAATGATTTTATACATATATATATATGCATCATAATGCATCACAGCACTGGCAGTGTCTACCCTCTCTATCTTCTACCTCCCAGCCTCCCTCCCTCCCTCTCTCCCTCTCTCCCTCCCTCCCTCTCTCCCTACCTATCTTCCACCTCCCAGCCTCCCTCCCTCTCTCCCTCCCTATCTTCCACCTCCCAGCCTCCCTCGCCTTTGCAATACAATATTCTATACAGAAATAGTTTACCCCTCTCCCCCCCCTCCCTCTCTCCCTCTCACCCCCCCCTGTCTCTGGTTACCATGGTGAACATTAACAAGTTACTGTAAGATCCTGAGATGTAGAGGCATTGATTGGCCTCCTTGAAGATGGTCAAGACACCCACCCACACACCTAACCACACACACACACCTAACCACACACACACACACACCTAACCACACACACACGCACCCACGTCTTGCTTGCTATGTCTCCCTCTTATTAGAAGCAGTGCCAGAGTGTGTGTGTGTGTGTGTGTGTGTGTCTGTGTCTATGTTTCTGTGTGTGTGTGTGTGTGTGTGTGTGTGTGTCTGTGTGTGTGTGTGTCTGTGCGTGTGTGTGTCTGTGCGTGTGTGTGTGTGTGTGTGTCTGTGTGTGTCTGAATGTGTGTGTGTCTGTGTGTGTGTGTGTGTGTGTTAATGCTGCCTGTTAAACACATGATTAGTAGAGCCTTGTTCTGCAGTGTGGGGGCGACAGGCGGACCTGTCTGTCTGACTGACCCTCCTCTAATGGACCTGTCTGTCTTTCTGACCCTCCTCTAACGGACCTGTCTGTCTGTCTGTCTGACCCTCCTCTAATGGACCTGTCTGTCTGTCTGTCTGTCTGACCCTCCTAATGGACCTGTCTGTCTGATTCTCTTCTAATGTGATGAGGCAGCGTGTCGATTCCAAAGCATATCGAAGCGTAGCCCACCACACACACACACACACACACATTTTTGCTGCTGCATTCCTTGGACACACCATTCCAAGTACACATGCTACGCTACAACACACATTTTCTCTGCCTTAAAATGATCAAGACAGTCCCCACGGACACACACACACACACATATCCATGGACCCTCCTACCCCCCATCATCCCTCCCACCCTTCACCTCTCCCTCCCTCCACTCCTCCACCCTCTCTCCCCCTCCACACACACACACACACCCCTGGACCCTCCTCCCCCTTTTTTCCCTCCCACCCTCCCACCCTCCACTCCTCCCCCCCCCCCCCCCCACACACACATACACACACATACACACACATACACACACACACAAACATGGGCACGCATACACATACACGCACACACACATACACACACATACACACACATACATATACACACACACATACACACATACACACACACACACACACACACACACACACACACACCCTATCTGAGTACCTGGTGAAAGGGAGGTCAGTGAACATAGGTAATAGAGCACTATCAGGAGACACCCTGAAGCAGATCACCTACTCTCTCTGATTCTCCTTCTCTCTCTCTCTCTTTCCCTCTCTCTCTCTCTCTCTCTCTCTCTCTCTCTCTCTCTCTCTCTCTTTGTCTCTCTCTCTCCCTCTCTCTCTCTCTCTCCCTCTCTCTCTCGCTCTCCCTCTCTCTCTATCTCCCTCTCTCTCTCTCTCTCTCTCTCTCCCTCTCTCTCTCGCTCTCCCTCTCTCTCTATCTCCCTCTCTCTCTCTCCCTCTCTCTCTCCCTCCCTCTATCTCAGGGTCAGCCACAGTGCAGACCCTGGAGTACTGCAACCTCCCTGATGAGACGGAGAGAGAGAGGGAAAGAGAGAAAGAGAGAGAGGGAGCCTGCACTGTGGCTGACCCTGGGGGAGAGAGAGAGAGATGGAGAGAGAGAGAGAGGGGGGGGCAAGGGACTCTTAAAGATTTTCAAGGCAAGGGACTCAGAGTGAGGCGATAACTTTGGTACCATAAAGTCCAGTCAGTTATGTAAAGTAAAGTTACATATTTTCATAAAGTTAAGTCTTAAATAATAATGCAGGGCTGTGGACCAGGCTAATGCTAATGCAGGGCTGTGGACCAGGCTAATGCTAATGCAGGGCTGTGGACCAGGCTAATGCTAATGCAGGGCTGTGGACCAGGCTAATGCTAATGCAGGGCTGTGGACCAGGCTAATGCTAATGCAGGGCTGTGGGAGGGAGACGAATGATTCAATCACAGTCACAGTCATGCACACAGGGGTGCCATATCTATGGATGGACAGTTAAGGAGTGTGTGTGTGTGTGTGTGTGTGTGTGTGTGTGTGTGTGTGTGTGTGACAGCTTGTGTGCATTCTGAAGTATTGTATCGGGCCTGTAGAGTATGTGATGACTGACCCCTGTGGTCCTCCTGTCAGCTCTCTCCATCACACACTGATGTGTGTATGTGTGAGTGTGCGCACGCTTGTGTGTGTGTGTGTGTGTGTGTGTGTGTGTGTGTGTGTGTGCATTAAAGGGAGGTTGATATAGCAGGGTCAGACAGGCTGACAGGCAGACATATCTGTTCATCTCTTTAATTAAAATTGAGGATGTTGAAAAGAGGCCTTGGTTACGTTGTGACTGAGACACAGAGGTTTGTGTTTGTTGTGGAGGTCTGAGCGGCAGTTATCGTTTC
Source organism: Nansenia antarctica (assembly GCF_963989245.1). NCBI lineage: Eukaryota > Metazoa > Chordata > Actinopteri > Argentiniformes > Microstomatidae > Nansenia > Nansenia antarctica. The sequence continues at coordinate 19,492,884 of NC_137677.1, read as the reverse complement.
GTTTTCAGCTACTGTGGCGGATGGGGGGGGGGAGAGAGAGAGAGAGAGGGAGGGAGGGAGGGAGGGAGAGAGAGAGAGAGAGAGACTAATCTTATGTGTTAATGTTATTACCAGCTGAGTACACACACACGGGAGTGCGCACACACACACACACACACATGTATCTAGGATTAATAATATAAAACATGTCGGAAAGAAGCTCTGGAACACCTTAAATGACATTCTGGGCAGGAAGAGTAACTGAACTCCATCTTTCATTGAAGCGGAAAACCAACAATCACTTTATTGACAGAGTATGTCAACTCAGACAGAAAGAGGGGGAGAGGGGGGAGAGAAGGAGGCAGGCGGGCAGGTGTGAGTGGGGTGGGGGGTAGAGAGGTAGAGCAGATAGCGAGAGAGAGAGGTAGGGAGGTAGAGAGAGAGAAAGAGAGAGAGAGAGAGGTTGTATGGGGGGGATACACACCCGTGGACTATTATTACCTTAGTGGCACAAATTAACACTAACACTCTAGATTGACTAAATTGAATTAAAATGGTGGACACCGACTAAATAACTGAGGGGGGGGAGACACAGGTATCAAATATGGAACAATTACAACATTTAATATATACAGATAACATACACAAATGCACATACATATAACATTGATGGGTCATTTTTTTTATACGGTGCCTTTTCCGTCCCCAGTACAAATCATCTTGTATTTTGTCTAAATGTGGACAAATACTAATTCCATTAGGTTTTTCATGTATAGTCAATTGTTATTTATTATGAAAACAATGACATGGGCTTCTAAGTTGTTGTTTTCTACATTTTAAAAGCTTTGGTTAAAGATGTAAATGGGATTTTGCATGGGATTTGGGATGTCCCCAGTGTTGTTCATTCAACTTCAATCCAAAAAATAACTATTAAAAACATATACATTTCCAAATATGTTATTATTATTTCATTTTCCTGATCAATATCTATTGAAATCAAATATAGTTTTTATCAAAAAAATATATATTTTGTACAAAAAATTAAGGTTTTGCTTACAATATTGCTTGTCCCTGCGATCACTGTCCACCCTGTTATGCTGTGTTAATGTCCCTTTTAAAAGAAAACCATATTTCTCAATCACATCACTCTCATGAAGTGACATCCCATCAGTGGAGGGGATTTCAAATGTGGTAAGCTGTGTGATTTTCTACCTCTTTTACCATCTGATTTTTATGTTTTTATCCAGTGAGTTTAATGTGGTTGACCATAACGTGTCCACCCTGTTATGACTAAATATTGAGGAGATCAATCAAATTGAATAATTTCCAAAAAAGTATTTAGTGCAAATTAGATTCCTCATCAAGTATTCATGGTCATTCTAGGCATTATGCTAACACAGGCAGGCTAAAGGCTAACTTTAACTCAAAATGTCCACCCTGTTAGTGTCCACCCTGTTATGTGTCCACTCTGTTCTGGAGACACTCGCCCTATTCAACTACAGAGGGTATTCTAAATAAAATAAAATGTAGGTGCCTGAGCTCGACCACTATGTTTTTCAGCAAGCTAGATATGTCCTTTATATAATAGAACATTAAAAGATAGATAAATCAACAATTAATTTTTCACAAGTTATGAAGTCCAAATGGCACCGTATAAAAAAATGACCCGCTAACGTTGACATGCAAATTGTCGCCAGCTCTTACAACAGGGTATATACAGGAATCTTGAGGTTAATTTCAATACCTTTCTAAGACTTTTTAAGGACCTTGTCAATATTTTTCCAGACCTCACCGCCACTTCGAGCTGTAACCGAGTTACATCAGTGACACCTTTAATTTAACAGTTTTAGTTTGCAATAGACTAGACCACTAGCAAACAACAGCATTTCCGGTTCATCTTTGTTTTTTAATAAAACTAATAAATTCACGAACTTTTACTAAACGTTTTTAGGACTCAAACTTTGGACAGAGTCTAATTCTGAAAAATCCACCTCCACCAGAATGCACACAAGACAATCACAACACTGTCAGTCCCCCATGCACACATGGAACGCTACAGGAACTCACCCACAACCTTCCTCTGCACACTAATTAAAGGGATATATCAGTACACATTATAGATGGTTTCATAACATGCATGTAACCTGTATGTAACCCGTATGTAACCTGTATGTAACCTGTATGTAACCTGTATGTCCATAGATCAGGAGAAACTGTAATAATACATGGTCCAGAGTTGTTTATACAGCCACTACTAACTTCAGGTAAATTTAACGATGGCATGTTTAATATTTGTGGCCAAATCAAAGCTATGGATGATGACATGATTGGGTCGGAGATTTAACAATTATATTTATCACACACACACACACACACACACACACACACACACACACACACATACACACACATACACACACTCACACACACACACACACACACACAGACGAAGAGGAGGAGGAGGATTTATAAACCCACAAAACGCTCCCCTGCCTTATTGATCAGTTATCTTATTGATCTTATTGATCAGTTAAGTGCCAATATTTTGGATACGACTTGTTGCATTGACTATTTTGACCTTATTTGTTGTTTTGTTAAAGGCAAAAGTACTGTGATCCAAATGTGTTTTGTTTAACTATGCAGTTATCATTTTATACAAAATCATTGTTCAGACCAAATACTATTTTGCTTTATTTATCAGTTTTGCTGGTAACAAAGACCATATTTGTTATTTTATACAAATAATTGTTAAGCATTTCATGAATGCTATTTTGCTTTATTAATCAATGCTGGTAACAAAGACGGTATTTGCTATTTTGATGGAGACAAAAATAGGTTACTGTGATGCAAATGCAATTGTGCAGTTATCATTTTATACAAAAACAGGAAGGTTCATCCAGCATGACCTGTATTGTCATTAAGTGTGTTTTGCTGGTATGGCCTAAAAGTGTTACTATTCATTAATTTGGAAGATATTTATTTATTTAAATAAAAAAATAAATACAATACATTGTACATGACCTCCTTCATGAATAAACATTGGAGAAAGCAAATTTGATGCATTTTATTTGAGTATTTTGCATGAAATCTCATGAATACCTATTTTTCTGGGATTTTGGCACTTTGGGCATGGAGGGGTTAATATCTGGACAGTGAGAGTAGAGAAACTCGCACTCTACAATAACTTTAAGGAAAAACTCCTTAGACAGAGATTTAGAAATTTTTTATTTTTTTATTTTGTCATACTCTTTACAAAAAGTGCAAAGTGCTCAGGTGCAAAAAGTGCAAGATGTGGGACAAATGTTTCGGTCATACGACCATCATCAGTGTCACCGGGCAACAGACAGACATGATATTATGATAGGGCCACAGGCCTACACAGGTGTTGATGATCAGGGTCATCAGGATTACACAACCAATCAATCATGAATGAAAAAACATTGACATAGAAAAATAACAAAATAATAATAATAAAGAGGCAAGTTAACTTGGACACTATATATATGTAAATACATAACTACAAGTTGACCAAGGGGTAACATAGTAAATCTGTCATATGTTATGTTATGTTATGTTATGTTAATTTTATTTATAATGCGCCCCCCATCCAACTTTCACATCGGCCCGGGGCGCAGCCCGGGTAAAGGAACAGATAAAGACAAGGACAAGGAACACAGAAAGCTAACAGACACAGACGACTTAAACGAACATCTCAAGGGATACAATTCACAACAAATAGGGAGTAGACTTAGGGAACATCATTGACGAAGAGGTGGGATTTTAACTTGGCTCTAAAGGAGTCCAGAGTGGGGTCAGACTTGATGGCGGAAGGGAGCGCGTTCCACAGGGTCGGTGCTACCACCGCAAAGGCACGGTCACCCTTCCTCTTGAGGTTGGTGCGGGGGACCCTCAGGCTGAGTTGGGCGTCGGACCTGAGCCTGGGCCTTGAGGTGGAAGACAGGTCCAGGAGGTCCTTGATGTAGGGTGGGGCGAGACTGTTGAGAGCTTTGTAGACAAAGGTGCAGATCTTGAACTTCACTCTCTTCTTTACTGGGAGCCAGTGAAGGGAGATGAGGACAGGGGAGATGTGGTCCCTCATTTTAGTGCCTGACACCAGCCTGGCAGCGGCATTTTGGACTAGCTGCAGGCGGTAGATGGTCTTATCAGGAAGTCCAGCATAGAGTGAGTTGCAGTAGTCGAGCCTAGATGAAATTAGCATGAGGACGACCCTCCTCAGGTCACTGGGGGTGAGGAAGGACTTGATCTTGGCTATGATGCGTAGTTGGTAGAAACATGACTTCACGACGGAGCTCACTTGTCGGTTAAGGTTGAGCTCGAAGTCAAAGATGACACCGAGGTTCTTGACATGTGGTCTGACAAGGGTGGACAGGCTTCCCATGTTGGTGCTGAGCTGAGTGATGGCGGTGGTCTTGCCGATGAGGAGGATTTCCCCCTTGCTCTCATTCAGCTGTAGGAAGTTCTGGGCCATCCACTCCTTCACATCGTGGAGGCAGTCCATCAGGCGCATCAGATCGGCGGGGTCGTCAGTGTTGATTGATAAGTAAAGCTGGGTGTCGTCCGCATAGCAGTGGAATGAGATCTGGTAGCGTTGAGGGATTAGACAGAGGGGGAGCATGTAGAGGGAGAACAAGATGGGACCGAGGATGGAGCCCTGAGGGACCCCACAGGTGAGGTTGGCTTGTCTGGAGGAGCTGTCTGCTATGTGGACGGCGTAGGTTCTATTGCTGAGGTAAGACTTGAACCAGGACAAGGCGGTGTCGGTGATGCCAACCTCCTGCTGGAGGCGATTAAAGAGGATGGCATGGTCTAGTGTCAAAAGCTGCGCTGAGGTCCAGGAGGAGCAGGGCAGCACATTTCCTGGAGTCTGCGATGAGGAGGAGGTCGTTCCAAACCTTTAAAAGTGCCGACTCAGTGCTGTAGTACTCATAGTTCATACAAACAACAAATATAGCACATTTAGTAGGTAACATAGCAGACAAGATACATTTGAATGGGAGAAGGTGGAGTCCTATCGGAAACACTGGAGGGCAAGGTCCTCATTCATGCCTCCTGGGTTAACAGACTGGAAATAGAAAATCCATCTGCATTCAGTTTGGAGGAGTCTGGTGTCAAGATCTCCACCTCTACGTGATTTGTTTACTTGTTGGATGACCATGTATGTCAAGTCTGCTGTCGAGTGACTGGCTTCCATGAAATGTCTGGCAACTGGAGATTTAATGTCCTTGCATCTAATGGCACTCATATGCTCTATTATACGTGTGCGGACTGGTCTAGATGTTTTTCCTACATATTGGAGATTACATTTACACAAGATCATGTAGATGACATTTGGAGAGCTGCAGTTGACAAATTGTTTGACAGTGTATTGTTTGTTAGTGACTGCACTCTTAAACGTGTTGGTTTTCTTAGAGTGAGAACAAGCTACACAGTGACGACAAGGATAGAAGCCGGTCAATCCATCAAGACGCCCTGTGTGGTGCTGTGGTGGTATGTAACAGTCTGCTTTCACCATATAGTCCCTGATGCTTCGAGATCTATAATGTGAGAACATCATTGATAAGAGGGTTATAGGTGGTGATACAGGTACATGAATATTTCTTAGTGGTCTGTGCCCCTGGGTTGGGATTCTGGTTATGTAATTTGGTTAGGGCAGAGTCAAGCCACTGTCTGGGATAACCCCTATCGACAAAGTTATTGTACATGGTATTACTCTCTTTCTCAAAATCTGATGGATTACTACAGATACGTTTCAGTCTAAGACATTGAGAATATGGTAGACCCTTCTTGAGGGGAGGCGGATGTGCACTAGTAGCATGTAACAGGCTATTCTTGTCTGTGGATTTGGTATAAAGGGTGGTGGACAATTTACCTTCAAGTAAACGTACTTGATTGCAGGGTTAATATCTGAAAATGCTCATGGGATATCACCAGGCACCCTCCTGTATTTTGAAGAGGTACCCCCAAGCAACAAGAAACAGCAACTTTACCCGACAAAACAAGGTTCAACCCCGTGGCTCCTGGACTAATTAGATCTGTTTCTGATAATCATTCATTCTTTTGGGCCTCAATGTATGCCAAAATGTTTATCCATAGAATCAAGGTTCATTTAAATGTAATTTTAATGTTGGCAGAAAAACACAAGCAAGATTAAACAAGGTAAAACTCTATAAAATACTATTTCAACCATTAACATATTCGATAGGTATAATGCATTCTCTCACGCTTGCATGCACATAGGCGCGCGCGCACGCACGCACGCACGCACACACACACACACACACACACACACACACACACACACACACACACACACACACACACACACACACACACACACACATTTAAAAGCACTGCCCACTAGCTCTCCTCATATTCATTTCACTATTGGCCTATGAGAACAACTCAGAGTAAAATTCATTTTCACCTAAACATGAAAATAGGCTGAAACATCCCTTTAAAGACCATAATATCTGTGAGCACTAAACATTCTGATACTCCAAAACTTCGAAAGAAGTCTAAATATGCCCAGCCTGGGAACATAGCACAAAACTATATTGGTCTGCACTACAGTGACAAGGCTCTAATTTTTACAGATGGGTGAAAAGACCCAGAGACAGGCCGAACAGGAGCTGCAGTATATCTCCCTCAGTATAAGACAGGAATTAAAAAAAGAACCACCGATCATTTATCAGTATACACAGTGGAGCTGAGCTGCTAGCAATTTTGACAGCATTGGAACGGTTGGTAGATAAACAGGGTAAATAATGCATTAATTGCTTCAGACAGCCGGGCAGCATTGTCTAGCATTGTCTAGTATTAGATCTTTTAAATCTTGCAGACAGGATATTATTTTCAGGATTCATCAGTTAATGTATGGAATATATAGCACATATATGTTGGCTCTGTTTGGGTTCCTGCTCATGTCGGGGTAGAAGGAAATGAAGATGCAGATATATTAGCTAAGCACTCACTTAAATCAGAATCAATAGAAATGGATATTCCACTTAGCAAAGCTGAGGTAAAATCAATCATTAAAACACACATGCAGGAATTATGGCAAGAATACTGGAACAGAAATGAAACAGGAAGACATTTGTATAGCATTCAGAAGAAAGTTGGAATAGGAAGTAGGATGGGCAGGAACCGGAAAGAAGAGACAGTCATTTCCTGTCTCAGGATAGGTCACACTAGATTGAATGACACACTTCATAGAAAAGGAAAACACCCAACTGGCATTTGTGCCACTATAATAACCAGGAATCTGCTCAGCATATGTTGCTGAAATGTGAGAAATTCTATAATTCTTTCCCCTGTCAATCTGACGTTCCACACAGTCCGATAGGTGGCGGTAATGCGCCTTAAGTTAGTTGCCAACCGCCAATCCCCCCAAAAAAACGAAGAAGAAGACGCGGAAACAGGAAGTTCACATGTGTTGACCACCAGATCGCTTTTAGACTGTTATGATATCAGAATGGCAGAGATACAGCAGTTGAAAGGGTTTATCTCCGAGCGATTAACAGCGGCAGCTTTTGAGATATTCGGGGCGGTGGAAAGAACGATGTCAGAGTACCAAGGAGAAGTCTCCCGTTGCAAAGAGGAGAACCACCGTCTACGGACGTTGCTAAGCATCCGTTTTCAACCGGAGATAAAGCTTCATAGAACAGGTTCGTTTTTATTACAGTACTACACTCAAGGCTGCAACTAGCTGCTACTCCGTTTTAATGTGAAGACCAAGTTATCTTGATGACTGAGGCATATGGGATGCTAGCCGGGCTGAGCACCAAAATGCGTTTTGAACATGGAAACACCATGGATATGCTAGCTAGCTAGCTCTCAATGTCAAGCTATGGAGAGTGCTAAGTAGCTAGCGAACTACGTTTTACTTTACAACTGTAAGGAGGTGTTTCAATAGCTATTATTATATCATGTGAGGAACCTTGTATTATTATATAAAGTGAGCAACCCAACCTTGTAATGTAGCTGTAGCTAGACACGCTGACCTTAATGTAGCTGTAGCTAGATCGTAGATGGTAAGGCCCAATCCCAACACACCCCTTGCCCCTACAGTTTTGCCCTACCCCTCCATTTTGCACATTCACAAGTAGGGGTAGAGTGTCCCGATTCTTGTTGGAATAGAGGGGTAGGGTGAAGTGTTAGGGCTACATGGCCCTCCAAACTGAGTTGTTTCAGAGGCACACTCCAAATTGAGTTCATGTACCTACTTCTGCAAATCTTCTAATAAAGTTTTCAATCAATCAATCAATCAAGTTGTTTCAGAGGCACACTCCAAATCTAGTGTTATGAGAAATCTCCCAGAATGCCTTGTGAATCATCGGTAAGATGACGCACAAGCAACCACAAAGGTCATTATGTTCTTCTTTAATACATTTGTAAAAGTGATGATAATCATCATATTATCTTAGTTTAATGTCCTTTCAATGTATTATAGACCTCTTCTTTATCACAAGCATAACAAAAAATCGCTAGTATGCTGATGTAGAATTGCGAGCGTTCATGCTTTCCTATGATACTACTGATGACGTATCAGGGACTTGAAGGGTTATCCCATTTAATAGGGGAAGCTTTCAACCACTATCCCTTGCAACTGTTCTGAGGGGCAAGCCGAAAAGAGAGTGGCTCTCCAGAACAAGGGGTAGGGGTGAAAAAGGGAAACAGGATTTAGCCTTGGTTACGAATCCTGGGCGCATTCAAAAACATTTGATTGGTGTTAGCACGAGAGTTCACCATATTGCTTAGACCAGTCTATTTCCTTTTAAATCCATCCAGTGTAGAGTGCACCATTCAGAGAGAGGGGTAGAGAATCAGGCCGCAGCCCCGTCAATGTGGAAGACGCTTTAGCACAACAATTCATAGTAGTGCCTAACCTCTGTTAGGTTTTTGGTAATTCGTATGTTTGTGAAATTAACTCTCCACTATATGTGCCTCTTCCTTTGTTTACTCTACACAGATCCACCTTACAGCCCAGCTACCATGTCTGAACACAAGTCTACAGAGTCCCTGGGTTCTGGCTGTGGTTCTCCAGCCCAGACAAGCACAGAGCGGGGTCCAGAGATGGTGGCAGTAAAGCTGGAGGACTGCAGTCAAACACTGGAACTCAATGTGGTAGTGAAAGAGGGGGAGGAGGAAGTGATGGTGACAGAAGAGGAAGGAGGAGAAGAAGTGGTGGAGAAAGACATGATGGTGAAAGAGGAGGAAAGAGTAGAGGATGTGGAGGAGATGGATGGTAAGTTAATGTTATGAAGTTGTCTAATGTTAGGATGAGTGGAAAGTGATATTTAGATAGTTCTCTCCATTTCCCTCCTTTCCTTTACATTTCATATGGTCTGGTTTTTATTGAGAAATATTGGTGTGAATCACTGTTGATAAATGTGTGTGAACGAGTGCGCACATTTTGGTTCTGTTACCGGACCAACCAACCAAAAACCACAAACCTGAACAAACTATCATATAGGGGTGTAACGATACATCGATTCACATCGATGCATCGATTCATTGACTAACGATCTGATTACATCGACGCAATGTAAAAACATCGATCTATATCGTCATCTTAAAGATACACCTTTATTTTGAAATGGCACATTCTGCGTGACTGTCACCATTATATATGAGTTGCCTCTACCAAATCCGTCTAAAAAAGTCACGAGGAAAGTCCTGTCTTTCGCTTTTTAGCTTGAGGTGCGCTTGTTTTGGAATTCCATTCGCTGCAGCGGCCGCGCTCACCCCGCCCCCGTCCAGTTTCTCAACTGGATTGGACAGCGCCTTCGCCTGTCTGGGGGACATCGCTTGGCCGCGCAGTTTTGTTTCATAGGACATTAATGTTTTAAAGCTGAATATCTCTTGTTTGTGAGACTAGTGAACAGGGTCTATTTTTCTTTTTGTAACAGAAGAATACTGTATAATACAATATGATTTAAATGCTGGATACCTGGAAGAGCTCACAAATAAAATGGTCAAATCATATTCTAGTTGTTTTTGTGAGTTGATAATTGTGTTAGATTGGCATATGATATCGCGTCATATCGATCATATCGTCATATCGATCTTGAATCGAATCGAATCGAAATCGTATCGTGACTGATATTGTGATATCGTCAAACATTGTATCGTCATACAAACAAATCGATATAATATCGTATCGTGATGAAGCTGGTGATTTACACCCCTACTATCATATAGACCCCCGCCAGGTCACGCCACTCAAGGGAGCTCAGATGGAGCTGGCCAGGCAGTGATAGTGTTAGGGTCAGAATGACCCAGACAGTGATGGGGTCAGGGTTAGATGGAGCTGGCCCAGGCAGTTATAGGGTTAGGATCAGACTGAACCAGGCAGTGATAGCGTTAGGGTCAGACTGACCCAGGCAGTAATAGGGTTAGGGTCAGATGGAGCTGACCCAGGCAGTGATAGGGTTAGGGTCAGATGGAGCTGACACAGGCAGTGATAGAGTTATGGTCAGACTGACCCAGGCAGTGATAGGGTTAGGGTCAGATGGAGCTGGCCCAGGTACTGATCGTAAGGTGTATGTACCCGTTTGGTAAGCTAACCCCATACTTTTATTTTTCATTCTTCTTAGAAAACCAGACCACCTTTTCTGTTCTTCTGTTCAGTCAATGTGGAAGACGCTTTACTACAGCATCTCATAGTAGTGCATATCTTCTGTTAGGTTTTTGTATGTTTGTGAAATTAACTCTCCACTATGTGCATTTGTATGTTTGTGAAATTAACTCTCCACTATGTGCCTCTTCCTTTGTTTACTACACAGATCCACCTCACAGCCCAGCTACCATGTCTGAACACAAGTCCACAGACTCCCTGGGTTCGGACTGTGGTTCTCCAGCCCAGACAAGCACACAGCGGGGTCCAGAGATGGTGGCAGTGAACCTGGAGGACTGCAGTCAAACACTGGAACAGAATGTGGTAGTGGAAGAGGAGGAGGGAGAAGTGATGGTGAAAGAAGAGGAGGAAGGAGGAAAAGTGGTGCAGAAAGATGTGATAGGAGAGGAAATAGAGGACACACATTTGGGTGGTAAGTTCATGTGATGAATTTGCTAATGTTAAAATTAGGGTTGAGTACCGTTTGGTTTTATTCGATACCGGTGCCAAATCGATACTTTAAAAACGGTACCGGTACCGAAACGGTACTTAAATCGGTACTTTTGATAAAAATAAATAAAAATGTTTCCTCCAGGGTTTTTCACATCAGTTGCGGGGTGGTCACTGACGCGATTTTCCGAGTGCACGCCATTAATGCCGAGCAGCGATGTTTTATATAAGGTGATAAAATACGAACATATCCTGATGCTACAGCTGCAGCAGAACATGGGGAACTACAGCACTGAACATAGGTTACCGTATAATATACATGTGACTGACAGATACGCCCAAGACACACACACACACACACACACACACACACACACACACAGTGAAAGATAATCTGCTCATTGAATATGAAGTATACAAGAGTACACACAGAACCGGGAACGCGCATACAGCACTGAACAACATCCGTAGAATATAAACTTGTGACTGACAGTCACATACATACACACACACACACACTGAAAGATTATCAGCTCATCAATATGAAGTAGGCCTACATGAGAGTACACGCACAAAACGGGCTAACGTTACTCATTAACTGTTTACACAAGTAAAATCACAGTGTGACAGTCAGATGGAGCATTCGGTAAACAATCAACAGCAAGGTAATGCATCAGCTGAGTTAAAGAAAACCAACTTTTACCTTTGATGACAGCGACATGATGATGTTCGTGATGATTTTAGATTATTTTTGCCCCACGCATATTGCCCTGTAGTTAGACCGCGCAACCACAGCTTCCTTGTGTCTCTTATTGTCCAAATGTTCCCTGAATTTTAGCTGCATGTTTTTCCAGCATGTAAATCCGTTGTCAATACAAATTCGACTCCAATTCTTTTCCCCTGCCAATGTCGTTGTTAAAGTGATGGAGAGACGCAAAGGAGAGGGATTTCCTGAAATCAACATTTCCCGCTAAATTCAGACCAATCACAAAACTGTTTTGCATGCGCGTCGCCTCGCACTTGTTGAGAGCGACTCAGTCTCGGATTACATGCACTGGAACTAACAGGCGATGTCACGTGCGGTTGCATGTAACGTCCGTTTCGGACACCAGGGGGCGACAGAGGAACCGAAACGAGGAACCGGAGGTAAAGTAACCGGTACCGGTTTTCGGTACCCAACCCTAGTTAAAATGGTATTCATTGGACAACTCCTAGTCAGTGCTCTATGGTGTTAATAGTGTACTACTGTAACAGTCAATACTTAGTTTGACAGTGCCTCTTTGGTCTCTTCTATTGTGGCATTGATAAGTCTCTCTTGAACTCTGTGTTCAGTCATTATATTCTACAGACCCCAGAGATGTTGTCACTTCTGCCCCGATACTGTTTTTTGCCACCGATACCGATCACAGATAATCTATGAGAAATATCGGCCGATATACTGCCGATACCTATCAAATAATAGCCTAATACTAATAGGATAATAAAAAAAAGAAAATTAGTGTGGATGAGACAATTGACATTTAGAGCATCCGATAAAGCGAGGCCTAGGCCTAAATGTTTTAAAAGTATTTTTAAAAATCTCCACAAACCTTTTGCTAGGCTGGCCGAGTTGTGTCTGTACACTTTCTCTGCCTTTTTCTTCTCCTTCTCCGCGGTCAGCTTTTCAAACTCGCCATGCTCTGCTACGTGATGCACAGTAAGGCCCGATCCCAATTCACCCCTATGACTCTGTTTCACCCCTCCTGCTCCGTTTCATGTTTTCATCGGGGGCTAGGGGGAGGGGGAGGGCTATCCACGGCTCAGTTTGGAGATTTTTTGGGACCACATTAGATTTCTGAGCCATAACCCTACCTCCCAGGATGCATTGCGAATCATCTACAGAAATCTGATTCCGCTCTAGGCAATGCGGAAGACAACCACACATGTCATTACTTTTTACTCTGTGATTACTTGGTAATAAAGATTTGAAAAATTATGAAAATTATCTCATTATCTTAGTTTAATGTCATTCAATGCATTGTAGACCTTTTTTTATAACAAGCATAACCAAAAATATATAACTAAAAATAACCAATATATGCCGATGTGCTGTGCCTATGCTTAACATAGAAATACACCGTTCCAAAGTCCAGCGCGCTTCAGCCAAGTTTAAGATCTGAGGGTTTTGGTGCTCAGCAGTAGAGGACAATAATAGCTAAACTATAACCTGGGCACTTCCATTAGACTACCAAAATCAAGACAATGGAGCACTCATATCTGTGCGTTTGTCACCCTGTTCCTCTGCAACAAACGCAGAGATTGTATGAGCGCCCCGGCGTCCCAGTCCAATAGAAGCGCCAGGCACAGCCTCCCCATAGAAATACACCATGTCATCGGAGCGCGATTCACATTTCTCAGATGTAGAATCCTGTTTAAAAATAAAAATACTTACATGTGTCGTTTGACAGCGGGTGATGGATTTGATGTAAAGTTATCTATCAAACATTAGGCTGATTTGTGAATGATAGTCACGCGTTAGGACCTATTTCATGTCGCATTTCTCCTCTTTGATGGCATATGACGCTATAGCTATGGCACTTATTAAACCAAAACACGCAATCTAATCCAAGCAGTTGTTATTATGTAATATTATTGATGGGTTATATCATGTTCTGACTAACAGCGGCTGTTTCTCCAGCGTTCCTGTCACATCGAATTTCGGAACGCCATGAAAATAAATCTGCCCTCCGTGTCTAATGTTATCTATCTAACGTTACATGTTTTAAGGCTGATCTGTGCATGATACTGGTGCATTTTGACATACTTCATGTTGCATTCCCCCCTTTGATGGCAGATGATGCCTGAAATTTACCTTAAGTTCAGCCGCGAAGTTCTTGCATGGTTTTCCTATCTCAGTGCAGACTGGCAGGGTAGGAGCACAGGATGATAGCCTACAGATCACCTATTCTGCCATGGTCTAATAATGAAGCATTGTTCTTTTTTGTTTGATGACTTTGATCCGTTAATAGTGTAAAACCGAGCGTCAATGCTTTTCTACGACACTACTGATGACGTATCAGGGTCTTGAAGGGTTGTCCCATTTCATAGGGAAAGATTTCAACCACTGTGGCTTGTGGCTCTGTTCAGAGGCCTTGGCTCCAAAGCAAGTGGCACTCCAACACAGATAACATTTGCGTATCTGCAACTTCTGCACATGCTTCTGGTTAGGGATCCGTACGGATCGCCCCCCACGGTTCGGCACGCATGTGTACCGCGGATCAATTGCAAAATGTAACCAAGTAATAATATTACTTAATATTAGTTAATATCCCTTGTAAATCACAATGTAGAGTTGCCATGAAAAGATAGACGCGACAGTTGCGTGCTTTCTTTTACTCTAAAGCGCAATGATAGGTTGATAATGGGGGAAAGAAATCCAGAACAACAAGGCTGCGTTCGTAAATTCGCTCTGGAATCTGATCAGCATTCATGGAACGCCTCTTGTCCAATCAAATTACTTGGTCCCTTTATGACGTCGGACCCAGTGTGCTCTCCGGCGCTCTCAGAGCAAATTTACGAACGCAGCCCAAGTGTTTCATGGCGAGTGCTGCTAATGTTGGCGACAGAGAAGAACTCGAAATGCCTCCCTCGTCATTTAAATCCCTTGTATGGGAACACTTTGGCTTCTCTGTCAATTATAACAATGACGGACAGTGTCATTGGAAGTGTGGTTGATAAAAAAGTTACGGTGTTTAAGCGTTGTGCAACGAGAAAGTCGTACGAGCATGGCCACACATTTGACGGGAGTGTTGACAGGAGGCACGAAAAAGGCAGCTTGATAACTTCTGATAATGTAGCCAATTTTTTCATACCATGTTTAAAGTAAGGTTTCACTTTATAATATAGTTAAAAGTAGCAGAAAACATGTTTATTTGTCTGCTTTAAAGAGCCCAGTGATTCACTGCTGCAACCAGGTGCCTCCTCCTTCTCTCCTACTGCATCATTTAAGTTGAATGAATGAATGAATGAATGAATGAATGAATGGTCTTTATTGTCATTGATATAGTACAGGTACCATACAACGAAATTTGTGAGGGGGGGCTCCCCTGGTGCTAGGAAAAAAATACTAAAAACAAGAAGGGAAAAGAGCTGGTTTACATAAATAAAGGCTATATACACTATCCACTATACTATACAAATAAAACACTGTGCTGTACTCTATGCTATGCTATAAATATCCTAACATTTCCTATCTCTGAACCTTATGTGCACGAGGGTTGTCATATTGCACATAGTATTATTGCACATTCACACATTGAATGTGTGTTTCTGTTTAATATGTAGCCTAATGTTTGAGTGTAGAATATGTTATGTATGTATACACACACACACATATATACAGTGGGGAGAACAAGTATTTGATACACTGCTGATTTTGCACGTTTTCCCACTTAGAAAGAATGTAGAGGTCTGTAATGTTTATCATAGGTACACTTCAACTGTGAGAGACATAATAAAAAAAAAAAATCCAGAAAATCAAATTGTATGATTTTAAAGTAATTAATTTACATTTTATTGCATGAAATAAGTATTTGATACATCAGAAAAACAGAACTTAATATTTGGTAAATAAACCTTTGTTTGCAATTACAGAGATCAGACGTTTCCTGTAGTTCTTGACCAGGTTTGCACACACTGCAGCAGGGATTTGGGCCCACTCCTCCATACAGATCTTCTCCAGATCCTTCAGGTTTCGGGGCTGTCGCTGGGCAACACAGACTTTCAGCTCCCTCCAAAGATGTTCTATTGGGTTCAGGTCTGGAGACTGGCTAGGCCACTCCAGGACCTTGAGATGCTTCTTACGGAGCCACTCCTTAGTTGCCCTGGCTGTGTGTTTCGGGTCATTGTCATGCTGGAAGACCCAGCCACGACCCATCTTCAATGCTCTTACTGAGGGAAGGAGGTTATTGGCCAAGATCTCGCGATACTTGGCCCCATCCATCCTCCCCTCAATACGGTGCATTCGTCCTGTCCCCTTTGCAGAAAAGCATCCCCAAAGAATGATGTTTCCACCTCCATGCTTCACGGTTCGGATGGCGTTCTTGGGGTTGTACTCATCCTTCTTCTTCTTCCAAACACGGCGAGTGGAGTCTATGCCAAAAAGCTCTATTTTGGTCTCATCAGACCACATGACCTTCTCCCATTCCTCCTCTGGATCATCCAGATGATCATTGGCAAACCTCAGACGGGCCTGGACATGCGCTGGCTTGAGCAGGGGGACCTTGCGTGCGCTACAGGATTTTAATCCCTGACGGCGTAGTGTGTTACTGATAGTTTTCTTTGAGACTGTGGTCCCAGCTCTCTTCAGGTCATTGACCAGGTCCTGCCGTGTAGTTCTGGGCTGATCCCTCACCTTTCTTATGATCATTGATGCCCCACGAGGTGAGATCTTGCATGGAGCCCCAGACCGAGGGAGATTGACCGTCATCTTAAATTTCTTCCATTTTCTAATAATTGCGCCAACAGTTGTTGCCTTCTCACCAAGCTGCTTCCCTATTGTCCTGTAGCCCATCCCAGACTTGTGCAGGTCTACAATTTTGTCCCTGATGTCCTTAGAAAGCTCTTTGGTCTTGCCCATTGTGGAGAGGTTGGGGTCTGATTGATTGAGTGTGTGGAGAGTAGGGGTGGGCAAACGATCAACATTTTTTGTTCGATCATCGTAACGAATTAACGATCAATTATCGATTAATCAATAAGGGTTTTTTTTCTTAAAAAAAAATAAAATTAAAAAATCCGGTTTCAGACGGTTTTGATAAAAAACCGTTTCTATTTTTATAAACCCCGGTTTTCGGTATAACCGAAAAACCGTCCATCCCTAGTTGGGTCGCAGTTCAGGCCCGCAGAAGGCTCCCTCAGAAAGGTGCAAACTTGTCAGCAGCAGCGCCTGCTGCGTATTGCTCCCCGAGGAGCTGTGCCATGGCGCTGACCGGAGGTCAGGTTACACTAACGTACGGGAACTTCCGTCATGCCGTACTGCGTTGCGAAATTCAATGCGAAGGCAAATGCAAAGTTCATTTCTCACACATAACGTGGACAAACTAATTTCCATTATTATTATTATTATTATTTAAAAAAACAAAAAAAACGATTATCGAGCAAAATATTTTGTGATCGACCAAGACCTTATCGATCAATTAATCGATCATCGATCATCGATGCCCACCCCTAGTGGAGAGGTGTCTTTTAAAAAGGTAACGAGTTCAAAAAGGTGCAGTTAATACAGGTAATGAGTGGAGAATAGGAGGGCTTCTTAAAGAAAAACTAACAGGTCTGTGAGAGCCGGAATTATTACTGGTTGGTAGGTGATCAAATACTTATTTCATACAATAAAATGCAAATTAATGATTTAAAAGTCATACAATGTGATTTTCTGGATTTTTGTTTTAGATTCCGTCTCTCACAGTTGAAGTGTACCTATGATAAAAATTACAGACCTCTACATTCTTTCTAAGTGGGAAAACCTGCAAAATCAGCAGTGTATCAAATACTTGTTCTCCCCACTGTATATATACCAGTTTTGACATCTTGAATGTTGTTGGGTTTTACACAGTAAAAGTGGTGTTTTTACAGAATTCGAGGAAAAAGCTTTTTATTTTTATTTGTATGTTTTGTGTTGATCCGAAAAATGATCCGATCCGTGACTCAAAAACCGTGACACGATCCGATCCGTGACTTAGGTGATCCGTTACACCCCTACTTCTGGTGCATACTGGGAACTGGAGTCCTAAGGTTATAAACACATATCACCAGACACACTGCTGACATATTTTAGTTTAACAAGCATGAGAGAGTGGCTCGTTTAGGTTAATGAGCATGTGACAATGAACTGGCTCAAGTTGTTTGCGTCATTGATAGGGCTGTCCCTAACGACTATTTTTCTAACGATTAATCTAGCGATTATTTTTTCGATTAGTCGGTTACTCTGCCGACTAATTTAACAATTAGTCTAACAATATATATTTTTACTGTTCGATTAATGTATCACTTAATTTTCCTCAAAATAATGGCTGTATTGTCTCTCTGTTTAACAGTGTCTATATAAAGCACTCTGGGTAATAGCTGCTGCTCTTATAAAACAAAGCAGCGTATGACATGCACATTACTCAGACGGCCACCCCTTCAAATGATCAGCTGATGTATGGGGGCTGTCTGTGGGCCCGCAATTAAACACAGACACCTTTAATTCGGCGAACTGCTACTACTACTACTACTACTACTGTAACTGCCTCTGTCAAACAGCCCCAGACACAGGGCAGACTCACTGCTATGTTTAGCCAACTTGAATGCCAACATGGCCATCAGGGTTTTTCCTGGCTCAAAATGAGGCGGAGGTGGTACCAGTGGTGTTTGACATCGGGGGGGACCCATGAAGCAGGGCTGTCTGGGGGTCCTTTAACATCAAACACTTAATTTCTTGCTTTCTGGTGAATTAATATGCACCAATTTGTGCCCTTTCTGCATCAATTTATGGTGGAATTATTTATGTAAAGGAAAACACAATATTCAGGCACCAGATGACCATTCAAAATATAATGTAATATAATGCAATATAAGGCTCTCAGGCATTCTGTACTTTCAAATATGTATTCTCCTTGAGCAGTCAACATACTATCAGCTATTTTGCTAGCAGAAACGAAAGCTAACTTATTTGCGAAACAGCGCCCCCGCCACCACGTCGGCGCAGTGCCGCAATTGCAGTTAGAAATGACAGAAATCCACCGAGTGCAACGCTTGTAGAAAATACGACCGTCAGTTTGTCGAGAGCTGGAGGCGGCTAGAAATATGACGGAGGCGCCCGCCTCATAATTCTCTATGCAGGAAAAACCCTGGCCATTTAGAAGTCTGTCCATCACCACAACACATAGCTAGCTAGTAGCTACATGGCTAGCTAACGTTACTCTCGCTGCTATGTTATGATTAGCTAAATTGATGCTAACGTAGCATGCGAGCTACGAGCTAGATAACGTAGGTGCGAGCACCACAATGACAATAGGCTACCGTAGCTAGCCAGCTACATAGCTAACGTTACTAACACCAGAAGACAAGACATACAAACTGTATAGAAGATTGATACATTGAAAAAGGCATGAATATTTTCTGTTTTTCTCCCTCCCCTCCACCCACCCCTCCCTCTCAAACATGTCTGCATGCATATATACATATAGATTTGCCCATCTACACACACACAAATATAAACAAGTTTACGACTAGCAGATCTTCTAGTAGGCACCCACTTCTTTACATATTTCATGGGGTTCCAACACTCAAGAGGAGGTCCAACTAGTTAAATAAAGATAAGAGCTGAGGTGTTTTCAATTCTCAGTTGTGTTCCCAATCTGCACTACTCACAGGAATGGTATCAATTGCATGTCTGAGTTTAAGAAGGGCTTTCTGCATGGTGATCTGTGTATGGTCTATTATGTTTGGCAATATAATATGCTATATTGAAGACATTCTTAGTGGAGGCTAGACACTCCTCTTGTGTTTTCAGAAAGTTTGACTCCAAAGTGTTTTCACCCTGTTTTTTGTTTTGTTTGTTTTTCTACTATTTCTTCTGCTAGCTTGTGGCTCTGTGAGACACTGTGTTCTTGTATCTTCTTTCTCAAAGATTTCATTTGTTTCTCCCTGGTTCTGCCATATTGGCCAATGGAGTCCACCTGGAGTCCTTATCAAACTCTACCTAGCTATGACAGATTCAGTTAATCCATTAATCAGATACCCAAAGCTAAATATATAAGCTGCAATAAATTATTTTAGAAACACTCCAGAGATGTGGTGTTACTTCTGGCACTGCTGAGTCTATGGAAGCAGCACTTGTGCTCATGTTGTTTCTAATCCTGTATATGTTCCTATTCTTACAGGAGAGAGCTCCAACCCAGACTCAGACATGGAGCCCAGCTCCACCGCATCAGGAAGCCATAAACAACACAGACGGAGGAGGAGAAGCTCAAGACAGAAGAATCACCACTGTTTAGATTGCAGTGAGAGTTTCATTTGTCCAACTCACCTTAAATCACAACCACAGACTCAAGGAGGACAGAAGACTCACTCTTGTCTTCAGTGTGGAAAGAGATTTGGTTGTATGAGCAAACTAAAGACACACCAGAGAATACACACAGGAGAGAAGCCATTCTGCTGCTCCCAGTGTGGGAAGGGTTTCAGTCACGCAGGAGACCTAAAGAGACACCAGAGAATACACACAGGAGAGAAGTCATTCTGCTGCTCCCAGTGTGGGAAGGGTTTCAGTCAGGCAAGTGACCTAAAGAGACACCAGAGAATACACACAGGAGAGAAGCCATTATTCTGCTCCCAGTGTGGGAAGAGTTTCAGTCAGGCAGGACACCTAAAGAGTCACCAGAGAAAACACACAGGAGAGAAGCCATTCTGCTGCTCCCAGTGTGGGAAGAGTTTCAGTCGGGCAGGACACCTAAAGGAACACCAGAGAATACACACAGGAGAGAAGCCATTCTGCTGCTCCCAGTGTGGGCAGAGTTTCAGTCAGGCAGGACACCTAAAGAGTCACCAGAGAAGACACACAGGAGAGAAGCCATTCTGCTGCTCCCAGTGTGGGAAGAGTTTCAGTGAGGCAGGATCCCTAAAGACACACCAGAGAATACACACAGGAGAGAAGCCATTCTACTGCTCCCAGTGTGGGAAGGGTTTCAGTCAGGCAGGATCCCTAAAGAGTCATCAGAGAACACATACACTAGTTAACACGACTGCTCCCAGTGTGGGAGGTGTTTAAAGGAGGCAGGAGCCCTAAAGAAGAAGGGGGGGGTCTTCTGGCAGCACCATCATATACTGTATGGATATTTACTTGTTGATCAGATCTGGGAGAAGGTTGTGTCACGACATGAGCCTTTTCTTGATTCTTTTCTCTCAATTCCTCCTGTCCTCTTCTCATACCCTCCCTTCCTCATCTCTCCCCCCTTCCCCTCCTCCTTTCCTCTCCTCTCCCTCCTTCCTCTCCTCTCCCCTCCTCTCCTCCCTTCCTCTCCTCTCTTCCTCTCCTCCTCTCTTCCCCTCCTCTCCCTCGTGGAGAGTGAAGGAGGAATCGAGGTCGTAGGAGTTGAGATGTCCATGTCCCCTCCTCCGTCATGTGGTCACCGCCCCTTCCACCCAGATGTGGCCTTGGTGTTTAGAAGCCGAGTGTGACTGAATACTGGTATGTTGTATGTTTGCAATAAATCCTCCTAACGTTTCAGCTGGAAGACTAAGATGTTGTACATCATATCATATTAAGATATAGATCCTATCACTTCTCAGTTTTCTATTAGATTAGCTTATTTTCTGGACATACGCCTGGACGTACTCCAACACTATTCCTCCCCCACATTTGTTAGATTGGCCTCTAGCCTGTGTGGACATATTGACATTGTTTAATGATGCTGATGATTTTTATGTTTTGTTTTTTAAATGTGTTTTTATTTGTTTTCATATTCTGAAAGTTTAAATGTTGTAGAGCCCCCTCAATATAACAATCAGCAGTTTTAGGATCCTTAAATACTTATAATTTGTCAGCGAACTAAGCTTGTTTTCATTACGTGATTCACAACACTCGTCTGCTGTAACACATTCTGAGCTTTGTACTCGGGTGAGTGTTGTCATGGTGATACATGTCTTGTTCATGTTTAGGGACTGTGTGATAATCCAGTTGTGTGTAGTTATGTGTTTTAGCATGTTCTGAAACCAATGTGTTTGTTTGTTTTGGTTCAGGGAGATTTTCTCTGCTAGTTGAATTGAGGTGTACCAACATTCACATAAACAATAAATCTTCAACTATTTTCAACTGCTTTCAGTGTATGACATCATCATTTGAGAGCTGACAATCTACACTTTCATAATCTGAAAAAAAAAACAAAAAAACAGGAGAGAGGCCATTCTGCTGCTCCCAGTGTGGGAGGAGTTTCAGTCACGCAGGAAACCTAAAGAGACATCAGAGAACACACACATTAGTTAACACGACTGCTCCCAGTGTGGGAGGTGTTTAAAGGAGGCAGGAGCCCTAAAGAAGAAGAAGGGGGGGGGGGGGGCGTCTGCTGGCTGCACCATCATCTACTGTATGTACATGTGCTTGTATGTACAGAAGACTGTTGTGTATCTATTCTGGATACTGAGGCCTGTCAGTCTGTCTTGGTCGACTCTTCTCCCCCAGACAGCCAACAGAACACCCTCTACCTTCAGCCCCCTCCCTGGCGCTGGGCTAGAGAGAACGAGGCCTGTAATAAACGTGTGTTTGTACAGTACAGAGCGGGAGAGGGAGAGGGTTGAATGGCAGATGAGGTCAGAGGTAACAGTAGGGTTTGGGGGTGGGGGGCATGTTTTGTTTTCGAGAAACCAAATACGTGATGAAGGGGTGGGATAAACAAAAATGGAACAACAAGATGGCAGCTATTTCACTGGAAATGAGGATATGCAGAATCAATAAAAAACACTTTCTCTCTTTTATTAGCTGTGACTAGCATTAAAATGGCCACAGAGTTTGTGTTCACAAATTTGACGCGGAGAGGAGAGACGCTTCACTGACACAGAAAAACCCCACTCTGGCAGAATGATATATTTTTAGAAGATCATAGAATTGTGTTCTGATGAGGCATGAAACATCACACGCCCTCCACCAAAGTCCCACCAGATGCATTATGGACTAGAATGATGAATGGACACATGGACACAACATTATTATTATTACATTTATTTTATTATAATTGTTTTAAATCTTTCCGAATGAATGAATGAATGAATGGTCTTTATTGTCATTGATATAGTACAGGTACCAAACAACGACATTTGGGAGGGGGGGGGGGGGCTCCCCTGGTGCTAGGAAAGAAAAAAAAAAGGGAAAGGAGCTGGTTTACATAAATAAAGGCTATGTACACTATCCACTATACTATACTGTACAAATAAAACACTGTGCTGTACTCTATGCTATGCTATACCTATTCTAACATTTCCTATTCTCTGCAACCTTATGTACCCTAGGGTTGTCATATTGCACATAGTGTTATTGCACATTCATTTAAAGTGTCGCAGTTTGCAGGCTTGAAATGTACACATTTGTGCCTCAGCACTACACCTGATTTTCAATCCAGCAGCTGCCATCAATCCGTCCAGACTGTCCAGGGCCCAGAACCTAGGTCTTTGCTGTGTTCAGGGCCTGGATGGCCCTGGGGTAGAAGCTGAGCTTCAGTCTGTTTGTCCTTGCGAACATGGTCCTGTACCGCCTGTTCGAGGGCAGCCGAGCAAAGTTTTCGTACCCAGGGTGGGTACGATTATTGCCATATTGTTCTCTCATGCAGATGCAATGTCGATTGGAACTGAGGCCATAACAACGTCACTCTCTTGTACTTGTATAATGAGGGTAATTAACTTGGTTGGGGGGGAAGTTAACCAGCTATTGTTCCCACCCATTACCCGCCTGTGGAAAGTGTGAAGTGACAAAGAAGAACTTTGAATGGGGATTTTCTCTGTTAGTTGATTTGAGTTGTACTAAATGCTAGGATGTTAGCCGTTGGAAATATTGATTATGTATGTAACAGTAGCTATGTATATAAGACTGTTTACACAGTCTATGGATCACTTTTTCTGTTAGATATTATTGTCAAGTTAGAACTGTGTAATGATAATTAAGGGGCATTTGCTGTGTATTAGAATCCACTTATTCTAATGTTTCGTCAGTTGGGAAGGTTGAGCTATCATTGGACACTGGTGCATGCGTACTAATGCACATGCGTGTTAATGCACATGCGTGTTAATGCACATGCGTACTAATGCACATGCGTGTTAATGCACATGTTAATGCACTAATGCACATACACGTGAAGGTGCATGCCTTAGCCTCGTGGACAGTATGCACCTAGGTAGAGAGTATATTATTTTAGGTTTATTATAGAGATCCAGTGGCGGCTGGTGCTAAACATTTTGGGTGGGGCACAGGTTATGGGGGCATGCTCCACGGGGAAGAATATCAACTTTAAAATCTGGATTTACAGTCGATTTTAGCATGAGAATAACAGTGTTTCCCCTAGGTTTGCTGCCTTGGGGGGGTGGCATGGACCGTGGCATGGACCCCCCCCCCCCCCAGGGGGTAAGACCCTGCGACATACCAGCGTCATGTCCAGGGGGTGTACTAACTTGTACATTAAGCCGCCTCACGCTACGGAAACAGGAGATAGGCTCCTTCCCTATGGGCCATTAGGCTCGAGAACCATCGGTTCTCAAGGCTACTTACTTATGTGGTCTTGACTACCTGTCCACTTTCTCACCTGGTTCTTGCTCTCTCTCTCTGGTGTGCCGACACCATCCTGCTCTCTCTCCTTCTCTCCCTCTCTATCCTCCTCTCTCCCTTTTGCTGTCAACCAAAAGGCAAACATAACAACCAGAGTATTTATAATCTAATAAGAGGTATAAATTGATCCATATCAATTTATAACATAATTATAATTGAATTTTGGATTGCTGTGGGCAATGCAGTCAGCTAATGTCATTTTGACATTACTCTCTCACCTGGAAAAAAAACATGTCCAACTATACTATACAAAACAGACATTTCAAATGCTTCAATCCACTGTCCATGTACTGTAAATATGCCATTATGGTATTACCAATGAAGCCCAATTCTAGCAGAATAAGAAAGATTGTATATCTAATTTAACTTAAGTAAAATAATAAAGTGCATCCAGTTAGCTCTTTAGCTGGCATGTGTGCAGCAGACTAGCTCATATAATCACCTCTGAGCTATCTAGCTAGCTTGATAGTTCTTTGACACTATTTACAATGGAATTATAGTCATTGTCAAGTGTCAGTCAGACACTTTCTAGTCACAATAATAACGACCAATTTTAACCAACTTTCTCTGTCAGAACACTCAGCAATTATATTTGCTAACGTTTCAACTAGCTTACTTTCTATCTGAAGACATCACAGCCGGCAAAAACTCTCTCGCGTCGCGCGCACAATGTTGTATTTCTGGTTTGGAGACGGAAATTGCAAAACGTCACGTTTGACGTCAGACTTAACAACCGGATATTCAGGGCGCAATTTTTGCGCCCCGGCCGAGAAATAGGAGACAGCCAATTGGAGCGCTGCTACAGCTCACGTGGAAGCCAAAAGTATTTGGCCTGCCATAAACTTGCATTCGGCCGGCGCCCCGACTCCTCCCCCTATGTATTTTAACAGTGAATTTTACACACACACAGATACAATGTTTATTGTATTGGAGGATTTTTAATGAATGCTGATAGGCGCCGACAGAATATCAGCCGCATTTTGTGAATAAACAATGTTTATTTAAAAAAAAAACTTTTACAAATCGCAACTAGGAAGTGAAGGTGGGGGCGGCGCCCCAGCGCCCTCTATCGGCCAGCCGCCACTGGACAGGCTGATAGATACGAGTGCAGCGCTGTCTGGGGCTCCAATCTCCGCGTTTATAGATCGATATAAATAGATCAACATAAGGCAGCACTATCATGCACAGATCAGCCTTAAAACATGTAACGTTAGATATATAACGGAGCGATGTATTTCTACGGAAAAGGCTGACTGACGCGGGCATTTGAATGGAATTCCGGGGTAGAAATAATATTCTCTGCCCCCGCTGTCAACTGGACAAGCGGTGCTGCGAGCAGCAGCGGCCGGGTGAACTCCCGGTTCATCGAGTTTACGGTTAAAAGCATAACTTCTCGGGGTGTCAGCGCGGTGGTTAAGGGCTCAAAATGACCGTAGACAGATGGTGAAGTTAGCAAAGTTTGTACCACCTCCACAGCCGGTGTTATTCGCGGACAAAGACGGTGCATAATAGCGATTTTTGTGTTGTGCTTGTTGTAAATAAAAGTTATATGATTCATTGAAATGACATTAAACACACATCACACCTGTCTTGAGATCACTACACTGGCTCCCTGTCAGTCATAGAATAGACTTTAAGATCCTTTTACTAGTTTATAAATCACTTCACTGTGATGCACCCAATTACATGGTGGACATGCTCATAAGATACACACCAGCTAGACCCCTACGGTCTAGTGGCACGGAACTTTTAATAGTGCCAGAGGCCAGGACAAAGAGATTTGGTGGATCAGCTTTTAGCATATATGCTCCTAGATTGTGGAACACCCTACCTGAGGGCCTGAGGTTGTCTAAAACTCAGGACATTTTTAAGCGTGACCTCAAAACCTACTTATTCAATGTCGCCTTTTGATACTAAGGGAGACATTGGACATTATAGAACTAGGATCACTAGGCCATTACACCATACTCGTGTTTTTGAGATTTGTATTGACAGGAAAATGGACCCGGGTGCTGATGAGGCACTGTCAGCTCCAAATAGCACCTAGAGCAGTACTGGAACCGGTACAAGGGTGTACCAGGACCACCATCAGGTTGTATTGCTGTCATCTTTATTGTCTCTATTGTGTTGTTGCATCATAACTGTGCTTAAGTTTCTCTCTTGGCAGGACCTGTGACCATACTGGATGCAGAACGATGCAAATACAACACAACATTTATGGACAGTGTGTACGCCGATAATATGCAAGGAATTTTTCCTGGATACATGGTGTACAGGTTTTTGCCCTTGCTTGCTTGCTTTGTGCCGGTGGTCCTGGCCTCCCCTGGGGGACCGCTGGGTACTGGTAAGCAAACTGGCTAGTAGTCGCTCTATTGGTAGAGGGCTGCAAGGGAATTTTTCCTGGCTACATAGTATACAGGTTTTTTACTTTTGCCTGCTCGCGGCTCTGTCAGTATTGATTGATTGATTGATTGACTGATTGACTGAACATTTTCATTGTGTGAAGCGCATTGAGTTGCATCTTGTAAGAAATGCGCTATACAAATAAAATTTGATTTGATTTGATTTGAAGATAATACGATGGTCAGCATAATTTTTTCGAATCTTTATTAATAAGCTATTACAGAAACTGTAGTGACATTTTCCAAGAGTGAATGTGGTATTTAAAGATGGGTCTTCGTCGTCATCGTTGGCATCGCGAATCCTATGGCCGGAAAGGGCAGAACCTATGGGCGGATACTAATTTGCATTGTATTCCATTCCGATGTAGGTGCCATAATACCTACATCGGAATGGAATACAATGCAAATTAGATCGGATTTACATGGGATATCGAAAAGCAATGCAAATGAGTACCCAACACTCAATGCAATACAATGCAAATTACATCGGATTTACATGGGATATCGAAAAGCAATGCAAATGAGTACACCGACACTAGAATGGAATACACTCATGACCGAATGGAATACGCTGCGCTCAAATGTAATACACATGCAGAATGGAATACACTCGTGACCAAATACAATACACATGCTCGAATGGAATACGCTGCGCTCAAATGTAATACACATTGCTTTTATTTTGGCACAAACATTCCGTATTTTTGCATTGTATTTGGTGTTACACGTGTATTCCATTCCGATGTGTGTATTGCATTCCGATGTTGGATGGCCATATTCCATATGGAGGGTGTATCATGCCGTATTTAAATACAATACACACATCGGAATGCAATACACACATCGGAATGCAATACACACATCGGAATGCAATACACGTGTAACACCAAATACAATGCAAAAATACGGAATGTTTGTGCCAAAATAAAAGCAATGTGTATTACATTTGAGCGCAGCGTATTCCATTCGGTCATGAGTGTATTCCATTGAGCATGTGTATTCCATTCGGTCATGAGTGTATTCCATTGAGCATGTGTATTCCATTCGGTCATGAGTGTATTCCATTCGAGTGTCGGTGTACTCATTTGCATTGCTTTTCGATATCCCATGTAAATCCGATGTAATTTGCATTGTATTCCATTCCGATGTAGGTATTATGGCACCTACATCGGAATGGAATACAATGCAAATTAGTATCCGCCCATAGGTTCTGCCCTTTCCGGCCATAGGATTCTTGATGCCAACGATGACCCATCTTTAAATACCACATTCACTCTTGGAAAATGTCACTACAGTTTCTGTAATAGCTTATTAATAAAGATTCGAAAAAGTATGCTGACCATCGTATTATCTTAGTTTAATGTCATTTCAATGAATCATATAACTTTTATGTACAACAAGCACAACACAAAAATCGCTATTATGCACCGTCTTTGTCCGCGAATAACACCGGCTGTGGAGGTGGTACAAACACAATACTCCTTTGCTAACTTCACCATCTGTCTACGGTCATTTTGAGCCCTTAATCACCGCGCTGACACCCCGAGAAGTTATGCTTTTAACCGTAAACTCGATGAACCGGGAGTTCACCCGGCCGCTGCTGCTCGCAGCACCGCTTGTCCAGTTGACAGCGGGGGCAGAGAATATTTCTACCCCGGAATTCCATTCAAATGCCCGCGTCAGTCAGCCTTTTCCGTAGAAATACATCGCTCCGTTATATATCTAACGTTACATGTTTTAAGGCTGATCTGTGCATGATAGTGCTGCATTATGTTGATCTATTTATATCGATCTATAAACGCGGAGATTGGAGCCCCAGACAGCGCTGCACTCGTATCTATCAGCCTGTCTGTATAATGATGTCGTTGAATGCCGATGCTGTGGTACTGTGCTGATGAACCATTCGCTGACTGTCTTAATAAATCAAGTACAGAGATTCCAACCCGTGTTGAACATTCTATTTCCTTGTCAAATCGTGTATGCTGTCATTGCTGTGCACCATGAGATGACAACGCATTTAAGATCACAATCCTCAATAGATTGATTCCATCGTTTTACAGACAAGAAGATTCTACAATCTATCAGCCTTTCCGTAGATATACATCGCTCCCTGTATAACGATATATATCTAACGTTACATGTTTTAATAGTAAGGGCATTTGACCAGATATTTGACCAATCTGCGAAGTAAATCGTTACCAAGAAATTTCTTCACCAATGTGTTTCTAAAGGTGTATAATAACATGTCCTAAAAGGTTGAAATTCAACTCCTGTGGGAAACCTCATCAAAAACTGCTCAAAGTTGGGGTACTGATAACTGATTTTCGAAAATTCGAAAATGCTTAAATTGGACTTGAGTAACTTTTGAGCGGTCAAACTAGCCATTTTTCATGATTCTGAGTTGATTGCAAGCATTTATTTGTCACCAAGAGCACTTCCTGGTGCAACCCCCAACCCCCCCCCACCCCCATTGGTGGTTGGCATTCAAAGTGAGGAAGTTTGGAGGTAACAGGTAACATTAGACAACATTAGACAGCACCAGCAGAGAGGCACTATCATGGGCATGGACACTTAGTCATAGGCCTCACTACATGTGGAACAATAGAACCAGGCTGCTTGAGCTACTCACACAGCCCAGCAGAGAGGTACATGCATGGCTTCCAATGGCACTGGGTCACTAGTGTTTATTGATGATGTGAAGACAGAAGCAGACAGATGAATACTGAAGTGTTTAGGGATATTCTGTCTGCTCAGATTCAGACAAAGTTGATTGGATGGTGCTTCACAATACAGATGGACAATGACCCAAAATATGGTGTGTAAGCAACCCAGGAGTTTTTTAAGGCAAAGAAGTGGAATATTCTGCAATGGCCAGAGTCAATCACCTGATCTCAACCCAATCAAGCATGCATTTCACTTGCTGAAGACAAAACTAAAGGCAGAAAGACCCACGAACAAACAACAACTGAAGACTGCTGCAGTAAAGGCCTGACAAAGCATCACAAAGGAGGAAACCCAGCATTTGGTGATGTCCATGTGTTCCAGACTTCAGGCAGTCATTGCCTGCAAAGGATTCTCGACAAAGTATTAAAAATGAACATCTTACTTACTGTATGATTGTTAATTTGTCCAATTACTTTTGAGCTCCTGAAAATAGGGGACTGTGTATAAAAATGGTTGCAATTCCTAAATGTTTCATACAATATTTTTGTACAACCCCTTGAATTAAAGCTGAAAGTCTGCACTTCAATTACATCTTGATTGTTTCATTTCAAATCCTTTGTGGTGGCATACAGAGCCCAAATTATGGAAATTGTGTCACTGTCCAAATACTTCCAGACCTAACTGTATATAAATAAAAGAATGTCAATGACCCCAGGTGTGGGACTTTATTAGGTCAAACAGGTTTGAGGGGTCAGGCAAAGGACTTGGTGGAGTCAGGCAAGGGTCAGGCGATCATCGTTGTAATCCATGGAGCAGGGCAGGAACCGTGGTGCAAGGTGCTGGGCTGGAGGTGTCCATGGTGCTGAGTGCCCACTGATGAGCTAAATAAAACATTCTATTTCTGATGAGTCAACAGCACTAGGGCTCCTTCACAAAACCCTTACTGGAATCTTCATACACTCTGTGAATTAGTCTTTACTTGCTGATGAGTCAACAGCACTAACCCCATCCAGTGCGACATGTAGATAGCATATATTTAGAATATGTAAAATGCAAACACCAGAAATGCAAGAAAGTTTGAGGTATACCAAATGGAATTAATAACAAGTGTTACGACCCTTCTGTCTAGAGTAAAATAAGGGCCTAACAGGGTAGAGTGCACAATGTACAGGTGTGTTGCAACACAAATGCCCAAAAAAGTGTACAAGGGATCAAATCAATTCAAGTTTTATTTGTATAGCGCATTTCTTACAAGATGCGACTCAATGCGCTTCACGTCGTAATGACAGATGTTCAGTGTCCAGTGTAGTGTTCAGTGTTGTGTCCAGTGTCCAGTGTAGTGTTCAGTGTTGTGTCCAGTGTCCAGTGTAGTGTTCAGTGTTGTGTCCAGTGTCCAGTGGAGTGTTCAGTGTTGTGTCCAGTGTCCAGTAGTGTTCAGTGTTGTGTCCAGTGTCCAGCGTAGTGTAGTGTTCAGTGTTGTGTCCAGTGTAGTGTTCAGTGTTGTGTCCAGTGTCCAGTGTAGTGTAGTGTTCAGTGTTGTGTCCAGTGTCCAGTGTAGTGTTCAGTGTTGTGTCCAGTGTAGTGTTCAGTGTTGTGTCCAGTGTCCAGTAGTGTTCAGTGTTGTGTCCAGTGTCCAGTGTAGTGTTCAGTGTTGTGTCCAGTGTCCAGTGTAGTGTAGTGTTCAGTGTTGTGTCCAGTGTCCAGTGTAGTGTTCAGTGTTGTGTCCAGTGTAGTGTAGTGTTCAGTGTTGTGTCCAGTGTCCAGTGTAGTGTTCAGTGTCCAGTGTAGTGTAGTGTTCAGTGTTGTGTCCAGTGTAGTGTAGTGTTCAGTGTTGTGTCCAGTGTCCAGTGTAGTGTTCAGTGTTGTGTCCAGTGTAGTGTAGTGTTCAGTGTTGTGTCCAGTGTCCAGTGTAGTGTAGTGTTCAGTGTTGTGTCCAGTGTAGTGTTCAGTTGTGTCCAGTGTCCAGTGTAGTGTAGTGTAGTGTCCAGTGTAGTGTAGTGTTCAGTGTTGTGTCCAGTGTCCAGTGTAGTGTAGTGTTCAGTGTTGTGTCCAGTGTCCAGTGTAGTGTTCAGTGTTGTGTCCAGTGTCCAGTGTAGTGTTCAGTGTTGTGTCCAGTGTCCAGTGTCCAGTGTAGTGTTCAGTGTTGTGTCCAGTGTCCAGTGTAGTGTAGTGTTCAGTGTTGTGTCCAGTGTCCGGTGTAGTGTAGTGTTCAGTGTTGTGTCCAGTGTAGTGTAGTGTTGAGTGTTGTGTCCAGTGTACAGTGTAGTGTAGTGTTCAGTGTTGTGTCCAGTGTCCAGTGTAGTGTAGTGTTCAGTGTTGTGTCCAACCCCCAGTGGTCAGACACGGACAGCTCCATTGGTGGCCAGTCGTCCCTCTGCTCGGGACCACAGCTCGGCGCCTGCAAAAAGTCAGCTCTCAAAAACAAGAAAACAAGCAATAAAAATAGGGGGATAAGTAATCAGTAGACATCTGAGAATGTAGCTATTGTGAACTTTTAAATTACATTAAGTGGTTGAAGACAACGCTGCGTTTTTTAGCCCTGCCAGCTGTACATCTTATATGCATAACTGCATTTTGTTGTTGGTACTTGTACTCAGCAATGACAATAAAGTTGAATCTAATCTAATATCTCTCTAATATCTCTGATAACGCTAAACCACATAGGATTACCCATATAGCCAAGCCAGATGAACAAAACTATGTGCGAAACAGCCGCGTAACACATGCAACAACCTAAATAATAAATACACATCTGAAAACTATAACATGTTCATTAATAATATTTCGAAATTCTCACCTGAGCTGCATTTGCCATTGTATTTGTAATTCTTCTTCTTCTTCTTCTTTTTCTTCTTCTTATCAATTGCGTGTTCAAATTATTGTTCGTTAAATGTCCTATACCTATACAATGTCGCCGTGTTTTTAAAATCCATTTAAGATCCTTCAAAATCTCGCGGTTTCTCGCGGTTACTTTTACCGACGCGCTTACGATGACGTGATCCAAAAATGGTACATCACATTTCCGGGTGATGGATTTGATGCGCGCAGTTGGATATACTTGGAGTATTCATAGCTTTCATGTGACGTCACAGCATAGTGGAAACGCCCACCTGACGGGCAAAAGGCACTTTTTGCGGGCAAAACCCACGGGCAAAACCCACTTTTTGCGGGTTAATAACTTTGATTTCCCGTGGGTTAGGAAAATAATTCTAACGTGTCCGGAAAGAGGAGAAGCCAGGGAATCCAAAAGTTTTTGAATGGTGTCGATCCTCCACTCCTATCACCGTGGACACAGCAAGGAGCGAATTCCCGGGTATAAATATCCCCTCGACTGCTGTCAGCGGGAGTTCCGTCCAGCAGCGGTAGAACTCCCGAACGCCCGGTTGATCGAGTTTCGTATTAAACGTATATGTATACAACAAACTGTAGGGAAGATTCAAGATTCAAGATTCAAGATTCAAGAATGCTTTATTGTCTGTCACAGAGTGACAGAAATTCTCCTTTGACAGGCAGAAGTGCAGCTCAAGAATACAGTTTCCACATTAAAACACACATAGGTCACATACATTAATACAATAAAGACAGACAGATATAACAGTGTTTATGTAGTGCCTATTTAAAAAGTCTAGTCATTTAAAAATAATAGTAATAAAAACAGTATTATGATTTAAAAAGCTAAAATGCTAAAATGCAGTGTGCTTCCTATTTTAAAATGTTCATGGCGGTGGTTGCAGTGGGAATGAATGATTTTTTATATGTGTTTTTCCGGGCCAGTGGAGTTCTATAACGGCGGCCTGATGGAAGTGGCTGAAATGATTGGTGGATCTTGGTACCCTGGCAATCTAACAATTATATTAGAGTGTATAATGCATAAACTGGGCATAGTCATGTTCTTTGCTTGGCTGGCTGGCTGCATTAACCTGTTGTTGTTACTTGTATGTTCATTACGTTACTTCAAATGAATGCCCCCTAAGTCAAATCCATCAGCTGAAGATAACTCGTGAGTTTAGAATGAGAAGGTTCTATCTCCGTTTAGAATGATAAGGTTCTATCTCCGTTTAGAATTATAAGGTTCTATCTCCGTTTAGAATGATAAGGTTCTATCTCCGTTTAGAATGATAAGGTTCTATCTCCGTTTAGAATGATAAGGTTCTATCTCCGTTTAGAATGATAAGGTTCTATCTCCGTTTAGGGTAGTTCAGAGATATTGAGCGTCAAAGTTTTGACATTCCATTATGTTTTGTGAGATGGAACCTTTGTATTTTATTAACCGTTTGCGTCCACTCGCCATGTTGCTATGATACTTTTTGCCCGTCAGGTTGGTGGTTGCTAGGGAAGAAACCACGTGACTGAAAGCTATGAATTCAGAAGAAAGTTGGAATAGGAAGTAGGATGGGCAGGAACCGGAAAGAAGAGACAGTCATTTCCTGTCTCAGGATAGGTCACACTGGATTGAATGACACACTTCATAGAAAAGGAAAACACCCAACTTGCATTTGTGCCACTGTAATAACCAGGAATCTGCTCAGCATGTGTTGCTGAAATGTGAGAAATATGAGGAACAGAGAAAGCTACTGAAATCAGCAATTCAGAAAGTTTTACTGTAGCTACGGAGTTTACTTGGAAACACATTTAAAGTATACAACCAGATAATAAAGTATTTGAACGAAACTGGATTAATAGATCAAATGTAACACCGCCCCTCCCCAATTTTGCTTATTATTTCCATTTTCTATAATTCTTTCCCCTGTCAATCTGACGTTCCACACGGTCCGGTAGGTGGCGGTAATGCGCCTTAAGTTAGTTGCCAACCGCCAATCAAAAAAAAACGAAGAAGAAGACGCGGAAACAGGAAGTTCACATGTGTTGACCACCAGATCGCGTTTAGACTGTTATGATATCAGAATGGCAGAGATACAGCAGTTGAAAGTGTTTATCTCCGAGCGATTAACAGCGGCAGCTTTTGAGATATTCGGGGCGGTGGAAAGAACGATGTCAGAGTACCAAGGAGAAGTCTCCCGTTGCAAGGAGGAGAACCACCGTCTACGGACGTTGCTAAGCGTCCGTTTTCAACCGGAGATAAAGCTCCATAGAACAGGTTCGTTTTTATTACAGTACTACACTCAAGGCTGCAACTAGCTGCTACTCCGTTTTAATGTGAAGACCAAGTGATCTTGATGACTGAGGCATATGGGATGCTAGCCGGGCTGAGCACCAAAATGCGTTTTGGACATGGAAACCCCATGGATATGCTAGCTAGCTAGCTAGATAGATAGATAGATAGATAGACTTTATTTGTCATTGCTACAGTACAGGTACCAAACAACGAAATTTAGGAGGGGAGGCTCCCCTGGTGTTTAGGAAAGGAAAAAGAAACACATTTTGGAAAAAGCATAGATGCATAAAATCACAAGAAGGTAAGGAGCTGGTTTACATCAATAGAGGCTATGTACACAATCCTCTGTACTATACTGCACAGATAGTCAACTAGGGTTGTCATATTTCACAAGAAAGTATTTTTTCACATTATTTTAAAGTGTCACAGTTTGCAGGCTTGAAAATGTACATGTTTGTGCCTCAGCACTAGCTGCCATACAATCCGTCCGGACTGTCCTGGGCCCAGAACTTAGGCCTTTTCTGTGTTCAGGGCCTTGACGGCCCTGTGGTAGAAGCTGTCCTTCAGTCTGTTTGTCTTAGCGGCCGGGGTCCTGTACCTCCTGTTCGAGGGCAGCTTGACAAAGTGTTCGTGCCCAGGGTGGGTCGGGTCCTTGGAGATCTTGGAGGCCCTCCTGAGACAGCGTGTTTTGTACAGCTCCTCCAGAGAGGGGAGGGGGGCGCCGGTGATCCTCTGTGCTGTTCTCACGACTCTCTGTAGATCGCTTCTCTCCGCTGCCGTGCAGCTGTGGTACCAGTTGGAGATGCCGAAGGTGAGGATACTCTCCACTGCGCCGTGGTAGAAGGCCACCAGCATCTCCTGCTTGCTGTGTTGTTTCTTGAGGCATCTCAGGGTGTATAGCCGCTGTTGTGCCCTCTTGATGGTGCCTTTAGTGTTGTCCTTCCAGGCCAGGTCATCCCGCATGTTGTGTCCCAGGAATCGGAGGTTTGAGACTATCTCCACGCTCTCTCCGTCGATGAGCAGGGGCAGGATCTCGGACTTTTTCCTCCTGAAGTCTACGATGAATTCCTGGGTCTTTGACTTGTTTAGCAGCAGGTTGTTAACCTTGCACAGCTTGCTCAATTGCTCTACCTCATCCCTGTACGCCGCCTCGTCCCCCCCCGAGATACATCCCACCACGGTGGTGTCGTCTGCAAACTTTACGATGTAGTTGCTGGGGTGGATGGGGGTGAAGTCGTGAAGCGAAGTCGTGATGGGGGTGAAGCTAGCTCTCAATGTCAAGCTATGGAGAGTGCTAAGTAGCTAGCGAACTACGTTTTACTTTACAACTGTAAGGAGGCGTTTCAATAGCTATTATTATATCATGTGAGAAACCTTGTATTATTATATAAAGTGAGCAACCTTGTAATGTAGCTGTAGCTAGACACGCTGACTTTAATGTAGCTGTAGCTAGGTCGTAGATCAGGGGTGCTCACACTTTTTGGAACCAAGATCTACTTTTCAAGTAGCCAGTCTGCCAAGATCTACCAGTCTAGTTTCAACATCGCAAACGTACATGCACGTACTACAAACACACACACACACACACACACACACACACACACACACACACACACACACACACACACACACACACCTTTCTCAGCCTGCATAGTAAACTCACAATACACTTTCCCTCTCTCTGTCACAGCCACAGGAGAAGACCATCACAAACCCTCCCTCTTTGCTATTCTCGCTCACACACATTCACACACACACACACACACACACACACACACACACACACACACACACACACACACACACATTTGCCAGTCTGCATAGGGAGCCATAGCACAAACCCTCCCTCTCTCTCCCCCTCTCTCTCTCTCTCTCTCTCTCTCTCTCTCTCTCACACACACACACACTCACACACACACACACACACACACACACACACACCTGGGTTTCCGTTAACCGGCAATTGCCGGTCTTTGTCCGGTAAAATTTGGTGAAGTCCGACAAATTGAAAAGTCGTCGGACATATTGTCCGGTGAAAATAATTCCCTTTGAATACAATTCGCTAAAGCTGGCTGGGTGCGTTCGTAAACACGCTCTGGAAATCCGATCAGCACTCGCGGAACGCCTCTCGTCCAATCGAACGACTCGGTCGCTCTGTGACATCGAAGCCAGCGTGCGCTCCGGCGCTCTCAGAGCGTGTTTACGAACGCACCCCTAGAAGTTTCCAGCCAGCTAGCTGAAGCTGCTACACACACCAGAGCCATGGCGACCGAACGGCAAGTTAAACAACATACTATAAAAGTGACATTGTTTTACTCATTACTCATACGTTTGTTGTCATTCGGCGGTGCTAATAGTCGCTTTCTTTTTTAATTTATTTAATTTATTTTATTTTAGCAGTTTCCCCGAAAGTTAAGTGTTTGTTTTTATATCACTATTTGCACTTCTGGTTAGATGCTAAACTGCATTTTGTTGTCTGGTACTTGTACTCTGCAATGACAATAAAGTTGAATCTCACCTAATCTAATCTAATCTAATCTAAAATAATCCCATCACTATTACTCCCTATTTTCATCAGTGTTTCAATCCTTGAATCTGTGATGGAAATCAAGCAAAGCCACTTCAAGTCTCCCCACCACTGACAGCGCTGGGTGTGCCTTTCCTTACACTCTCGGTTATTCCCTGTGGATTTAAAAAAACGGTGTTTTGGTTTCTATAATGTGGTCTATTCTCAGTGTTGACGAGCAACTCAGGGGGCTTTGAGATGGCTAACAGCTAATTAAAGGAGTAATTCCACTCAAAAGGGTAGAAGTAAGCTGACTGTCTGTCTGTCTGTCTGTCTGTCTGTCTATCTGTCTGTCTGTCTGCCTGTCTGTCTGTCTGTCTGTCTGTCTGTCTCTCTGTCAGTGTGCTGGACTACCTATGACTTCCATGGTACCTGGGAACGCGTTGTCGGAGAGAAACGCCCTCTGTACAAAGGACCTACTGACCAAAATCCCTGTTCCCCGTAGCCTACATGCTTGCACTGTTACTGTTCAATAAAATGTTATACATCTAGACATTGTGGTATTTCTTTATATACGTATCCCAGACTGCCTATCAATTGTTTCTCAATAAACAGTTATGTTCTTCCCATTGTCATACTCCCGAGCTAAACGAAATGCCTTCCCAACCAGCGAGACTTATAGAAATGACGTTGTTTTATTGATTAAAAAAAAAAAAAAGGGTAAAACTGTAAAGAGAAAATAGAAAACTCACATTAATCCCAAACAATTTAACAAACTTCAGTTAACGTAATGTGGAGTCCGTTCATTGATCGATGCTGTCTGTTCAGTTCCCAGTGAGGCGCCCGTTCAGCGCTGGATTTGACGCATGGCATAATTTGCGTCAAATCATGTTATATTATTATATATTATATAGCTCGCATCTAATCGTATCGGATGAGAAATAGACATTAAATGGCATATATAGGCCGCTACACAACAGTAATCACCGCGACAAACATTAGATTTGGAGGAAAAAAATATATGATTTTGGAGAAAAGAGAAAAAAAATATTTTAATATGATGACCGGAATATATCACGTTTGTCCGGTAAATCGAATTCTTCCCGGACACGATGTCCGACGGCAAATTTTTCTAACGGAAACCCTGACACACACACACACACACACACACACACACACACACACACACACACACTCACTTTCTCTCACTCACACACTGACAGCCAGTCTGCAGTACCATAGCCAACTACTGATCCAACAAACAGAAAAGTAAACCAGATACAAAACAGGTAGTTCCCTAGTTTGAAAGGAGGAAATAAATGCATTTGTTATGAAGGCCCACAATTTAGAGCCAGTTTAGTTTCCCCGAATCAGCCCTATTTTGCCCCTGTTATTTCCTTTATTATTTTCCATACTATTCATGTACGTTTTCGTGAAGTGTATGTATTGTTATTGTAATGTTTATGTATATGTTTGATGACGTGGTATATCCGGGGTGTGTCCGTGACCCGGATGCTAGGTTCGGTTGGTGTATATATAGCGACGGAAGTGGTCTGTGCGTCAGAGTGATGAGAGTAACGAGAGTGAGAAGAAGCAGAGAAAACGAGAAGTCGATCTAAGATGGCGGAGTCAGTAAAACGCACACCGTGCTGAAGCTGAAGACCTGAAGAGTGATTATTGAGGTTACCACTGTGACAGAGGGCAAACCTTACAGCAGCAATTCAACATCTCTCAACAGTCCACAAGGAGAACGGGAGACTCTGAGTGTCGGAGGAGACCTGCCTTTGGCATTGACTGTTAGTAGTGAATCACGGGCTACCCGCAGCACCGCGGGAGTTCGGAGTTCGTTGAGTTGGCAGCGCTAGCCCAGTTTAGCTGTGTCCCCGTTAGCCAGCCTTGCCAGCCGCCGGCTGCTAACGTTGGACCAAGCGAGACCCAAGCTGGACAAAGCCGTCGCCTTCACGAGGTGGATTGCGACCGACCGTGGACCACCGGACCTGAGCCATTCACACCTCGTCGTGGACTACGAAGAAGCCCCTTTCCCTTCGAGTTGCTACGTCACCCCCCCCCTTTGTCTGCTGCCTTCCTCGAAGCACATGCGAGCTCCAACCAGGCCTCAACGCGCTCCTTTCAGTCCGGGACTCTAAGCCTTTTCCAGGCCAGGCCCTGCGTGTGAGTGAGTGATTGAGTGTGTGTGTGGCCGGCTGGGAGGGAGTATATACGGGGATGTATATATCATTTGTCTAAATAAATGTGTTTGTTCATCTTTGCTACATTACTGTGTGTTTAGTTGTCTGTTAGCTAACGCTAATTCTAATGCTAATGCTAATGCTAGTACTGCTAGTCTAAAGGGTTGCTGGCGCCCCCTGCCTGTATCCTCCTACACTGCCGATTTAGCTCCGAGTTAGTTAGATAACCAGCCCTTCCTAAATTCTACAGTCCTTTAGCTACTCCCTGGTTACAATTGGTCCTTCGAGCCGGATAGGTTGTGTAGTGATAGCATGGCTGAGCGCAGCCAACCAGACCAGACAGTTACCCCCCCTTCTCCGCCCCCTGAGCCAGAGCCACGACCACAGAGAGTCCCGCGGTTGCCTCCGAGGTTACAAGAGTATGAGCTTGAGCTCGAAAGCTCACTGAGTGGTAGTGAGGAGCGCACTCCACGGGATACAGTGGTCGGAGAGGCCGAGGTGTCCGCCGGCGCGCGGGTGGCTAGCACCGAGACAGCCATCAAAGAGCACCAGCCTGAGGATGAGATGGCAGAACAGCAGGGTTTTGCCGTAGAAACGGAAGAGCAGGAAGGAGAGGCCCGGTCTGACAGCGCCTGCGGGCGGAAGAGGGAGGGCCTCAGCCTTAACGATCTGCCTCCCAGTACGGCGCGCTCGAGACCTAGCTCCTGCCGTTCAGTGGCTTCCTCCCGGTCCAGGGTTTCCGTGGGCAGTTCTGCCTCTGGGGCGGATAGCATGCACTCCAGAGGGAGTAGTGCCGCGCTGTCAGAATGTATGCGCCAACAGGCCGAGATGGCGTTAGAGCGGGAACGCCTCCAGTTCGAGCGTGAACGCCTCCAGATGGAAGGAGCGGAACGTGCGGCGGAGAGACAGCGCCAGGAGGCGTTAGAGAGGGAACGCATCCAGTTCGAGCGCGAGCGCCTCCAGATGGAGGTGGCGGAACGCGCGGCGGAGAGGCAGATGGAGGGGGCGGAACGCGCGGCGGAGAGGCAGCGCCAGGAGGCGCTAGAACGTGAACGCCTCCAGATGGAGGGGGCGGAACGCGCGGCGGAGAGGCAGCGCCAGGAGGCGCTAGAACGCGACCGCCTCCAGATGGAGAGAGAGCAACTGCACGCGGAGAAGATGGAGGAAGTGATGCAGACCATGCGCGACGTGTGCATCAGCAGAGCTCCGTCGGCCCGTAGCTCCAGAGCATCATCCGCACGGCCCTCTCGAGTGCCATCTCCTGAACCCCCCGCCGATGGCTCCATGACCCCCGCCATGACTGTCCAACTACAGGCCCAGCTGACCACCTTGAAGGAAGAGGACCAGGGACCCGACCGCTACGCGGCCCAGAGGGAGCCAGCGTCGCTGCCCGGGAGGGGAGCCATTCCCCAAGAGCGTAGCACACCCCTAGGTCCTCCAGTGAACCAAAAGGCATGCAGGCCGGACACCCAGACAGTCACTCCAGCCCCGATCACCCACTATAGGATGTTTCCCCAGGTGGAGGGACCCAAGTTCCCCTTCTTCAAGGACGAGGACAGGAGCCAGTATGTGGAACTACGCATCTGCCTAGACACGCTCTTGGACGACTCCTGCTCAGAGTCCTACAAATATGCGATTCTCCTTCAGCATGTGAGGAACCCCAGAGCCCACAACATGGTTCTGGCCCATGCCTCCGCACCGACACCTTACACCAGAGCGCTCGCCGACTTGGATGCCCGCTACGGTCGTCCCTGGAACCACGCCCTTGCTGAACTGCAAGCCCTCGAACAGCAGGCCCCCATCAAGGATGAACGGGCGCTGGATGACTTCGCGCTCCGCGTGCACACCTTGGTGGGAATGCTGAAGACGCAGGGCCCAGCTGGCGCCAGCGAGATCAACAGCACCTCCAACGTAGAGCGGCTGCTCCGCAAGATCCCACGCTTCCGGCAGGAGAGGTTCCGGCGACAGCAGCGCGTTCGTAACCCCGGGAAGTTGGGTCTGAGCATGGCTGCCTTCGCGGAGTTCCTACTGGAGGAAGTGCATGACACCAACGTAGACGCCATGGGTTACGCTGAGCCGAAGAAGGAGAGGGAGAAGGGAGACCGCTGGGACAGGCCGAGCTCGAACAGAGGACGCCCAGTAGGAGTGCTGCACACGGAGGAGGAGCCTCGGAGAGAGAGGAAAGCCCGACCTGAGGGAAAGGATTCCTCTCAACCCCCTCAAAAGGGACGGAGAGGTCCACCGCCATGTCCGTACTGCACCAGCGAGCACTGGTTCAATGAGTGCAGTGACTTCGACAACCTGAGTACCGAGGCCAAGCAGAGGTGGCTCGAGGAGAACAAGAGGTGCTGGAACTGTGGGCGCGACCATCTGGCTAAGAACTGCACCTTGAGGAGAAAGTGCAACCGCTGTGAGGAGGTCCACCTCAACATCCTACACGAGGTCTCCCTCGCCAGGTCCACGGAGGGCACCAGAAGCCCTAGGTCCGGTAGCGCACCGGAAGAGGAAACACCTGTCTACTATCTAGACCCAACCCAGAGCAGCGGCTCCAAGGTCCTACTGAAGGTGGTGAAGGTCCGACTTCACCACAACAACGCTGTGTACGACACGTACGCCGTTCTAGACGACGGGTCGGAACGGACCATCCTTCTCCAGGAGGCAGTGCGCCAGTTGGGGCTCCAAGGGACTGAGGAGAAGCTGACTCTGCGCACGATACGTCGCGACCTTAAAGAGGTCACCGGGGCGAGAATCAACTTCTCTATCTCCCCGGCGGGGCGGCCGTCGGACAGATATCGGCTTCGGAATGTCTTCACCGCAGACCAGCTAGCGCTCTCCCGCTACGACTACCCCCTGGAGAGGTTACGCGCAAGATATTCCCACCTACGGCGAGTAGACCTACATCCGATAGAAGGAGCGGAGCCAACCCTTCTCATCGGCTCGGACAACGCTGCACTGATCGTGTCGCTCCGTCCTCCGCTGAGAGGACCACGAGGCTGCCCGATGGCTGTTAAGACTGCGCTTGGGTGGGCCCTCCAAGGCGCTACCGAGTGGAGAGATAGAGACGGGAGAGCTACGTCATCCCTCCATGTCCAAACCGAAGAAGTGCCGACCATCAACTGCCTTCACACCCGTGTGGACTCCATGAATGCGGCGCTACTAGACAACGTCCAGAAGCGGTGGACGCTAGACGTTGCGCCCTCCAAGAATGAGAAGCTCTACGTACGGTCAAAGGAGGACGTCTACGCCATAGACCTCCTTAAAGCAAAGACAGTGCGTATCGAAGTCCAGGGCGTGAAGAGAACATCTACCAGCCCTGTCTCGAAACCCAGCAGGAGAAGATCTACCAGCCCTTTGTCTAAACTGAGGAGGAGAAGATCTACTAGCTTGTCGGTGAGGAAGAGGTCAGCTCAAAGGAGGAAGACGCCGGCGGTGCCAGAGCCGGACGATACTCCGCTGACCGCTGAGTTGGAGCTAGCTCTGCCTGCACCTGTGGCCATGGCCTACACCCAACTGAAGGTGAAGGAGGAGGAGCCAGAGCCGGAGCTAGAGGCGGAGCCAACGGAGAGCAGCGGAGTTGTGGTGTTGTTGGACGACCCCGTAGCCGAAGACACGAAACCACGCATCCGTAAAAGTCCGTTCAAACACGGCAAGAAAAGGCGAAGGAACTTACAAGGGAAGAGCCGGTTCTCTGATGCCACAGACCAGGAGATGGATGTGGTTAAAATAATACGTGTTGATGACTCTAATAGACCACGGCAGGAAACCTTTGCCAAGCCACAGGGTGTCTACCAGGGGACAAGCTCCAGAGCTGAGATGACACGGACACAGACTCCAGACACAGGCAATGTTTTGGATGTGTTGAACAACATACAAATTGAGAATGTGGAAGAGGCCAACTTCCTGAAGGACAAGCTGTGTCATCTTCTGAAAGAGTTCCAAGCCAACAAATCAGAGAAGGTTGAGCACAAAAGCCAAGGTCCAACAGTTGTCTCCAAAGACTACAGTCACATGAGCAAGGGCCACCTGGAATCTACTAGAGACCAATACGAAGAGAAACACAGCCATGCAAGTCGTTCTGAACCCAGAGGTTCAAGGAGAAACCATTATGAAGAGGTCTTTGGACAGGTTGACAGGTACCCACCATCCCATGCCTGGCAGGAAGAGCCATTGAAGTATCCGGAGAGGTCCCAAGGGTCCATGTACCCAGATGACTATCCCCCTGCTGTGGATGAGTTTTATGACCCTTACCAACCTACACCCCCCACTCGAAGGGAGTGGGGATATGGGATGCCCCCTGGCCCTCAGACCTCCACTAGCCTAGACACTATCACCTCATACCTCACGCTGCTAGAGCAGCCTAGCCAGTGTGCCTTCCATAGTTAACTGAAACCGAGGGTTTCATGGGGCGGCTGTTATGAAGGCCCACAATTTAGAGCCAGTTTAGTTTCCCCGAATCAGCCCTATTTTGCCCCTGTTATTTCCTTTATTATTTTCCATACTATTCATGTACGTTTTCGTGAAGTGTATGTATTGTTATTGTAATGTTTATGTATATGTTTGATGACGTGGTATATCCGGGGTGTGTCCGTGACCCGGATGCTAGGTTCGGTTGGTGTATATATAGCGACGGAAGTGGTCTGTGCGTCAGAGTGATGAGAGTAACGAGAGTGAGAAGAAGCAGAGAAAACGAGAAGTCGATCTAAGATGGCGGAGTCAGTAAAACGCACACCGTGCTGAAGCTGAAGACCTGAAGAGTGATTATTGAGGTTACCACTGTGACAGAGGGCAAACCTTACAGCAGCAATTCAACATCTCTCAACAGTCCACAAGGAGAACGGGAGACTCTGAGTGTCGGAGGAGACCTGCCTTTGGCATTGACTGTTAGTAGTGAATCACGGGCTACCCGCAGCACCGCGGGAGTTCGGAGTTCGTTG
Source organism: Nansenia antarctica (assembly GCF_963989245.1). NCBI lineage: Eukaryota > Metazoa > Chordata > Actinopteri > Argentiniformes > Microstomatidae > Nansenia > Nansenia antarctica. Next base: position 19,448,684 of record NC_137677.1, on the reverse strand, counting down.
AGTTGGCAGCGCTAGCCCAGTTTAGCTGTGTCCCCGTTAGCCAGCCTTGCCAGCCGCCGGCTGCTAACGTTGGACCAAGCGAGACCCAAGCTGGACAAAGCCGTCGCCTTCACGAGGTGGATTGCGACCGACCGTGGACCACCGGACCTGAGCCATTCACACCTCGTCGTGGACTACGAAGAAGCCCCTTTCCCTTCGAGTTGCTACGTCACCCCCCCCCTTTGTCTGCTGCCTTCCTCGAAGCACATGCGAGCTCCAACCAGGCCTCAACGCGCTCCTTTCAGTCCGGGACTCTAAGCCTTTTCCAGGCCAGGCCCTGCGTGTGAGTGAGTGATTGAGTGTGTGTGTGGCCGGCTGGGAGGGAGTATATACGGGGATGTATATATCATTTGTCTAAATAAATGTGTTTGTTCATCTTTGCTACATTACTGTGTGTTTAGTTGTCTGTTAGCTAACGCTAATTCTAATGCTAATGCTAATGCTAGTACTGCTAGTCTAAAGGGTTGCTGGCGCCCCCTGCCTGTATCCTCCTACACTGCCGATTTAGCTCCGAGTTAGTTAGATAACCAGCCCTTCCTAAATTCTACAGTCCTTTAGCTACTCCCTGGTTACAGCATTTCTCTACCTTAGTGGGAGACCTGGCACTGGGAGGAGGCAGCTAGTTTCTAATAGTCAGGGCTGTAGGAGCTGGTTGCAAGGTGTCATCAGCCACTGTGGATCTGTCATCGAAAAGGCAATCTGCAGCCTCGAGAAACGTTTTTCACAATTTCGCCGTCTTTGAATGACTTCTTGTGTTTAACAAGAACGTGACTGACGCGATAAGAAGCTATCGTTGCAGCCGTACGTTTTCGCTCTTTTGCCACATTTCCCTTCTTCGAAATAGCCATCGTAGATTTGCTGATCAGACAGACGCATTTCCAATATCACATCGTGTAAAAAAGTCCTCCTCCCATTCTGGATGGAAGTTATACGTTATTGGTTTCTTACTTGGTCCAGCTTCCCCACTCATTTGTATAGCCTTTATTTAGTATTATATAGTAAATAGTAGAAATTGGAAGGCTAACTAGGTAATAATAGTCTCGCCGGTATTTTGTATTTTGTAGTTGGTGCTGTTGACTGCGCATGCGTGGTGAACCACGTGTTAGGTGTAGGTGAAAAGATCAGATCGCAGACTGGCTTACCTGTACGTCAATCAAGTGGCAAAAGCCATAGTGAGGATGGATGATAGGCGATTTTATTTTATTTTATTTTTTATTTTTTTTCGTTTTGTTCAATGCCATGCGATCTACCCATACTACCTTTGCGATCGACCGGTCGATCGCAATCGACGTATTGGGCACCCCTGTCGTAGATGGTAAGGCCCAATCCCAACACACCCCTTGCCCCTACAGTTTTGCCCTACTCCTCCATTTTGCACATTCACAAGTAGGGGTAGAGTGTCCCGATTCTTGTTGGGATGGAGGGGTAGGGTGAAGTGTTAGGGCTACATGGCCCTCCAAACAGAGTTGTTTCAGAGGCACACTCCAAACAGAGTTGTTTCAGAGGCACACTCCAAATGTAGTGTTGTGAGAAATCTCCCAGAATGCCTTGCGAATCATCGATAAGATAGTGGCGAACGCACAAGCAACAAAAGAAAACCACAAAGGTCATTATGTTCTTCTTTAATACATTTGTAAAAGTGATGATAATCATCATATTATCTTAGTTTAATGAGAGAGAAAACATTTGCTAGTATGCTGATGTCGAATTGCGAGCGTAGGGTCAGACTGACCCTAACCTTATCACTGCCTGGGTATGTCTGACCCTAACCCTATCACTGCCTGGGTCAGTGTGACCATAACTCTATCACTGCCTGGGTATGTCTGACCCTAACCCTATCACTGCCTGGGTCAGTCTGATCCTAACCCTATCACTGCCTGGGTATGTCTGACCCTAACCTTATCACTGCCTGGGTATGTCTGACCCTAACCCTATCACTGCCTGGGTCAGTCTGACCCTAACCCTATCACTGCCTGGGTCAGTGAGTCTGACCCTAACCCTATCACTGCCTGGGTCAGTCTGACCCTAACCCTATCACTGTGTAATAAACTTTTTTATAAGACGCTCTCAGTGCCTCTTTGTTGAGGGGAACCTGGAATTACTGGAGGTTACAATAACGTACGGGAACTTGTTGCAGTGTTTCCTCCAGGAATTTTTACATTAGTGGCGGAGAGCCCTATCCGCGCGGTTTTTTTCCGCGTGCACGCTCACATTTAGACCAATCAGGAGTAGCCCTTGTGTCACGTCGTCAACTGAATGTTTAATGTCATTAATCTGATTTTGGATCAGCGGTTAGAGAGAGATGGGCGTGGATTTAGGTGCACTTATAGTCAACATCCATTATAGCGCTGATCTAGGATCAGATATATTTTAATCAGCAAAAATGTTCAGAGGTGGATTATTATTATTTTTTGGTTTGTGGACTGAATCAATTTGTGGCGGAGGAAATTCATTCGTGGCGGCCCGCCACCAATAAATGCATATAGAGGAAACACTGTGTTGCATCATGCCGTACTGCGTTGCGAAATTCAATGCGAAGGCAAATGCAAAGTCAATTTCTCACACATAACGTGGACAAACAAATTTCCATTATTATTATTATTATGAATAATTATAAATTACACCAATTTATTAATGATTATCGAGCTAAATATTTTGTGATCGACCAAGATCCTTATCGATCAATTATCGATCGTCGATCATTGATGCCCACCCCTAGTGCATATCTTCTGTTAGGTTTTTGGTAATCTGTATGTTTGTGAAATTAACTCTCCACTGTTTGTGCCTCTACCTTTGTTTACTACACAGATCCACCTCACAGCCCAGCTACCATGTCTGAACACAAGTCCACAGAGTCCCTGGGTTCTGGCTGTGGTTCTCCAGCCCAGACAAGCACACAGCGGGGTCCAGAGATGGTGGCAGTAAAGCTGGAGGACTGCAGTCAAACACTGGAACAGAATGTGGTAGTGAAAGAGGAGGAGGGAGAAGTGATGGTGAAAGAAGAGGAAGGAGGAGAAGAAGTGGTGGAGAAAGACATGATGGTGAAAGAGGAGGAAAGAGTAGAGGATGTGGAGGAGATAGATGGCGAGTTGGATGGTAAGTTAATGTTATGAAGTTGTCTAATGTCAGGATGAGTGGAAAGTGATAGTTAGATAGTTCTCTCCATTTCCTTCCTTTCCTTTACATTTTATATGGTTTTTATTGAGAAAATATTGAGAAATATTGGTGTGAATCACTGTTGATAAATGTGTGTGAACGAGTGCGCATGCATACGCTGTAAGGCTAGCGGACAAGTAATCACCTCAATAAAGTTCAGGGGCCTCATTTATAAAGCTTTGCGTACCTACGCACCTTTGCAAGAACATTTACGTTGCCAACATTCGGATTTATAAAACGGTGCGCACGCCAGTGGAATTTGCAAGTTCCACGCCTGCTTCCAATCAACTCTGAAATATTGCCTCACGTATTATGAAGGAGTGCACACAAAGGATACGTGCACACTGCACATATCTTATTCGTCCTTGTCCTGTACGCATCACACTATATACATATATCTTTACTGTACATATCATATTGATATTCATGCAAATATATTTACTTTTTAGATAAATATTCATTGCACGTAGCGCGAGGTTGACCACCGTCCGCATTGACTTCACAGTAATGTACGTCTTCATAAGGGTAACGTTCCCGATAAGTCCAATGATTGCAATGTCCATACAGTGAAGAACATGAACAGGCCCACTGTAGACAATTGACTATCATCCCCAAGTAGGCCCCATCCCTAAGTATACGGACTACGAAAACTTTAAGCGCACAGATTACTGAACTATCTATTATTACTAGTTGCATCACTAGTGTATCCTGTCTTAGCTGTAATATTGTCACCTTTATCTTGTATTATGCCTATTGCCTTATGTCTTGTGCTGCCACGTCAGGAACCGAAGCCTACGAATTTTACTCTCTTAATGTAACGTAACAATAAACTTGAAACATGCTTGGCTTTTCTACAATGCAGGTTAGATGACGAACTGCATTTCCTTGTGACAACCTTGGTACTTGTCAATGACAATAAGATTGAATCTAATCTAAAAGAAAAAACGTGATTTAACATAATAAATACAAAGGGAGATATGTTGTACAGTTTAATCGGGAATCATATTTAATTGAATCTGTAATTATTAAACAATACTTGAATGTGATGAAATATTATTATTATTATTACATTTTATTTATATGGCGCCTTTCATGGCACTCAAGGTCGCCGTACAACAACAAATCTAAAAACAGCCACAAAATTCAAAACACAAAATACATAGAAACATACAGTATAAAACATAGCCAGCAGCAGAGCAGCACGGGAAAAGCAAATCGTATTGTAAAATAAATCGAAATGTATTATCATAAATAATAAGGTGAACACGTTGTCGATACAGTCTGGAACATAGATGGGTCATTGACGGATAAGACTTTTGAATGGGCCAATTTTAAAATACTAACAATAACAATATATTTGGCCATTATTCAAACATTTGGAATGTAGTGTACACATGTATTTATGCAAAAAACCCAAATTAAGAGATTTTAGTGTTTTTAAAGTTGAATTAATAGGACACGCCCTTAAAAAAAGTCATTTGGGGCGACTGTAATTTATCTAAAAATTCATATATTTCCTTAACATTACTAATATTTTAACAAGTATCAGTAATTAAATAAACTGTTTAAGAAAGACAGGCTTGTGTGCCCTTTCATTTTTTGTAAACCATGACTTCACAAGTTTATTCTATAATGGCAGTGTCTCCCTCGTAATGCAGTTACAATACCCATTTTTGTTCTAAAACCCATAAAACTGATTTAAAATGTGTACAGATAATATCCACTTAAGCATAGTATACAATTGATTAATATTTGAGCCAAAACTGATGGATATTTTATTTTGAATTTAGTACAGTAATTGCCAATAGTTGGTTACCCCACATGACAGATGGTCGCCCCAAATGATGAGAAAACCGCAGGTAGTTAAAAGTCTATTTAAAATGTACACAATACAGTTCAGACTAAAGAAAATGGAACAAAGTTTTTATTACAATCTTTTCAAGTGGTCAAGTCAAAAATATTCTTAAATTCATTCAAATATCACAGAACTAAAAAAATGTAAAACGTAAAACAAGTTTCGTCAGGAACATTCAAATATCACAAATGTTAAAAACATTAAACATTTAAAAAGTTAAAGTGCAATGCACATTATATGCTTCAGGAACTTCTTCAAGAACAAATATTTCACAAATGTAAATGTTCACGTCCTTGTCATCTCATCTTTGGTTTTGTCAATCTATGAGTGAGAGAAGGAGGGTTAAGTAGCATCACTTTTGTGGACCCTGGTAGTCACATTGCACAGGGATCAACAATTTCAGTCAATAAAAAGTAAACAGTTGTATATATGGAATAAAAACTAAACACCAACACAGTTCTATAGAGTCAATAAACAATAAACACCAACCTAGTTGCATGGATGAAATCAACACTAAACACCTACAACACAGTTGTATCAGTTCCCTGTATATGACTTACAACACAGGCTGGTTGGAGCAGTGGATCATTTGTTACATTAAAACGATGTTTAGGAACATCAGCATGTAACAAACTAGGCTATTTCCATTTCATTGTTACTGTAATTTCATTGTCTTTGCTATTGTCATTTCATTCTCATTTGTCACTTCCATTTTCTTTTCGTTCCTTTATTTCCCCATTTTATTGCCATTTCATTTTCCTTACTCATTGCATTGTGACCAATGACCATCTAATCATTGTGACCAGACTCATGGCAAACTGCAGGCATTTCTTTAACACCAGGGGCCTCATTTATAGAATATGGATAAAATGTGATCTTACCCTCGGCGTACGTAGAAAACCATGTCAAAATAGTGAATCATAAAATTTCAACGTGAGTCAATTTGACAGTGGAAACGATCGTAGCTCTACGTCAGGTCTTGACTTGACGTACGCACATTACCTACTAGTTATGCAAAGTTATTACAGGCATGTGAGCCGCACTCGAACACGTTAATGCCTACTTAACTGTAATTCATGCGAAGTGAAAGTGGCTCGTAATAAATTTAACAATGTTGTTATCAGCCGAGAAAATTAGTTTAATTCAAGATTTAAAGGGAACTGATGTTTATGATTGTATTTCAGTCTTCCTTTATATGCCATTAGGCTATTGTATGGTGTAATCATTCTAAATTGAGGCGTGATAAAGGCAGTCGGGTATATCCCAGCCCTCCTTCAGCCGCATCCTGCCTGATGTGATCGGGGGAATTCGGGGGCGTGCGTTTGCGACCGCGCGTCTATTTCTGATAAGACAGTCGATCTCCTCCTCAGTAAAGTTTCTCTTCTTTTGTTTGTCTACCATCGTGTGAACTCGTCAAAGGTGCTGCTCAACACCTCAATCAAGCCTATTTATAGCACTTGGCTTAATTCAGCCTCTATAATTGAGCCGCTATCACAGGGCGTAAATACAAAGCTCATTCACCTGCGTTCAATTTCAAGTATATTTGTTATTTATAGACGGAAGTACGTACGACAGACGTACGCAATTTTAAACAAGCACAGCCCGTTTTATAAATAATGCTTACGTCCATTTAGAAAAATGTGCTTACGTGCAAGTTAAAGATGACGTTCAAGTACATTTTTATAAATGAGCCCCCCAGACATTTCTGAACCCAGTCTTGGCAAGTCAGCTTCGAGACGCGAGAAGCATTCTGGTGGCCAAAATTACATACAAACTTAAGTTCAAGATATTACAGAAAAGGTCATTCCTAATCCTACTAACATGACAGTTTCAAATACACCAGAGAAAGATATAGCCTACTGCATGTTACCTATAGTTTTTTACCTTTCTTTTTTCCTGGCAAGATAGTGGGCTCTTCTGCAGGGTCTGCGTTGACCCGCTGCCTGTATCGAGCAGTCTTCTGTTTGCTTGTTTGTGGTGCCATCTAGAAAATAGGTTAAACTAGTTAAACATAACTAATACATCTACAATTACCTAAATGGAATGTCATGCTATACCATTTTTACATTTCTTTCATAAGATTGCACAATAATCAAAAAGAAACGTTAATTCCTAAATAGGAATGGAAAATGACTGAAATTTAGACAAATATGTGTTAAAGTATACAAAGAGTTATGCTAAAACAAAGAACTGTATGTATATAAATCATTAATAAAATATAAATATACAGAAACTACAAATACAGGACATATATCTATCATGTAAGACACTCAGCAGTGGTCGCCCCACATGATACTAGGTCACCCCAGATGATGTTTTCAAGTTCAGTCAAATATTACAGGCTAACAGTTAGCTACAGAAACCAAACTAGCTACTTCTTACCACATGTCACTATCAAATTTATCATCAAAATATAGATTTGCAGATAAAACTTATTATTCACAGTTTTGTGGGGGTCGTCCCACATGATATCCAAAAGTGGCAAGTACATGACAGCAGTTAAAAAAGAGATTTATTTGCAAATATGAGAGAGACTTACTAACCTGCCAGTTGTTTCTCTGGGTCCCTCACATGTGACTGGCGGATGCAACATCTGTCCTTGAGGTGGTTTCAAAATAAAAGTCCCACAATTGTGTTTTCTTGATGGTCGCCCGAGATGATATTTCATTGAATTAACATATTCGGACAACATTCGTTTGTATTTTATGATGGAAATATAAGTGCAAATGCTTAATAATTTTGTCAATTAATGTAAAACATGTTTGAAATTATGCCAAATAGAGCAAGGGATATATTTAAATCGATTTAAAGTGATTTTAAACCGGTTGTCTAAATAGAAGTCAAGGCTGGACGGTCGCCCCACATGATGTTTTGACACTTCAGATAGCAGAAAAATGACCAATAACTAAAATGTTTTGAGAAGTTAGAGTGGTTATCTATATGGGGAAGGTATTAGACATACATGTTATCTTTTTATGTATTTTTATGTTTTTTTTAAGGTAAAAAATTCAGTTGGACAGAAAAAGTAGGCGTCACGTCATTGACCCAGATATTATAGAGAGTTTCATATTGTTATGTGTTCGTTAAGCGGAACTACTGCGCAGAAATTGAGTGGGTGAATTTTTTTTCGCCTTCTGTCGGGCATTTAACTGACCAATAATAGGCAAAGCATGGGTGTTAAAAAGGGTGGGGCGAGACGCTCGTTCCCGTGCGCAACATTTAGGGTTGATTGGGATAAAGGGAAGCAGGTGTGGGAAGAGTGGCCCGCAAATTCCACTTGCGCACCGATTTTATAAATCAGAATCCAAATGTTCTTGCTTTGCGTACGCACCGAAACTCTCTTCTCTCGTCTATATAATATCTATGTTCCAGACTGCTTCAACAACGGAGTCAGTTTAAACGTGATTCGTCCTACTGTTCACCTTACTATTCATGATAATACATGTCATAACATCCAAGTATTGTTTAATAATTACAGATTAAGTAAAACAAGATTAGGGTTGGGTATCGTTTGGGTTTTATCCGGTACCGGTACCTAACCGATACTTTAAAAACGGTACCGGTACCGAAACGGTACTTAATTCGGTACTTTTGATTTTTAAAAATGACATACCGTATTTTCCGCACTATAAGGCGCACCGGATTATAAGGCGCACCTTCAATGAATGGCCTATTTCAGAATTGTTTTCATATACAAGGCGCACCGGATTATAAGGCGCACCGGATTATAAGGCGCACTGTCGGTTTTTTTTTTTGACTGGGGTTGCGTTATGCATCCACTAGATGGAGCTGTGCTAAAGGGAATGTCAACACAACAGTCAAATAAAGTCAAACTTTATTAAGCGTTCTTAAACGTTGTTCAACGTTCAAACGTTGTTCAAACGGTAATGTGCATATTAACAATATTAACAATATTAACAATAACATATTAACAATATTAACAATATCTCCCAAACAATATAACAAGTTCACTCTTCTCCCAAACGTGGAGGGGAACGTTTCTTTGTCTTTGTAGACCTCAAGCTTCACATTCCAAAGGCATGGGTGTTCTACAATGACATGGAGACATAACATATTAACAATATTAACAATATCTCCCAGCCTTGTTCACTCTTGTAAGGCGTTCAACTTCTCCAGAATCGATTTAATTGAGTCGTCACTTACAAGCGAGTTCGTTTAATCTCAACGAGACGTCCTTGATATCACTTCTTAAGATGATATGATCCAATCAAATATTAGGCACCACTACTGAACTGTTCATTTAAGATAATATTTATTCAAGCACATCAGCAAGCAATAATAGTTCATTTCCATGGAAAAGAGTCTTTTCTAGTTTCACCTCTGCAGGCCTATCTCAGCTAGCCGTCAACAAGTTAACTGCAGTGGCTCCACTAAAACAAGAGTCCCTCTCCCCTCCGTACATAGTCTTTTATCCAATTCATTAAACATTTTGGGCTGGGTGATGCCCCCCCCCCCCTCTATCTGGTAGTTTTCCAAGTGTCAGCACAAATCCGTTGCAGCTGCAGAAAGTCTTCTCGTTAGCATTGGCCTTCAATTCTTCTCCTGTGTGGGTGCGAGAGTGTATGTATGTTATCAGCTTGAGTGTCCTGCTAGCGTCTCGTTCCCATGGTGATATCGTACTTTGTATGAGCAGAGCATTGTGTCAGTGTCCTTATCAGAATGTCTTGTTATCACACAACTATTGAAGTTACACAGTAATATTAGGATTCGATTTACAAGTTAGAAGAATAGACTTATCATTAATCATTAGTTATGAAAGTACAGAAAAATAGAATATTATAACAGCAGGTGTAAAATGGTTGTTAGCACATAGGTAAAAATAAGTAATTTACAGGCAGTTTGAATCATAAAACGTTCTTTTAGTCAGGAGCTTGTATTTCTTCTTGTCGCTCAAAAACAGAACCTCTCTTTTGGCTTTGCGTGACCTTCCTATTGTTCTCAACTGACCGCATTCACATATTATTTAAATGAGCACATAGTACATGATTAATCACTTCTAGTTATTTTAATACAAATTCCCAACACTCTTCTCCCAAACGTGGAGGGGAACTTTTCTTTGTCTTTGTAGACCTCAAGCTTCACATTCCAAAGGCATGGGTGTTCTACAATGACATGGAGACAGAGGGATGAGATGTTCATTAATTCAATTCAGTCAAACATTCAAACTTTATTTCAGTAAACACGTAGTAAAAGAAACAGTCTGATACCACTAAATCAAACGTTAGTGCATAACTCAACATTGTTCAGTTATGTATAACACGTAAAGCTCACTTTTTCAGTTCATTCCTCGTCCACGAATCCCTTGAATTATTCTTCTTCAGTGTCCGAATTGAACAGTTGGGTGAGTACGGCATCCATTCAGAGCACATGATAGCATAACAATAGCATAGCATTCGCGGAGATTCCAAGATGGCGGCCGTCGTTTACTGATTACCGTAATGCTGCAAGCGGTGCGGCTTTGTAGTTTACCAGTCGTACTGAAACATTTTATTATTATTTAAAAAAAAATATTGGTCATGTAATTTTTACATTTTGATCCATATATAAGGCGCACCGGATTATAAGGCGCACTGTCGTTTTTTTTTTTTTTTGGACTTTTAAGTGCGCCTTATAGTGCGGAAAATACGGTATATATATATATATATAATTATAACACGGTCGACAACATTAAACAGCTTTTCACTTTTTTATTGCTGAGGCACTGTTAGCTACTAGACACTGTTAGCTACTAGACACAGAGACACTGTTAGCTACTAGACACTGTTAGCTACTAGACACTGTTAGCTACTAGACACTGTTAGCTACTAGACACTGTTAGCTAGTAGACACTGTTAGCTACTAGACACTGTTAGCTACTAGACACAGAGACACTGTTAGCTACTAGACACAGAGACACTGTTAGCTACTAGACACTGTTAGCTACTAGACACTGTTAGCTACTAGACACTGTTAGCTACTAGACACTAGGGGTGCAACGGTTCAGTTGGCCCACGGTTCGGTACGGTTCGGTATTTTGGGTCACGGTTTTCGGTACGGTTCGGTTCAGAAACAAATGCTACTATTTATTTACAAACAGTACTTTACTTTATTTTGCTTATACATATGGAACTTTAACATACACATGTATATGTAATGTATATAATGTTTATATAATGTATATATAATTGTATATAAACAAAAAAGACTTTCAAATGTCCCCCCAAAAATAAACACTTTCGAAAGTAAAAGTGCACTTTAGCCTTGACAGCTGGTAGCCCGTATACAAACAGGAGGAAAACAAATTCACACTACAAAAGTAACACTAAGTCTAACATATCTTGTTTAATTGTCAGAATATGGTGGGCTGTGGTGCTTTTGTGGAAGAAAGTGACTGCATGTCTGATCTTACCCAGGAGGCGGGACACTGGGGTTATTGCCACTGCCTTCTTGGCGGCGAGATTTACGACGTGCGCAAAGCAGCCGATCTGTGGCCCCAGTCCACCAGCTTCATGGATCGCATTTACGATATTTGCTGCGTTGTCTGTTGTAACGGGAATTGTTATGTTTCGCCTCTCCAATTTCCACTCAGTCACTGCATTTGTTAGTTCCTCTGCCAGGTGCGCGCTGGTATGGCTTTCGTTTAGTGGACGAGTTTGCAGTACTGCGCTCTTCATCTCCCAATCCGGTGACATGTAGTGGACCGTGACAGTGAGGTAACTCTCCGTTGCCCGGGAGGTCCAACCATCCGTAGTCAGTGCAAAGCTCTGTGTTTTTTCCAAATCGTCTTCAATGCCTCTGCGCGTTGTTTGGTAAATACCGGGGATTATTTTGGTGCTGAATGATGTACGGGAGGGGACACTGTAACGGGGCTCGGCTTTGCAATGAACATCCCCACTGCATTGGTTATTTTTTTGTGTTTCTCTGAAGTGGTAGTGTACGTCTGTCCGAACGCATCAGAGAGAGACTGCTGTCTGCTCACTGACGCTACCTGACTGGCTTTCCTGCTCCCAGTCAGTGTTATCGTTGAGTGGTAGTGGCGAATATGCTGGTTCATGTTAGAGGTGCATCCATTAGCATGGCACACGCTTTAAGCAGAGCTTGCAGACAGTAATGTTTCTGTCCACTGTTTTTTCCCCCTTATTGTCGTATTCAACGGGAAAAGCGAAATGACCCCACACCGCAGACTTGTAGGAATCCGGGGCTTCCTCAAACTGTTGCGTTCGATGCATTCACGTGGACGCTCCGGCGCTCTCAGAGCTAATTTACGAACGCGGCCAAATCGCAGCATAAACCGAAAACCGTCACGGTTCACTAGTGAATTGAGCCGTGGAACGCAAACCGTACCGTCCGTAAAAAAACCGAGAACCGTTGCACCCCTACTAGACACAGAGACACTGTTAGCTACTAGACACAGAGACACTGTTAGCTACTAGACACTGTTAGCTAGTAGACACTGTTAGCTACTAGACACAGACACTGTTAGCTACTAGACACTGTTAGCTAGTAGACACTGTTAGCTACTAGACACAGAGACACTGTTAGCTACTAGACACTGTTAGCTAGTAGACACTGTTAGCTACTAGACACAGAGACACTGTTAGCTACTAGACACTGTTAGCTAGTAGACACTGTTAGCTACTAGACACAGAGACACTGTTAGCTACTAGACACTGTTAGCTACTAGACACAGAGACACTGTTAGCTACTAGACACAGAGGCACTGTTAGCTACTAGACACTGTTAGCTACTAGACACTGTTAGCTACTAGACACTGTTAGCTAGTAGACACTGTTAGCTACTAGACACTGTTAGCTACTAGACACAGAGACACTGTTAGCTAGTAGACACTGTTAGCTACTAGACACAGAGACACTGTTAGCTACTAGACACTGTTAGCTACTAGACACAGAGACACTGTTAGCTAGTAGACACTGTTAGCTACTAGACACAGAGACACTGTTAGCTACTAGACACAGAGACACTGTTAGCTACTAGACACTGCTAGCTACTAGACACTGTTAGCTACTAGACACTGTTAGCTACTAGACACAGAGACACTGTTAGCTACTAGACACAGAGACACTGTTAGCTACTAGACACTGTTAGCTACTAGACACAGAGACACTGTTAGCTACTAGACACTGCTAGGCTAGCTAGCGAAATTCGATAATATGATGATGATGATGATGATAATAATAATAATACCGGTAATAAGAATACAATTCAGATAATATAATAATTTAGTATAAATTCACTAACTATATTACTACACTTACTATAAACTCACTCTTCTCTTGTAACACAACTGCTCAGCTGAGCTCACTACCACGACACGCACTGATTGGAAATTTAACAGGCGATGTCACGTCACGACTCAGTCACGTGTGGTTGACTGTTGCATGACACCGGACACCAGGGGGGGAAAAAGTAGAAAAGTACCGAAATGAGGTACCGAAATCTCCTTTGCAATTCGGTACGGTAAATACTGAATGTAAAGTAACCGGTACCTACCGGTACCGATTTTCGGTACCCAACCCTAGACAAGATACACTGGTGGTGCAATTAGTAATAATAGATAGCTCAGTAATAAAGTGTCTGTGCGCTTAAAATGTTCGTAGTCCGTATAGATGGGGTGTGCTTGGGGATGATAGTCAATTGTCTACAGTGGGCTTGTTCATGTTCTTCAATGTATGGATATTGCGATCATTGGACTTATCGGGACGTTACCCACTGAGCACTCGGGAACAGTGAATCAGGAACGGTGCTCAACTTGTCCAGCCTCGCGCTATGTGCAATGAATATGAATATAAAAAGTTAATATATTTGCATGAATATCTATATGATTGATACGAACAAAGATATATGTAGGCTACATTGTGATGGGTACAGGACAAGGGAGAATAAGATATGTGCAGTGTGCACGTATATTCTTTGTGTGCACTCGCATAATATGTGAGGTAATATTTCGATTTATGTTGGTGGAAATTGTATCCATTTCAAAGCGTTTCTCCTGTTTCATCCTTCTGCCAGCGGAGTCGCAGTTGACATTTCTCCAGTTTCTATGCGTACGCATGGATCACAGTGTGCGTAGCCTAGAGGTGCGCACAGTTTTTATAAATCCCAAAATTGCGGGAAAATTTGCTTACGCACCTTATGCGGGGTACACACATAAGGAGTTTTTGGCCGGTTTTGGCACGATTTTCGGATGTCTGAAAACGACAGAAAACGCCCGGTTATCAGATGGATCTTAAGCGGGGTACACACATACGGATTTTCTGCGATTTCAGCGATTTTCGGATGTCTGAAAACAACAGAAAACGCCCGGTTATCAGATGGATCTTAACATTTTCCTATAACAGAATCCTGGGGTGTGAGGTGTGTTAAGAGTCAATCTCTCCCGGCAACCTGCTCGGAAAATGGGCGTGGCCGGCAATCGCAAATGTGAAATGTGTTCAATACTTCCGACCAGAAATCATAGGGTTGCCAGATTGTTTGGTGGAATTAGCGGTTTTAGACTGTGGTTAGGGTGGAAAATGTCATTCCCATCTGGCAACCCTGCTCGCCAATCAAGAAGCGAGCTGACTTCGTCTTAATAATAATAACTTTATTTGTATAGCGCTTTTCCTGCAAACGTTGCGGCTCAAAGTGCTTTAATCATTATATAATCTTAATTTAATTATTTGGTAATTTAAAGGCAATATTAAAAGGATGGGTTCACGCGAGATTTCTGGCTTGGGGAACGAGACTCTAGACTAGAGAGTCTGGAATCTGTCGTTCCCCACGCCCATTTTCCGAGCAGGTTGAGAGTTGATTGACAATTGAAGAGAATTGACTCTTAACACACCTCACACCCCAGGATTTTGTTATAGGAAAATGTTAAGATCCATCTGATAACCGGGCGTTTTCTGTTGTTTTCAGACATCCGAAAATCGCTGAAATCGCAGAAAATCCGTATGTGTGTACCCCGCTCAAGGCTGTTCAATCCAAGATTTTGTTTCTTCATGTGTGGGGTCTGTCTCAGATAAGATTTCGGTTAAGATTTTGAAAATCCTTATGTGTGTACCCCGCTTTAGTGTGCGTACGCAAGCTTTATAAATGAGGCCCCAGGTGCTTCCAGAGATGTGTGAAGGACACACAGAATGCCAATGCCGCTACAGTAATCCACACATCAGGAAAACCCATGGACTCTTTGTTAGAAAACCAGTTTTGTTTCTGTTACCACAAAACCTGAACAAACTATCATATAGACCACCGCCAGGTCACGCCACTCAAGGGAGGTCAGATGGAGCTCCCCAGGCAGTGATATGGTCAGGGCCAGACTGACCGATAGGGCTTTCACACCGGCAAAGAACCGTGCCGGTTCGCGTTCGCGTTCGGAAACCTCCGAACCTTGGTGCTGTCTGGCGAACGAGCCCGTGTTCATACCAGTGTAACCTGAACCATCCGCGTCATCAACGCTGGGTGATGAAGGGGCGGGATAAACAAACATTTCACAACTAGATGGCGGCTATTTCACTGAAAAAGAGGATAATATCTTCCACTACAGTATCTGAAATAAACACTATTTTCTGTGAAACAAAACAAAAGACACTTTCTATATGCGTTCTTTTACTAATCAGCTGCTCCGTTACTGGAATAGAAATGGCTTACGAAATTCGCGTTCGCGCATGTCCGCGCGCGTGTGCGTGTGTGTGTGTTTGCTGAGCATGTGAGGAAGATAAAGAGAATAATGACACTTTTTATATTGTTTTTGATCACTAATGATTAGATATGGATTAGATTAGATTTTGTCTACTTCCTCCTTGCTGGTCTCTGCAGCCTAGAATATGACACACCCACTGACGACGTGACTGTTCTACGTTTTGGTTCGCGCTTGAGAACCACTATTTTTTGGTGCCCGCTGCGAACCAACTTTTCAGGTTCCGAACCAATTGAGCTTCGGTCTGAACGCGCCGGCCGGTTCCAGACTTGGTTTGCGAACGCGAACCGGCACGGTTCTTTGCCGGTGTGAAAGCCCTACCAGGCAGTGATAGGGTTAGGGTCAGACTGACCCAGGCAGTTATAGGGTTAGGGTCAGACTGACCCAGGCAGTGATAGAGTTAGGGTCAGATGGAGCTCCCCTGGCAGTGATATGGTCAGGGTCAGACTGACCCAGGCAGTGATGGGGTTAGGGTCAGACTGACCCAGGCAGTGATAGGGTTAGGGTCAGACTGACCCAGGCAGTGATGGGGTTAGGGTCAGATGGGGCTGACCCAGGCACTGATCGTAAGGTGTACCCGTTTGGTAAGCTAACCCCATACTTTTATTTCTCATTCTTCTTAGAAAACCAGACCACCTTTTCTGTTCTTCTGTTCAGTCAATGTGGAAGACGCTTTACTACAGCAATTCATAGTAGTGCATATTTTCTGTTAGGTTTTTGGTAATCCGTATGTTTGTGAAATTAACTCTCCACTGTTTGTGCCTCTACCTTTGTTTACTACACAGATCCACCTCACAGCCCAGCTACCATGTCTGAACACAAGTCCACAGAGTCCCTGGGTTCTGGCTGTGGTTCTCCAGCCCAGACAAGCACACAGCGGGGTCCAGAGATGGTGGCAGTAAAGCTGGAGGACTGCAGTCAAACACTGGAACAGAATGTGGTAGTGAAAGAGGGGGAGGACGAAGTGATGGTGAAAGAAGAGGAAGGAGGAGAAGAAGTGGTGGAGAAAGACATGATGGTGAAAGAGGAGGAAAGAGTAGAGGATATGGAGGAGATGGATGGCGAGTTGGATGGTAAGTTAATGTTATGAAGTTGTCTAATGTTTGGATGAGTGGAAAGTGATACTTAGATAGTTCACTCCAGTTCCTTCCTTTCCTTTACATTTTATATGGTTTTATTGAGAAAATATTGAGACATATTGGTGTGAATCACTGTTGATAAATGTGACGCGATCTGGTGGAATGATCAAGGAGGGGGCAAAGTCATTTTTCTGTTTTTTACATATGCTTAAACTACAGATTGTAAGCTTTCAAATGATGTGTCATACATAGACATCGGGAAAAAATGTAAGACAACATGAGTATTTGAAACTTGTTAACCCTGAAAACTAAATCCTGATGAAACGGCCTTCAAAGATTTCGTACTTTTTCACACCTTCACACAGGCAGGTAATGGGCGGTAACAATAGCTGGTCAACCCCACCCCCAACCACTCCCCCTCTAGATTGACAGCTATCAGCTGTCAATACTGGTCACTGGGTCAGACAGCTATAGTTATACAGCTATAACATTATTACCTAGCAAGGTATTACCTAAGCTAATTACCCAGCTTATTATTATTTATGGTTGTTGTAACTGCTATTGTTAGTCTTTTAATGATACAAAAAAGTCTTCAATCAGAATCAGAATTTATTTTACAGTACACAAGAATAAAAATATTTCGCTTTGGTTCTTCAACAAGGTACATAGTCACAATAATAAGTAATAAAGTGATAAGTATAAGTGATGGTAGTCGCACTACAGCAGAACAATGGTGCGACAAGCTGTGCAAAGTACAATCAGTGTGCAAACATTAGTGTTAGTCACTGGGTCAGATAGACTTTTCAAAGAGAACTTTACAGTACTTAGCTATATATTGCTAACATTATCACCTAGCAATGTTATTACTGTAGCTAATTAGCCAGCTTATTATTATGGAGGCATTAAGAGTAATTTGCTGATGTCTTGTGCTGGAAATTGTGTAGTGCTCAGTAGTCAATGTCCAGCCTTATAGTTCCGTTTCAAGTTTCAAGTATAGTTGGAACTGAGAACATACAACAGACTATACACAGGTAAGCATGCAAGGTCTGTGAATTGACTATCAATAGATAATAAATCATGACACAGTTCAAAATGCTGTATCTATGCCCAACTGTTCTTGTTATTCAACAAAATATTGCCAGAGTATGTGGTGTACTTCAATGAGCACTCGGCTCTGAGTTGTTGAGCTGCTGTGTCTGGTGGGGTGGAGGGCATCAAATCTGCAACAAAAGGAAGATAGTACATTAAAATATTGCCTACAGTTACTGGCACTCCATGTTCATAAAATACTACCATACCATGTTCATAAAATAGCTAGCCTAATATATGACAATGATAATTACCTAGTGCTCAGAGTAGTGTTAGCGGCTAGCGGCTAGCTCGTTCATAACAAACAAAGGAACACATGTTTTTAAACTTTTAACATTTCTGTAATCTATTACACTTGACATGTTACAGTATTCCAGTATTACACACTGAACATGAGTCTTACACACAACTTTTACAACGTAGACATACTAACCGTACTTACAACTTAGACAGACATTTCCGAGCTACAATGCTAGAATGCTAACAACAATGGAACCAGCCAGGAACAATGTGCTTTCAGTTAGTTTCTAGTGGGTAATAATAAAGAAATGTCTAAATACACGAACACACTGGTTTCAACTAGTAACTAACAACTAACTTAACTAACAAAGGCATGTACATACATAGAAGATCTTACCTTAGAGTCTGGTCGAACACATTCTGGTGTAAACAAACAAAGCAGCTGCTTCCTGAATCCTCCCCCGTCGCCAGTCGATCGACCAATGAGAAACAACCTGGAACCAGTTCCTCCCCTCCCACAAGGGAAGATTTCCCAGCAGATTTCAGGCGAAAAATAAGCTTATTTTGTTGACTAAGTACACGTATTTAACTATCGTAAAACTGCTCGAAAAAATAACGAGTGGGTAGTTCAAAACCTTAACTTGTGTCTGGTGACAAAAAAACGAAATCAGATTTTTTTGGTGTAAAAAACATTGAACGCAAATTTGAAGCCTTTGCACTTTGCGCCCACATCGCAGTTCGATGACGTTGCGTCACAAATGTGTGTGAATGAGTGCGCATGCCTACGCTGTAAGGCTAGCAGAGCAAGTAATCACCTCAATAAAGTTCAGGTGCTTCCAGAGATGTGTGAAGGACACACAGAATGCCAATGCCGCTACAGTAATCCACACATCAGGAAAACCCATGGACTCTTTGTTAGAAAACCAGTCTTGTTTCTGTTGCCACAAAACCTGAACAAACTATCATATAGACCACCGCCAGGTCACGCCACTCAAGGGAGCTCAGATGGAGCTGATATGGTCAGGAGCTGACCCAGGCAGTGATAGGGTTAGGGTCAGAATGACCCAGGCAGTGATAGGGTTAGGGTCAGATGGAGCTGGCCCAGGCACTGACCGTAAGGTGTACCCTTTTGGTAAGCTAACCCCATACTTTTATTTCCCATTCTTCTTAAAAAAACAGAAAACCTTTTCTGTTTCTTCTGCTTTACCATAGCAATTCATAGTAGTGCATTTCTTCTGTTCGGTTTCTGGTCATTTGTATGTTTGTGAAATTAACTCTCCACTATGTGTGCCTCTTCCTTTGTTTACTACACAGATCCACCTCACAGCCCAGCTACCATGTCTGAACACAAGTCCACAGACTCCCTGGGTTCGGACTGTGGTTCTCCAGCCCAGACAAGCACACAGCGGGGTCAGCCATTCATCTTCTTGATATTTTTATAACATCACAACATGCTGATAGAACATTGACATGCTAGAAACCCATAACTACACATAATTAGATGATCACACAGCCAGAAACACGATCACGTCCCAAAACGAAAGTATACAAAAAAGTCTCCCTTACCAGTAGCCTACGGCAAACAAGAACAGTGAATCCAATCCACAAATTCTACGTTTTTAGTGATTGTTAAACTGTTGTTTATTATATTGAGTGGGTACTTTAAAACATTCTAAGTTTCGTGTTAGGAAAAAAAATAACTCTCTGCGAGTGGTTTAGCCCTCGTCTGTGTTCTTATATTCGCTATGGCAATCTGATCAGCAGTCATGGAATGCCTCTTGTCCAATCAAATAACTTGGTCCCTTTATGACGTTGATCCCAGTGTGCCCACCGGCGCCACCTAGACTGGCCTGCGTCCCGCTTTACCTCGCTTTTACCCGGCTGCTACGCTGCTTCTATAACATCAGGATCAGATGCAGGGTGAGGGAATATGACGCGTGTGGATAAGAGACAACACCCAAAAAAAAAAAATGCACACTACACGTATTGGTTAAGCTGCCGCCAAAAACCCCGATATTTTGCCACGTGAATTGATAATCGTATCGCAAGAGGCCACGATACGATAATTGCCGTAGCGATATTTTGTCCCACCCCTATAACACGCACAGTTGGTGAGATTTAATCAAATCAAACGCAACGTGAACGTGCAGGTGCGTGAAGCATGGTGGTTATACAGTATATCTCAAAAGTGAGTACACCCTTAAGATTTTTGCAAATATTCTGTCATATCCTTTCAGGGGATAACACTATCTTAATGAAACTTTGATATAACTTAAAGTAGTCAGTGTGCTGCTTGAATAACAGTATCGATTTATTGTCCATTGAAAATTACTCAGTACACAGCTGTTAATGTCTAAACAGCTGGCAACAAAAGTGAGTACACCCCATAGTGAACATGTCTAAATTGTGCCCAAAGTGTCAATATTTTGTGTGACCACCATTGTTATCTAGCACTGCTTTAACCCTCCTGGGCATGGAATTCACCAGAGCTGCACAGGTTGCTTCTGGAATCTTCTTCCACTCCTCCATGATGACATCACGGAGCCCACGGATGTTGGACACCTTGCACTCCTCCACCTTCCTCTTGAGGATGCCCCACATGAGCTCAATTGGGTTTAGGTCTGGAGACATACTTGGCCAGTCCATCACCTTAACCTTCAGCTTCTTCAGCAAGGCCGTTGTCATCTTGGAGGTGTGTGTAGGGTCATTATCATGTTGGAAAACTGCCCTACGGCCCAGTTTCCGAAGAGAGGGGATCATGCTCTGCTGCAGGATGTCACAGTATATATTGGAATTCATGTGTCCCTCAATGAAATGCAGCTCCCCAGAGTGCCGGCAGCACTCATGCAGCCCCAGACCATGATGCTGCCACCACCATGCTTGACTGTAGGCAAAACACATTTGTCTTGGTACTCCTCACCAGGGTGCCGCCACACACGCCGGACACCATCTGACCCAAATAGGTTTATTTTGGTCTCATCAGACCACAGGACATGGTTCCAGTAACTCATGTTCTTGGATTCATTGTCTTCAGCAAACTGTTTGCGGGCTTTCTTATGCATCGGTTTCAGAAGAGGCTTCTGTCTGGGGCGACGGCCATACAAACCGATTTGATGCAGTGTGCAGCGTATGGTCTGGGCACTGACAGGCTGACATCCCACTTCTGCAACCTCTGCAGCAATGCTGGAAGCACTCGCACGTCTATTTTTGGAAACCAACCTCTGGTTATGACGCTGAGCACGTTGACTCAACTTATTTGGTCGACCCTGGCGAGGCCTGTTCCGAGTGGAACCTGTCCTGGAAAACCGCTGTATGATCTTAGCCACTGTGCTGCAACTCATTTTCAGGGTGTTGGCAATCTTCTTATAGCCAAGGCCATCTTTGTGAAGCGCAATAATCCTTTTTTTCAGCCGCTCAGAGAGTTCCTTGCCATGAGGTGCCATGTTGTCCAGCATTCAGAGAGAATTGTGCCCAAAACACCAAAACACCAAATTTAACAGCCCTGCTTATCATTTACACCTGAATCCTTGTAACACTAACGAGTCACATGACACCAGGGCGGGAAAACAACATCATTGGGCACAATTAGGACATGTTCACTATGGGGTGTACTCACTTTTGTTGCCAGCTGTTTAGACATTAATTGTTTAGCTGTTTAGACTGAGTAATTTTCAAAGGACAATAAATCTATACTGTTATTCAAGCAGCACACTGACTACTTTAAGTTATATCAAAGTTTCAGTAGGATAGTGCTATCCCCTGAAAGGATATAACAGAATATTTGCAAAAATCTAAAGGGTGTACTCACTTTTGAGATATACTGTATCTTCAGAGGAAGACGTTTTGATCGATTTGTTATTCTTATTAGATCATTATTTTATTCACATGAAGCACTAGATAGGTTGAACATTTGTTTCGTTTAATAGTTGTTTCCATCGCTATTATTTAAAAATAAATATCAGGAAACATTCGCAGCCACCTCATAGCCCCCCTGGCACCTCTCTAGGGCTTTCTAGTGGGCCGCGACCCCCCTGTTGAGAACCGCTGATTTAGAGCATCCGATAAAGCGAGGCCTAGGCCTAAATGTTTTAAGAGTCTTTTAAAAAGTCTCCACAAACCTTTTGCTAGACTGGCCGAGTTGTGTCTGTACACTTTCTCTGCCTTTTTCTTCTCCTTCTCCGCGGTCAGCTCTTCAAACTCGCCATGCTCTGCTACGTGATGCACAGTAAGGCCCGATCCCAATTCACCCCTATGACTCTGTTTCACCCCTCCTGCTCCGTTTCATGTTTTCATCGGGCGCTAGGGGGGGAGGGGGAGGGCTATCCACGGCTCAGTTTGGAGATTTTTTGGGACCACGTTAGATTTCTGAGCCATAACCCTACCTCCCAGGATGCATTGCGAATCATCTACAGAAATCTGATTCCGCCCTAGGCAATGCGGAAGACAACCACACATGTCATTACTTTTTACTCTGTGATTACTTGGTAATAAAGATTTGAAAAATATCTCATTATCTTAGTTTAATGTCATTCAATGCATTGTAGACCTTTTTTTATAACAAGCATAACCAAAAATATATAACTAAAAATAACCAATATATGCCGATGTGCTGTGCCTATGCATAGAAATATACCGTTCCAAAGTCCAGCGCGCTTCAGCCAAGTTTAAGATCTGAGGGTTTTGGTGCTCAGCAGTAGAGGACAATAATAGCTAAACTATAACCTGGGCACTTCCATTAGACTACCAAAAGCAAGACAATGGAGCACTCATATCTGTGCGTTTGTCACCCTGTTCCTCTGCAACAAACGCAGAGATTGTATGAGCGCCCCGGCGCGCCCCTGTCCAATAGAAGCGCCAGGCACAGCCTCCCCATAGAAATACACCATGTCATCGGAGCGCGATTCACATTTCTCAGATGTACAATCCTGTTAAAAAAATAATAATAATAATAATCTTACATGTGTCGTTTGACAGCGGGTGATGGATTTGATGTAAAGTTATCTATCAAACATTAGGCTGATTTGTGAATGATAGTCACGCGTTAGGACCTATTTCATGTCGCATTTCTCCTCTTTGATGGCATATATGACGCTATAGCTATGGCACTTATTAAACCAAAACACGCAATCTAATCCAAGCAGTTGTTATTATGTAATATTATTGATGGGTTATATCATGTTCTGACTAACAGCGGCTGTTTCTCCAGCGTTCCTGTCACATCGAATTTCGGAACGCCATGAAAATAAATCGGCCCTCCGTGTCTAATGTTATCTATCTAACGTTACATGTTTTAAGGCTGATCTGTGCATGATACTGGTGCATTTTGACATACTTCCTGTTGCATTCCCCCCTTTGATGGCAGATGATGCCTGAAATTTACCTAAAGTTCTTGCATGGTTTTCCTATCTCAGTGCAGACTGGCAGGGTAGGAGCACAGGATGATAGCCTACAGATCACCTATTCTGCCATGGTCTGATAATGAAGCATTGTTCTTTTTTGTTTGATGACTTTGATCCGTTAATAGTGTAAAACCGAGCGTCAATGCTTTTCTATGACACTACTGATGACGTATCAGGGTCTTGAAGGGTTGTCCCATTTCATAGGGAAAGATTTCAACCACTATGGCTTGTGGCTCTGTTCAGAGGCCTTGGCTCCAAAGTAAGTGGCACTCCAACACAGATAACATTTGCACATGCTTCTGGTTAGGGGTGTAACGGATCGCCCCCCACGGTTCGGCACGCATGTGTACCGCGGATCAATTGCAAAATGTAACCAAGTAATAATATTACTTAATATTAGTTAATATCCCTTGTAAATCACAATGTAGAGTTGCCATGAAAAGATAGACGCGACAGTTGCGTGCTTTCTTTTACCTTAAAGCGCAATGATGATAATGGGGGAAAAAAATCCAGAACAACAAGGCTGCGTTCGTAAATTCGCTCTGGAATCTGATCAGCATTCATGGAACGCCTCTTGTCCAATCAAATTACTTGGTCCCTTTATGACGTCGGACCCAGTGTGCTCTCCGGCGCTCTCAGAACAAATTTACGAACGCAGCCCAAGTGTTTCATGGCGAGTGCTGCTAATGTTGGCGACAGAGAAGAACTCGAAATGCCTCCCTCGTCATTTAAATCCCATGTATGGGAACACTTTGGCTTCTCTGTCAATTATAACAATGACGGACAGTGTCATTGGAAGTGTGGTTGATAAAAAAAGTTACGGTGTTTAAGCGTTGTGCAACGAGAAAGTCGTACGAGCATGGCCACACATTTGACGGGAGGCACGAAAAAGGCAGCTTGATAACTTCTGATAATGTAGCCAATTTTTTCATACCATGTTTAAAGTAAGGTTTCACTTTATTATTTAGTTAAAAGTGGCAGAAAACATGTTTATTTGTCTGCTTTAAAGAGCCCAGTGATTCACTGCTGCAACCAGGTGCCTCCTCCTTCTCTCCTACTGCATCATTTAAGTTGAATGAATGAATGAATGAATGAATGAATGGTCTTTATTGTCATTGATATAGTACAGGTACCATACAACGAAATTTGTGGGGGGGGGGCTCCCCTGGTGCTAGGATAAAAATACTAAAAACAAGAAGGGAAAAGAGCTGGTTTACATAAATTAAGGCTATATACACTATCCACTATACTATACTATACAAATAAAACACTGTGCTGTACTCTATGCTATGCTATAAATATCCTAACATTTCCTATCTCTGAACCTTATGTGCACGAGGGTTGTCATATTGCACATAGTATTATTGCACATTCACACATTGAATGTGTGTTTCTGTTTAATATGTAGCCTAATGTTTGAGTGTAGAATATGTTATGTATGTATATACAGTATATATATATATATATATACAGTATATATATATATATATATACAGTATATATATATATATATATATATATACAGTATATATATATATATATATATATATATATAGTATATATATATATATATATATATATATATATATATATATATATATATATATATATACAGTATATATATATATATATATATATATATACACACATATATATATATATATATATACCAGTTTTGACATCTTGAATGTTGTTGGGTTTTACACAGTGAAAGTGGTGTTTTTACAGAATTCGAGGAAAAAGCTCTTGTATGTTTTGTGTTGATCCGAAAAATGATCCGATCCGTGACTCAAAAACCGTGACACGATCCGATCCGTGACTTAGGTGATCCGTTACACCCCTACTTCTGGTGCATACTGGGAACTGGAGTTCTAAGCAGGGTTTCCGTTAACCGGTAATTACCGGTCTTTGTCCGATAAAATCTGTTGAAGTCCGACATTTTTAAACCTCTTCGGTCAAAATGTCCGGTGAAAATAATTCCCTTTAAGCACAATTTGAATACAATTTGCTAAAATTAATTTGTCACATATTCTGATTCCTTCTACATTAAAAAAGACGAATGTATAGGCTATATGTTTTCTTTTATTATTAATGTGTAGACTAGCCTACGCGATGACAAACAGCGGCAGGGTTGCCAGATGGGATTGAACATGTTCCGCCTAACTAGTCCGCTAACCGCTAAACCCAGTAGCCCATTCGGCGGTAACCCCATCTGGCAACCCTGTCTCTCAACGGCGCGAGTAGTTTAGTCAGTTAATTGAGTTTGATCTAGTCTAAATAAAACCACTGCAGTGACCGGAGTCAAGGTTATTGTTCTGCGTGTTTTGGATGTGCTAGAGCACAGTGATGACCACCGAGGGCCGTGAGATGCGGCTAGTAAAGGACGCTAGCCATCTCAACCCCGTTCATTGATTGAGCCTGCCGTGCCCGTTCCAGCCCTGAGTCGGGAGATTCAGAGTATAACATCCCCAGCATTAGATTAGGATTGATTAGATTAGGTTGACAACAACACCACACACTACATTTGAGTTTAGGGATATCAATGTTATATATTTGTGTATGTTTTATCTTTATGTATTAAAAATGTTATAATTGTTCCACATTTGAGACCTGTCTTCCCCCCACTCAGTTATTCAGTCGGTGTCCATCATTTTAGTTCAATTTAGTCTATCGTGTTAGAGTTTAATTTGTGCCACTAAGTTGAAGTAGTCCACGGGTGTGTATCCCCCCGATACATCCTCCCCATTCTCATACTCCTGAGTCCGAGTAAGTATGATTTGACAGGCAGCTAGACTTAATGCCTTCCCTATCAGCGAGACGTGGTTATAGAAATTACGTTGTTTTATTGATAAAAAGGGTAAAACTGGAAAGAATATAGAAAACGTACATTACTGTCGTGAAACTATTTAACACACTTCAGTTAACGTAATGTGGAGTCCGTTCATTGATCGATACAGAGTGGCGCGCGTTCAGCGCTGGACATAATGGCATAGCGCGCATGCGAATCATGAAAGCCTATATATTATTATATTTATTATATAGCTCGCATCTAATCGTATCGGATGAGAAATAGACATTAAACGGCATATATAGGCTACACAACAGTAATCACCGCGACAAACAGCTATATTATATTTTAATATGATGACCGGAATATCTCACGTTTGTCCGGTAAATCGAAATCTTCCCGGACATGATGTCCGGCGGCATTTTTTTCTAACGGAAACCCTGGTCCTAAGGTTATAAACACTAATCACCAGACACACTGCTGACATATTTTAGTTTAACAAGCATGAGACAGTGGCTCGTTTAGGTTAATGAGCATGTGACAATGAATTGGCTCAAGTTGTTTGCGTCATTGATAGGGCTGTCCCTAACGACTATTTTTCTAACGATTAATCTAGCGATTATTTTTTCGATTAGTCGGTTACTCTAACGACTAATTTAACAATTAGTCTAACAATATTTTTTTTTACTGTTCGATTAATGTACCGTATCACTTAATGTTCCTCAAAATAATGGCTGTATTGTCTCTCTCTGTTTAACAGTGTCTATATAAAGCACTCTGGGTAATAGCTGCTGCTCTTATAAAACAAAGCAGCGTATGACATGCACATTACTCAGACGGCCACCCCTTCAAATGATCAGCTGATGTATGGGGGCTGTCTGTGGGCCCGCAATTAAACACAGACACCTTTAATTCGGCGAACTGCTACTACTACTACTACTACTGTAACTGCCTCTGTCAAACAGCCCCAGACACAGGGCAGACTCACTGCTATGTTTAGCCAACTTGAATGCCAACATGGCCATCAGGGTTTTTCCTGGCTCAAAATGAGGCGGAGGTGGTACCAGTGGTGTTTGACATCGGGGGGGACCCATGAAGCAGGGCTGTCTGGGGGTCCTTTAACATCAAACACTTAATTTCTTGCTTTCTGGTGAATTAATATGCACCAATTTGTGCCCTTTCTGCATCAATTTATGGTGGAATTATTTATGTAAAGGAAAACACAATATTCAGGCACCAGATGACCATTCAAAATATAATGTAATATAATGCACTATAAGGCTCTCAGGCATTCTGTACTTTCAAATATGTATTCTCCTTGAGCAGTCAACATACTATCAGCTATTTTGCTAGCAGAAACGAAAGCTAACTTATTTGCGAAACAGCGCCCCCGCCACCACGTCGGCGCAGTGCAGCAATTGCAGTTAGAAATGACAGAAATCCTCCGAGTGCAACGCTTGTAGAAAATACGACCGTTAGTTTGTCGAGAGCTGGAGGCGGCTAGAAATATGACGGAGGCGGCCGCCTCATAATTCTCTATGCAGGAAAAACCCTGGCCATTTAGAAGTCTGTCCATCACCACAACACATAGCTAGCTAGTAGCTACATGGCTAGCTAACGTTACTCTCGCTGCTATGTTATGATTAGCTAAATTGATGCTAACGTAGCATGCGAGCTACGAGCTAGATAACGTAGGTGCGAGCACCACAATGACAATAGGCTACCGTAGCTAGCCAGCTACATAGCTAACGTTACTAACACCAGAAGACAAGACATACAAACTGTATAGAAGATTGATACATTGAAAAAGGCATGAATATTTTCTGTTTTTCTCCCTCCCCTCCACCCCACCCCTCCCTCTCAAACATGTCTGCATGCATATATACATATAGATTTGCCCATCTACACACACACAAATATAAACAAGTTTACGACTAGCAGATCTTCTAGTAGGCACCTGTTACGATGGGGTAATGTGTTTGGACCCAGGCGCAGAGTAGAACAGAGTAGACGGAAGCAGGAGTAAAATAATAACGGTACTCTTTATTTTGAGTAAACGGAACAAATAATAACCGCACAGTAAGCGAATAAACAAAAGAGGAGAAAACAAGTCTCCGATAAACGTTTTAAATAATAACAGGAACAAGGCAGAGCAATGTACTTACAATCGTCAACTATACTTATTTCCTAATCCGGCGAGGAACAATAAGGCTAAGAAGAATCGTATACATATAACAAACGCAACATGAAGTGAACAACCGACAGCCAGAGGGGAAACAGAGGGATCTAAATAGCCACAGCCAAACAACACACACCAGGTACAAATCAGTTAATTAGGACAGACAAATGCATACATAAAACACCAGAGGGCGCCAAAGGGTCGCTCCACAATAAGGTCGCTTCCCCAACCCTTACAGTATCCCCCCCCGACGAACGGCACCTGCCGTTCACCTGGGTGCCTCAGGATGTAGTTGGCGGAAGTCTGTAATTAGTTTTGGGTCCAATATGTCCCTCTGAGGCACCCAGGACCGTTCCTCCGGCCCATACCCCTCCCAATCCACCAAAAACTGTAAGCCCCTACCCCTCCGCCGGCAATCCATAATCCTCCGTACTGTATAAACAGTCTGTCCATCAATGATGCGTGGCGGGGGAACAGGGGGGGGTGGTGGGGACATGGGGCAAGTGACGAAGGGTTTCAGTAGGGACACATGAAAGGTCGGGTGAACCCGCATGGAAGGTGGGAGTAGTAGTCTATACGCCACCGGGTTCACCCGCCGCACCACTTTGAACGGACCCACGAACCGGGGCGCTAGCTTCCTGGACTCGACCCGGAGGGGAAGGTCCCGGGTCGAGAGCCACACCTTCTGCCCCGGGCGAAAGATCGGGGCCGGGCGACGCCTGCGGTTGGCCTGAAGCTGGGACCGAGCCGACGCCCGCTGAAGCGCCGCCCTCACCCGCCTCCAGGTCCGGCGACAGCGACCGACGTGGGCTTGGACGGAGGGCACCTCCGCCTCCTCCTCCTGCTCAGGGAATATGGGGGGTTGATAGCCATATTGGCACTGAAAGGGGGATAGGCCAGTGGATGAGCAGAGGAGGGTGTTGTGGGCGTATTCCGCCCACGCCAGTCGCCGACTCCACGTCGCCGGATTGCCGGAGACGTAGCACCTCAGCACGCCTTCCAGGTCCTGGTTGACACGCTCCGTCTGCCCATTGGACTGTGGATGGAAACCGGAGGACAGGCTGACGGAGGCGCCGAGGCTGGTCGCGAACGCCTTCCAGAACCTGGAAGCGAACTGAGGACCCCGATCCGACACCATGTCCTGCGGGAGACCATGCACCCGGAAGATGTGCTGCACCACCAGGTCGGCCGTCTCTCGGGCCGAGGGGAGTTTGAGGAGGGGGATGAAGTGGGCCGCCTTGGAGAAACGGTCCACTACCACCAAGATGGTAGTGAACCCGTCAGAGGGAGGGAGACCTGAAATAAAGTCAAGGGAGATGTGGGACCAGGGGCGTTTGGGGATGGGGAGGGGTCGGAGTAGCCCCGCTGAAGGCTGGCGAGATGTCTTGCTGCGCGCACACACAGGACAGGCTGCCACAAAGGCGCGCGTATCCCTCTCCGCTGTGGGCCACCAGAACCTCCTGCGAATAAAGTCCAGGGTCCTGGCAGCCCCGGGGTGGCTAGTGAGGGGCGACGCATGCGCCCATTGCAGCAGCCGTGAGCGCGCAGTCTTGGGAACATACAGCCTCCCCGGGGGTCCTCCCCCCGGATCCGGCTCCCGCCTGAGCGCCGCTCTCACCACTTTAGCGATCCCCCACGACACAGGGGCAACAATAAGGGTCTCCGGAACAATGGGGTGGGGTTTTTCCTCCCGGTCCGCCGGATCGAACTGCCGGGAGAGGGCGTCCGGCTTGACGTTTTTGGACCCCGGCCTAAAGGAGATGGAAAATTGGAAGCGTGTAAAAAACAGCGCCCACCTGGCTTGACGCGAATTGAGGCGCTTAGCCCCCTGGATGTAGGCCAGGTTCTTGTGGTCCGTCCACACCACAAACGGCTGTGCGGCCCCCTCCAGCCACTGCCTCCACTCCTCCAAAGCCAATTTAATGGCCAGCAGCTCCCGGTTTCCTACGTCATAATTACACTCGGCCGGGGACAGCCGACGTGAGAAAAAAGCGCAGGGATGTACCTTCCCATCCTTCCTGCACCTCTGGGAGAGCACCGCCCCCACCGCGAGATCTGAGGCGTCCACCTCCACCAGGAATGGTACTTCCGAGTCCGGATGGGCTAGGACCGGAGCAGAGGTGAACCGTTGCTTGAGGTCCACGAAGGCGGCCTCCGCCTCCGAGGACCAGGCGAACGTACGGAGGGTAGACCTGGTGAGGGCAGTTAAAGGGGCAGCTAGGGCACTAAAATTGCGGATAAAGCGTCTATAAAAATGAGCAAACCCTAGGAACTGCTGTAACTGTTTCAAAGAGGAGGGGCGGGGCCAGTCTAACACCGCACTAACCTTGGCAGGGTCCATGCTTAAATCCCCCCGTGTTATAATGAACCCCAGGAATGACACTGTGTCGGCGTGAAAGACACATTTCTCTGCCTTGACAAATAACTGGTGGTGGAGGAGGCGCTGGAGGACTTGACGGACATGACGTTGATGTTGAGTAATGTCTTTGGAAAAAATGAGGATATCGTCAAGGTACACAAAAACCGAATGACCAATCAAATCCCGCAGTACGTCGTTGACTAGTGCTTGAAATACTGCGGGTGCATTAGCGAGACCAAAGGGCATGACTAAATACTCATAATGTCCGTTAGGCGTGTTAAAAGCCGTCTTCCACTCGTCCCCCTCCCTCATCCTCACCAGGTTGTATGCATTGCGTAAATCCAGTTTGGTAAACACCCTTGCTCCTTGCAGTGACTCAAAGGCGGTATCCATGAGGGGCAGGGGATAGCGATTCTTTATGGAAATGTCATTTAGACCGCGGTAATCGATGCAGGGACGCTGTCCCCCGTCTTTCTTTGCCACAAAGAAGAAGCCTGCGCCAGCGGGCGAGGTGGAAGGACGGATATGACCCGCGGCCAGTGCTTCCTCTATGTATTTATTCATGGAGAGATTCTCCGGGCGAGAGAGGGAAAACAGGCGTCCCCGCGGCGGCACAGTACCCGGCAGCAGATTGATGGCACAGTCATAGGGTCTATGGGGGGGTAATTTCTCGGCCCGAGATTTACTGAACACTTCCCCCAGGTCCCAATATATCTGAGGCACCCCTGTCAGGTCGGGGCTGGAAGGGGAAGCAGGGCCAGGGGAATTAGGAAGAGGGGTGGAAAGGGGGAGAGGCGAGAACTGGGGCTGCAACGGGGATGCGAGAGTCGTGGGCGGAGACTCAGTACGCACTGTGACGGAGCCTGCTTCGAGGGAGAGTCGACCTGTGGACCAGTCAATGCGGGGGTTGAGAGAAGCTAACCAGGGGTGACCTAACACAATAGGGCAATCAGGAGAGGCCACAATAAAAAATCGTATGAGTTCCCAACGACCCCCTCCCACCTGGATATGTACAGGCATAGTGCGCTGGGTAATGATCCCCGACCCCAATGGCCGGCCGTCTAGGGCTCGAACAGGAACGGGTTCTTTCAATTCTTCCAAAGGAACCCCCCACCCCCAGGCCAGGCCTTCGTGCATTAAATTCCCCGCTGCCCCTGAGTCCACCAGAGCCCGAACTCGCTGGGTACAGTGTCCCCACCGCACCTTAACAGAAAAAAAGGTTTGTGGGTCATTGAAACCCGAGGGTATGTCCCTACCCGCTAATACCCCTCCCGATACTAGCGGGCTGCCCCGTTTCCCGAGGTCCCTGGACAGGCACTGTAGCGGTGACCCTTGCGACCGCAACGGAAGCAGCGCCGCTCGTCCAGCCGACGCCGCCTCTCTGTGCTGGAGAGGTGTGTTGCGCCCAACTGCATGGCCTCCTCCTCCTCCGTGGTCTCCTCCGGGAACCGCCGAGTCGCCTCCCTAGCAGGAGGAGGTTGGAACGGAGCGCCCCTCGACGAGCCCCTCTCATGTGATCGCTCTCGGCGCCGATTGTCCACACGCACCGAGAGCTCCACTACGCCGTCTAGCCGCTCTGGGAGGTCCCGGAGGGCAAGTTGGTCTTTCATCGCCTCCGAGAGCCCCTGGGTATAGAGTACGGCCAGGGCCTTCTCCTCCCAACCCGCCTCCCTAGCTAGAGTGCGGAACTCGATGGAATAATCCGCCACCGAGCGATCCCCCTGTCGACACGCCGTGAGCCGCCGACCGGCTTCGTGCCCCGATATTACCCGGGAGGTGTCGAATATTTTGCGTAACTCCCGGGTGAATGCTGTAGCGTCGGAGCACGCCGGCGACTGACTCTCCCACTCGGCCGTGGCCCAGGACAGGGCACGGCCCGTCAACAGGGTGATGATGTAGGCCACTCGGGAGTGCTCGGTGGGGAAGGACAGGGGCTGCAGGCTGAAGATCAGTGAACACTGAGTCAGGAACTCTCTGCAGCCCTCTGGACGTCCATCATAGCGTTCGGGAGGAGGTAGTCGGGGTTCCCGCGTGGTCACCGGCGGTAGAGGAGGCATAGCTGCTGCTGCTGCTGCCGCTGGTGGAGTGGGGTTGGCCTGAGCGGCCACCAGGCTAGTCACGGCGATGGTCAGCTTTTCGATCTCCGCAAACATCGCCAGCTGGTTCCGCTCCTGCTGGGCTACCATAGCCCCCTGGGTATTCAGCACCGTGCGAATCTGCTCTACATCTGCTGGGTCCATAATGGTCGGTTGTTCTGTTACGATGGGGTAATGTGTTTGGACCCAGGCGCAGAGTAGAACAGAGTAGACGGAAGCAGGAGTAAAATAATAACGGTACTCTTTATTTTGAGTAAACGGAACAAATAATAACCGCACAGTAAGCGAATAAACAAAAGAGGAGAAAACAAGTCTCCGATAAACGTTTTAAATAATAACAGGAACAAGGCAGAGCAATGTACTTACAATCGTCAACTATACTTATTTCCTAATCCGGCGAGGAACAATAAGGCTAAGAAGAATCGTATACATATAACAAACGCAACATGAAGTGAACAACCGACAACCAGAGGGGAAACAGAGGGATCTAAATAGCCACAGCCAAACAACACACACCAGGTACAAATCAGTTAATTAGGACAGACAAATGCATACATAAAACACCAGAGGGCGCCAAAGGGTCGCTCCACAATAAGGTCGCTTCCCCAACCCTTACAGGCACCCACTTCTTTACATATTTCATGGGGTTCCAACACTCAAGAGGAGGTCCAACTAGTTAAATAAAGATAAGAGCTGAGGTGTTTTCAATTCTCAGTTGTGTGCGCAAAGGTGTGACAACATTATTAATTTCTGAAAAACCTCTTTCCCAATCTGCACTACTCACAGGAATGGTATCAATTGCATGTCTGAGTTTAAGAAGGGCTTTCTGCATGGTGATCTGTGTATGGTCTATTATGTTTGGCAATATAATATGCTATATTGAAGACATTCTTAGTGGAGGCTAGACACTCCTCTTGTGTTTTCAGAAAGTTTGACTCCAAAGTGTTTTCACCCTGTTTTTTGTTTTGTTTGTCTTTCTACTATTTCTTCTGCTAGCTTGTGGCTCTGTGAGACACTGTGTTCTTGTATCTTCTTTCTCAAAGATTTCATTTGTTTCTCCCTGGTTCTGCCATATTGGCCAATGGAGTCCACCTGGAGTCCTTATCAAACTCTATCTAGCTATGACAGATTCAGTTAATCCATTAATCAGATACCCAAAGCTAAATATATAAGCTGCAATAAATTATTTTAGAAACACTCCAGAGACGTGGTGTTACTTCTGGCACTGCTGAGTCTATGGAAGCAGCACTTGTTCTCATGTTGTTTCTAATCCTGTATATGTTCCTATTCTTACAGGAAAGAGCTCCAACCCAGACTCAGACATGGAGCCCAGCTTCACCGCATCAGGAAGCCATAAACAACACAGACGGAGGAGGAGGAGCTCAAGACAGAAGAATCACCACTGTTTAGATTGCAGTGAGAGTTTCATTTGTCCAACTCACCTTAAATCACAACCACAGACTCAAGGAGGACAGAAGACTCACTCTTGTCTTCAGTGTGGAAAGAGATTTGGTTGTATGAGCAAACTAAAGAGCCATCAGAGAATACACACAGGAGAGAAGCCATTCTGCTGCTCCCAGTGTGGGCAGAGTTTCAGTCAGGCAGGACACCTAAAGAGCCACCAGAGAATACACACAGGAGAGAAGCCATTCTACTGCTCCCAGTGTGGGAAGGGTTTCAGTCAGGCAAGTGACCTAAAGAGACACCAGAGAATACACACAGGAGAGAAGCCATTCTGCTGCTCCCAGTGTGGGAAGAGTTTCAGTGATGCAGGAAACCTAAAGACACACCAGAGAACACACACAGGAGAGAAGCCATTCTGCTGCTCCCAGTGTGGGAAGGGTTTCAGTGATGCAGGAAACCTAAAGACACACCAGAGAATACACACAGGAGAGAAGCCATTCTGCTGCTCCCAGTGTGGGAAGGGTTTCAGTCACGCAGGACACCTAAAGAGACACCAGAGAATACACACAGGAGAGAAGCCATTCTACTGCTCCCAGTGTGGGAAGAGTTTCAGTCACGCAGACGCTCTAAAGAGGCATCAGAGAATACACACAGGAGAGAAGCCATTCTGTCCTGTGTGGACACATTGACATTGTTTAATGATGGGGGGGGGGTTTAAATGTGATTTTCTTATTTTTGATGTTATGAAAGTTTAAAGGTTGAAGAGCCTCAATGTAACAAACTACAGTTTTAAGATCACTTTCTTATACTTATAGTTTGTTGTCTCAGTGTTATGTTTGTATTTCTGTTCAGTTCAGTTGTGTACGTGTTTTTGTAGTCCACTAAATCTAGGACTACAATTCCCCAGATGTCTAGCCATTAGGTGAAATATTTGACACGTGTGTTGTGCATTGGCTAATAAAGTGATGCTGTTTGAACCCTTTATACTCCTGCATTCACTTGTCACTGCTTTATGCCTGAAGAAGGTCTATGACCGAAAGCTTGCAATAAAATAATGATTTTTGCTAGTGTTGTTCCGATACCATTTTTTGATCCCGATACCGATACCGATACCTGACCGTGCAGTACTTGCCGATACCGATACCGATACCTGACCGTGCAGTACTTGCCGATACCGAGTACCGATCCGATACCACGGCGTTTGAAAAAACAAAACAAAAAAACATGTTTTTTGAGCCGCATACTCACCTCGATGTAAAATTATTGCTAACACTTAGTCTGGCACTGCTCAAAACCTGAAGATGTTCCAGTTAAGCAGCATACTCTCAATTGCTTCTGCAATTGCTTCACCAGTGTGGGACCCCTTGAACTCGTTTGCATGCAGCACAACGCTTTCCCGGTTGTATGATTCGGAGTCCACCCAGTGAGCAGTTAAACTAAGCAGGGACAGTGGGGAGACGTCGCTGGTCCAAATATCCGTAGTGAAGCTGATGGCCTGCACCTTTCCTAGCTTATCTGAAACATGCTCAGTCACCTTCTTATTGAGGGCAGGGACGGCCGTCTCCGTGATGTATTTGCGACCTGGTATTTTGTATTTAGGTACAGCGTGAGCCATAAAAAGGCGGAATCCCACATTGTCAACAAAGGAGAGGGGCAGGTCACAGAGCACAATCATTTCAGACATTTTCTCAGTCATCTTTCTTGCCATTTCACTCGTCGCATCCCACTGGTCCTTTTTATGGAATGAGCTACTCAGCGTTTGTTGTTTTGGTCCATCCGTTCTCTTGCTTGCTGTCGCAGCTGCAGTAGATGATAGAAACTCTTTGTGCTCTTTAATATGTTTTGCCTTTAAATGCTTAATTAAGTTGCTAGTATTGAAACTGGCAGCTTTAGTGCCACCCCTCGACACATTGAGACCGCAAATTGTGCATTTAGCCGTTGTACACACCGGACTATCCACCTTGAAATATCTCCATGCGTGTTTGTTTTTCCGCGATAGTGAAAAGCTGCCACGCCATTGGTTGAGAGCAGCTGCTCTGGGCCAATAGCGTTCCAGCAGAGGGGCATGTCTGTGTTAGGAAGGCTGTGTCAGGCTTCGTGCTGCGTTTGAACAAGAGTTTGGTATCGGGTGTTATTATTTGTTAGTACTCGCCGATACCGATACCAGCATTTTTGTGCGTATCGGTGGCCATGCCGATACTAGTATCGGTATCGGAACAACACTAATTTTTGCACAGATTTCAGTGTGCAGATGCTGCTTTATTCACTCTAAAACTATTTATAATCAAAGAGTGTAAAAGCTATACAGTAATAATAATAATAACTTTTATTTGTATAGCGCTTTTCCTGCAAGCGTTGCAGCTCAAAGTGCTCCAATCGTTATATAATCATAATATAATTATTTAGTCATTTAAAGGCAATATTAAAAAGATGGGTTTTTAGCCTTGACTTGAACATATGTGCTGAGGTTGCATTCCTAATGTAAACTGGCAGTGCATTCCACAATTTGGGAGCATAAAATGAGAATGCAGCCTCACCACCTTACATGTGGTACACAGAAAAAAACAGCGTCAGATGACCAGAGAGCTCTATTGGGCTGATCTGCTAGCGAAAGGTCTGAACATATTCTGGTGCTGTGCCAGTGAGAGCTTTATAAACAAGCAGAAGGATCTTGAAATATATTCTGAACTTAATGTCCATGGCTTTTATTTACCTCAACACAAGAGAGCACCATTCTATTATAGAGACAGACTGTTATAGAGACAGACTATTATAGAGACAGACTGTTATAGAGACAGACTGTTATAGAGACAGACTATTATAGAGACAGACTATTATAGCGACAGGCTATTATAGAGACAGACTGTTATAGAGACAGGCTGTTATAGAGACAGACTATTATAGAGACAGACTGTTATAGAGAGAGGCTGTTATAGAGACAGACTATTATAGAGACAGACTATTATAGAGACAGACTGTTATAGAGACAGACTATTATAGAGACAGACTATTATAGAGACAGACTGTTATAGAGACAGACTATTATAGAGACAGACTATTATAGAGACAGACTGTTATAGAGACAGACTATTATAGAGACAGACTGTTATAGAGACGGACTGTTATAGAGACAGACTATTATAGAGACAGACTATTATAGAGACAGACTGTTATAGAGACAGACTATTATAGAGACAGACTATTATAGAGACAGACTATTATAGAGAGAGACTATTATAGAGACAGACTATTATAGAGACAGACTATTATAGAGACAGACTATTATAGAGAGAGGCTGTTATAGAGACAGGCTATTATACTGTAGAGACAGACTATTATAGACAGGCTCTTTTAGAGAGAGGCTGTTATAGAGACAGACTATTATAGAGACAGACTATTATAGAGACAGGCTCTTATAGAGACAACTATTATAGAGACAGGCTATTATAGAGACAGACTATTATAGAGACAGACTATTATAGAGACAGACTGTTTCAGAGACAGGCTCTTATCTTTTCAGGAAGGTACAGTATGTCTAAAATGCAAGGTCATTTATCCTATTTAGTGCCCCCAAAAAGTAGCTTATACCTTAGGTAGATTGTCAGTCAGATAATAATTATATTTAAGACACCCTGACCCTATTTCTTGACTCAAAGTGAACTTTAAACATTTCATGAGGAAAAATATGATACTATCAGCTCCCACAAACGTTGCTAATCATTAACAAAAAGGCCTCAAAGAAATGAGAGAATCACACTGAACATTTCTACCATAACATGAACGATACCACAACCACATATGATGATTTAATTAACAACAATTAATTAGCAATAACACATCTTCTTCTTCGGCGTATGGGTTGTTGTTTTCCACTCCACCAGGCTCGGGGCCGAGGGGCTACCCTTTTACCACCCCGAGACCTGGTTGAGGGGCTCACCCGTGCTATATTTCTGGACACCCCTCCAGAAGCCACGTCATCGTCTCGTCATCTAATACCGACAGACCATGCATCCCGTTGGCGAATTTGCGAAACCTAGGATGGTATGGGGAAGGCAGGGCAATACCGCTACCTGATTGGTTGGCGAAAAACATGTTTATTGACTGGGCAACACAGTGTAAATACAGAGTTCTGGCGAAACCAGAAACACTCATTCTGCAAAACGTCGAATTCCGACGTGACATTGGGGTAGCTCGTTCTCTGTTATGTGCGCCTGTCGGGGCTTCTCTCGGGATTATTCCATTTTGAATTGCACTTGCATTAATTAGTTAGGCCACATTTAGGGTTAAGGTTAGGGTTAGGGTTAAGGTTAGGGTTAGGGTTAAGGTTAGGGTTAAGGTTAGGGTTAAGGTTAGGGTTAAGGTTAGGGTTAAGGTTAAGGTTAGGGTTAGGGTTAGACTGTCCCTGTAATCTCTATGTGTGATGTGTGAGACCAGGCTGTTTATTCTGATAATAACCAGCTTGTTAACATTCAATTCGTCACATTGTATACCCACAAATACATTTCAGAACTTTAGGAGTTGTTTAAACTTTTTTTTTTTTGTAAGATTTTATTTTCCATTTTCTTTTTACACAAAACATTATACACACATTACTTGACAAACATCACAATACATCACAACTTGACAAACATCACAACACATCTCAAATTGACATACATCACAACGCATCACAGCTTGGCATACCTCACAACACATCACAACTTGACATACATCACTACACATCACAACTTGACATACATCACACACATCACAGCTTGACATACATCACAACACATCACGACTTGACATACATCACAACACATCACAACTTGACATACATCACAACACATCACAACTTGACATACATCACAACACATCACAACTTGACATACATCACCACACCTCACAGCTTGATATACATCATAACACATCACAACTTGACAAACATCACAACACATCACACCTTGACAAACATCACAACACATCCTAACATCCCAAAGCCCCACTTTTTTTTTAAACCGTCTAAAGTCTATCCCAGTTTACCCCCTATACTTTATCTAACTAATAATTCTAATGCATAATCAAATTAATCTCTTAGTACTATGTTTCTTGCACTATCTTTACGTCTTAGCTAAGGCCTTCACTATATCTCCCCATATCTTTTCAAACTGATCTTTCTTATTATTGTCTATGGCTAAATTCTTCTCTATATTGGTATAATAAAGAATTTCGTTTTTCCATTGTTGTAGTGTTGGAGGTTTACTTGATTTCCAACTTCCAAGTATTAGTTTTTTAAATATAATTGATGAGTACATAATTATCCACCCCCTAGGGTATCTTACTGTGGCTACATCCTGGAAAAGACAGATTGAAGGATCAAATTTGAATCTTTCCTTATGTACCCCTGAGAGCCAATGTTCTATGTCAACCCAGGTTTTCTGTACTCTGGGACACTCCCAGAATGCGTGTATTAGTGAGTCTTTTTTTCCACACTTTAAACAGTTATCTGATACATTACTATAATACTTATGGATTTTATCTCGCGTGTGGTAGACTCTATACATTATTTTATATTGGATTAAACGTAGATTTTCATTAACTGTCATGTCATTTGTAGTATTCCAACACTCTTTCCATTTTAAACCTATATCTGTTCTTCCTAGGTCTCGATTCCACATCTCAATCCTACTTTCTAACAGTTTTTCAGCTACATAGGTCTTCTGTAGAGTTCTATAAATTTTACCTATCAAATTCTTATCAATTTCTCCATCAAATATGATATCCTCAATTGTACTCTGCTGCCCAAATGATTTTAAATTAAAATGTAGATGTAGTTGTTTAAACTTAGTTGTTTAAACTTGAACTCTGTATTTACACTGTGTTGCCCAGTCAATAAACATGTTTTTCGCCAACCAATCAGGTAGCGGTATTGCCCTGCCTTCCCCATACCATCCTAGGTTTCGCAAATTCGCATCCCGTTGGCCCAAGTATATCCAGCTGCAGACATCAAATCCATCACCCGGAAACGTGATGGACCATACGTCATCATACCGCGCCTGCATATTTGCATAGACTATGTCATCGCCTTACTACGGTGGAAACTACGGTGGAAACCATGAACACATTTCCAGCAATGGATTTGGTCAGACAGAATTTGTGTTATTTTAGCTGTTTACCAAAACATCTTAGTTACAGTCATACACAAGTTACAGTCATATAATGCATATGAATGAATGAATGAATCTTTATTTCGAACATGATTTAAAAATAAAAATAATAAATAACTAATATGTAGAGTACAGTCCTATCAATTGTTCGAAAAGGAGTAGGAAGAAGCCTGTCCTACCCCTGTTTATACTTAACAATTATGCTTACATTATATAATCCAATTAATTAATACATATATTTCAGTATCATCCGTTCTAATACTTTTTCATTAAAAATAATTTAAACCTTTTTTTAAATAGAGCAATAGAGCAATATTTCTGCTTTCCTTCATATTTTCTTCATATTTTTGACATTAGGAACAAGTTATTAGTGTGATCACGATATCCGACCTTATGTACAATCCTCATAGCTTTTTTCTGTAGTGTAATCAATGGGTTTAAAGTGCTTTTATATTCATTTCCCCATATCTCCACACAGTAACTCAAATAGGGTAAGACAAGACAACAATATAGAGTATACAACATCCTCTGTTCCAGAATATGTTTTGCCCTGCACAATACTGCAATACTCCTTGATACTTTGGATCTAACGTATCTTATATGAGATTTCCAACAGAATTTACTGGGCTTAAAGTGCAGACTCTCAGCTTTAGGTTAAGGGTATTCACATCCAAATTGAAGGAAGGGTTTATGAATTATAGCTCTTATATATAATAACCAAAAGTAATTAGACAATTGACTCAAAAGCTGTTTCATGGGCCAGTGTGGGCTATTTATTCCTTCATTATTTCTTTATCAATTAAGCAGGTAAAAGGTCTGAGTTGATTCCAAGTGTGGCATTTGCATTTGGAGGCTGTTGCTGTATACGCACAACATGCAGTCAACAGAGCTCTCAATGCAAGTGAAACAGGCCATCCTTAGGCTGTACAAACAAAACAAAAATCCATCAGAGAGATAGTGGGAACATTAATAGTGGCCAAATTAACTGTTTGGTACATTCTGAGAAAAAAAGAATGCACTGGTGAGCTCGGCACCACAAAAAGGTCTGGACGCCCATGGAAGACAAGAGTGGTGGATGATCACAGGATCCTTTACATGGTAAAGAAAAACCCCATCAAAACATCCAGCCAAGTGAAGAACAGTCTCCAGGAGGTAGGCATATCATTATCCATGTGTACCACAAAAGAAAGACTTCACACAAGCAAATACAGAGGGTTCACCACAAGGTGCAAGCCATTCATAAGCCTCAAGAATAGAAAGGCCAGATTAGACTTTGACAAAAAACATCTAAAAAAGCCAGCCCTGTTCTGGAACAGCATTCTTTGGACCGATGGAACTAAGATCAACCTGTACCAGAATGATGGGAAGAAAAAAGTATGGAGAAGGCTTGGAACGCCTCATGATCCGACGCATACCACATCATCTGTGAAAAAATGTGGAGGCAGTGTGATGACATGGACATGCATGGCTTCCAATGGCACTGGGTCACTAGTGTTTATTGATGATGTGAAGACAGAAGCAGACAGATGAATTCTGAAGTGTTTAGGGATATTCTGTCTGCTCAGATTCAGACAAATTCAGCAAAGTTGATTGGATGGTGCTTCACAATACAGATGGACAATGACCCAAAATATAGTGTGTAAGCAGCCCAGGACTTTTTTAAGGCAAAGAAGTGGAATATTCTACAATGGCCAGAGTCAATCACCTGATCTCAACCCAATCAAGCATGCATTTCACCTGCTGAAGACAAAACTAAAGGCAGAAAGACCCACGAACAAACAACAACTGAAGACTGCTGCAGTAAAGGCCTGACAAAGCATCACAAAGGAGGAAACCCAGCATTTGGTGATGTCCATGTGTTCCAGACTTCAGGCAGTCATTGCCTGCAAAGGATTCTCGACAAAGTATTAAAAATGAACATTTTACTTACGTATGATTGTTAATTTGTCCAATTACTTTTGAGCTCCTGAAAATAGGGGACTGTGTATAAAAATGGTTGCAATTCCTAAATGTTTCATACAATATTGTTGTTCAACCCCTTGAATTAAAGCTGAAAGTATGCCCTTCAATTACATCTTGATTGTTTCATTTCAAATCCTTTGTGGTGGCATACAGAGCCCAAATTATGGAAATTGTGTCACTGTCCAAATACTTCCAGACCTAACTGTATATAAATAAAAGAATGTCAATGACCCCAGGTGTGGGACTTTATTAGGTCAAACAGGTTTGAGGGGTCAGGCAAAGGACTTGGTGGAGTCAGGCAAGGGTCAGGCGATCATCGTTGTAATCCATGGAGCAGGGCAGGAACCGTGGTGCAAGGTGCTGGGCTGGAGGTGTCCATGGTGCTGAGTGCCCACTGATGAGCTAAATAAAACATTCTATTTCTGATGAGTCAACAGCACTAGGGCTCCTTCACAAAACCCTTACTGGAATCTTCATACACTCTGTGAATTAGTCTTTACTTTCTGATGAGTCAACAGCACTAACCCCATCCAGTGCGACATGTAGATAGCATATATTTAGAATATGTAAAATGCAAACACCAGAAATGCAATAAAGTTTGAGGTATACCAAATGGAATTAATAACAAGTGTTACGACCCTTCTGTCTAGAGTAAAATAAGGGCCTAGGGTAGAGTGCACAATGTACAGGTGTGTTGCAACACAAATGCCCAAAAAAGTGTACAAGGGATCAAATCAATTCAAGTTTTATTTGTATAGCGCATTTCTCACAAGATGCGACTCAATGCGCTTCACGTAATGACAGATGTTCAGTGTCCAGTGTAGTGTAGTGTTCAGTGTTGTGTCCAGTGTCCAGGTTCCAGTGATAGCTTCGTCAAAAGGACGCAAGGGTAAAAAACCTGTGCACTGTGCATCAAGGAAAAGTGCCACTAGACCGTAGGGGTCTAGCCGGTGTGTATCTTATAAGTGATGTCAGAGACCAGGAACAGTATAAAAGGCTCTTTAAAAACAGCAGGGTCCGATGGGATAGGATAGTACGATAAACTCTTGACCGGGGCTCCGCCCAGGGTTGACTCCAGACTGTACCCCGTCGCCTATGGGGAGGTCCGGCGCATCCTCACGACCCAGCGTGGCTCCAATCACTTAGCTGAGGACAGGAAAGAGTGACTCAGCAGGTTGCACGAGTGACAGGCAACCACACAGTCCACAGTCCATCAATTGGCTCTCAGCTATGCTAGACAGTAGGGTTAGCCCTCAACCTCCAAAGTAAGCAAACAAAAAGTCACTTAACTTTGGGAAGGGCACTGGCTGCACCCTCCCAAGTTTCCCAACAGGCCTCTGGAATCACAACCCCCAGTGGTCAGACACGGACAGCTCCGTTGGTGGCCAGTCGTCCCTCTGCTCGGGACCACAGCTCGGCGCCAAAAAGTCAGCTCTCAAAAACAAGAAAAGAAGCAATAAAAATAGGGGAAATATTACTTAGAATAAGCAAAATTATCTGCCATCAGAACAGGACAATTTCACTTGCCAAGATTGTCTAACAACAAGTAAGAGATATCTTAAAACTGGTGGAGTCAGACAGAAAACAAGCTTATATTGCCTTGATTTAAGATATTTAATCTTACTTAGATTAACTTTTTGCATTGTGGCGTGTATCAGGTGTTCTCTCGTTCCAACGTCGCAGGTCCCTCTGGTACTCAGCAGGTTTTCGTCTGGTGGTCGTCTAGTTGTCGCTCTCTGTCTTGTTGTCGCTCTCTGTCTCGTTGTCGCTCTCTGTCTCGTTGTCGCTCTCTGTCTCGTTGTACGTAACCCTCGTTCCCAAACCACTCTCCCCTCCTACTGTTTGTTGGTGCCTTAAATAGAGAGCAAAGGGGAACAGTGTCACTCCCAGTCCCCAATCACTGCTAACCAGCAGCGTGTGTATAGTTGAGGAGTAGGAACAACAGAAATGGTGCGCTTCTACCGCCAGGAGGGAAACAGAACACAAATA
Organism: Nansenia antarctica; assembly: GCF_963989245.1. Classification (NCBI taxonomy): domain Eukaryota; kingdom Metazoa; phylum Chordata; class Actinopteri; order Argentiniformes; family Microstomatidae; genus Nansenia; species Nansenia antarctica. Next base: position 19,404,205 of record NC_137677.1, on the reverse strand, counting down.
AAAAGGTTCTGTGTGAAGAGACAGCAACAAAAAATGACAGGTTATTTTCTTTGTTACCCCGTGACATCATTGCTGTTTGCACTTTATCGCAAGTGCTCTTTCAACATTGTCTCTATGGTCTTTCAGCTTCCTTTTCTGTTCTTTGCTCAAATTTTTTACCATAATGGTCAGACAGCTGCATCTCACTGTTGAGACAAAATGTTATAAAGAAGTGATTAATAAATAATTTAAGAAACTCACATTCATCAGTGGTTGCAAACTGTCATGGAAATTGTATTAGCACTCTCCAGCTTACCTCAAGTCATACTGTGGTCCACATGTATACATTTCCATGGCTTTCTCATTGGAAACACCGTTTACAGCTGCAATGGCGTGGACTGTTGCCTGTGTCATGAAGTGATTAAAGCCACACGTTTACCAGTTATAGTAAAATGTAGACATCTAAGAAGGTTGTGCCATGTTGCAGGTGACAACTAAGCAAGACCTGATATGAGCAAATGGCATTATAAGATCCTACTGGATATTGACCATGAGTTAAAGTGTGACATGTTATAATATGAAATATGTAGTCTATAAATAAATAAAAAGTGTCAGTGAATTGTCACCTCTGGCAGAAGCACATCAATGACGAATGCCGACGGATCAGCCAATGTTGTCTGTGTTTTTTTTACCACTCCTGAGAGGAAGTTAACTAGTCTGTCCATTTTGTCATCATCGTCAAAGAAGATGACGTCTGTGGCCTTCTTTTTTGCCCAAAGAGACTTGACTTGTCCTGCCATGATTGCCTGCAAATATATAGTTTGTTGGGAGGATGCTCTATGTAAATGTACAATCACTACACAAATATAAAACATTTCACTTTCATTATTTATATTATGCTTAAATGTGTCACTTTACTTAGACATTTCAGTTGCAAACTCACTTCAAGATGTTGCAGTAAGCCTTTGTCCTGAGTGATGAAATCCACTAACAAGTCATTGGTCACTCTTCGTTGGTGTTGGGCTTGTTGAGCCCTTTCCTAAAATGTAATAATACAGTGCTTAACCATGTTACAATCAAAAGGTGCAGTTAAGTACTGAATGAGTCACTTTCTTTCCTTGATCATTTGCACTTCCTTACTTACCTCAAGTGTCTTGATAGAAAGTGTGGTTTCACTATCCAGGCTTCTGACATCTTTGTCCATGGTAACATCACTTTCCTAAATGGATACACACATAAGCATGACTATGTGTACAGCTGTGAATGGTGGATAGTATGTTTGTATGCAATAAACTTCATTCACACTAACCAATTCTTTAGGAGGAAAGCTGTAAGGCCTCTTGAAGTACGCGTGGTCCTCGTCAGTGTCCAGTGGCATCTGTACAGAGTCCACCATTATTGCCAGTATGTTTTACATGAAAGGGTTAACTACTTCAAAAAGAGATCCAGGCTGGATTCAGAATGACACAGTACCACTAAACATATTGCATGTGCCATAAAGTTGCATGGAGTATGTGTTTTAGGAGCAGTAGCCCATTCAGAAACAGGCACACGGTCATAGATACTTAGTGAGAGATGCACTGACCATGGTGTTGCTTGCATGCCTCCTTTTAAGACTTGAATAGGTCCTGAATACAGGTGGGACACTATCGTGAAGGGTCGCTCTGCCTTCCTCACTAAAGTGAGCAAACTTCCTTCCAAATCTGAAATTAACACACATTCTCTTCACCGGAAGGTTGAATTGTAGGGCCAGGTGTTTATTATTATTATTTTTGTAGCACTGCAGCATACCCTTCCAGCCCAAGGTTTTCCACCAGGACAATACACCACCACCTTCTCAGGAGAGACATGTCATCCTAAAGAAAGAGCAGTTACTCAATTTGCATTCAAAGTCTTATAGCATATCTGTTATGTAGGACTAGATGTTGATATCCCTCGATAGATACATACTTAAGGCACCAATGAGACTCTGTGGTGTTCAAATGAGCGATGGCATCCTTTGGGTTGTCAAGTGGGCGCCCTCCTTCATGAATGTTTCGCTGATAAGTGTTATGCACACCTTGAAACTGGAAAAGCCAAATGTGGTGGAACCCCAGAGAAACAGAGACAGAGGCCAGGAGAATATATAATGATTTATTATGGATAATATAAACAAAGAAATAGGCCCTACACTAACTAGTGGAAAAACAAACATAAGGTGTGATGCAGGAGATAGTTATGGGGTGTGTAATTATACTATGTGTGTGTGCGTGTATGAGGTCATGGGTGTTGTATTATGTGCTGCGATACTACCCTAGTGAGCAAAGTCCGAGATCCTTTTCGGGCCAGGGAGAGTGATCCATGAGAGAGTAGTCCAGAGGGGAGTCCAGGGAGGGAAATCCAGATGAGCGTAATCAGAGGGGGTCCATACAGAAAGTTATGTCCAAGCGTTGGATCTCCGTCTGTAGCAGGGTTAAGTAGGCGGCTGTCCAGGTGGTGATTGGGACAGCTGGGCTGAAACGTAATAGCCCACACCTGCTGCAAACAGAGCCAGAGATCCGGCCCACTCAATCCGGCCGGGAGGGGGCGCCAGAACGAGGCTCACGGGGGCGTGTCAGATTAGGAGGCACAACAGTACCCCCTTCCTCAGGGGAGGCACCGGACGACGGACCCAGGGCCCCGGGGTTGGCTCGGTAGAAATCCTCCAATAAGGACGGGTCGGCGAGATAGGACGCAGGCACCCAAGTCCGGTCCTCGGGCCCATAGCCAACCCAGTCCACTAGGTATTGAAACCCGCGACCCCGGCGGCGGACCTCCAGTAGTTTGTTTACCGTCCATACCGGGTCCCCATCATCCAGGACACGGGGCGGCGGCGGAGCCGGGCTGGGGGAAGACAAAGGGCTGGCGGCCACAGGTTTAAGCTGGGAGACATGGAACACCGGGTGTATTTTGAGGGAGGGAGGAAGGGTCAAACGTACCGCCGTGGGGTTGACGATACGGTCCACGGGATAGGGACCAACGTACCGGGGGTTGAGTTTCCGGGTGGAGGTTTGGGAGGTCTGGAGGGGCAGGTCCCGGGCCAACAGCCAAACCCTCTGACCTGGCTGGTAGTCAGGGGCCGGCACCCTCCGCCGGTTCGCACTCCGCCGGGCGCGCTCGGTGGCGCGGAGCAACGCCGCCCTGGCGGTCCTCCACACGTTGCGACACCGGCGGAGATGGGCCCTGGTGGTTGGGACCGCCACCTCCAGCTCCTGTTGGGGAAACAGAGGGGGTTGGTAACCCAGGGAACATTCGAAAGGGGACATACCAGTGGCGGCGCTCTCCATAGTGTTGAGGGAGTACTCCACCCACGGCAGGTATTTCGCCCAGGAGGAGGGATTGTGGGCGGAGACACATCGGAGAGCGGCTTCCAGAGCCTGGTTGGCCCGCTCGGCCTGCCCATTGGACTGAGGGTGGTACCCGGAGGTGAGACTGGTGGTGGCCCCAATGCCTCTGCAGAAGGCCCGCCAGACCTTGGAGACGAACTGGGGGCCCCGGTCAGAAACCACATCCGAGGGGATCCCGTGGAGGCGTACGACGTGGAGAGTTAGGAGGTCCGCCGTCTCGGCCGCTGTGGGCAGTTTCGGGAGGGGAACGAAGTGGACCGCCTTGGAGAACCGGTCCACGATGGTGAGAATGGTGTCGCACCCCTGGGAGACAGGGAGCCCAGTAACAAAGTCCACGGCGATGTGCGACCACGGTCGGCTGGGCACCGGGAGAGGCTGCAGGAGACCCGCAGGAGGCCGATGGGAGGCCTTACTACGGGCGCACACCGTACAGGCGGCCACAAACTCCCTGGTGTCCCCCCTGAGATTGGGCCACCAGAACCTCCTCCCGATGAATGCCGCCGTCCGCCGCTCGCCGGGGTGGCAAGCGAAGCAGCTGGAGTGGCCCCACTCCAACACCCTGGCTCGGACAGCTGTAGGCACAAACAAACGGTTAGGGGGTCCGGTCCTAGGGTCTGGTTCGGCCCGCTGAGCCTGTCTCACCAAAGCCTTGACGGGCCAGGTTACGAACCCCACCACCCGGGACGGGGACAGGATGGTATCTCCCCCCTCAGCGACACCCGAATCCGCCTTGGGGAACTGGCGGGAGAGAGCATCAGCTTTGACGTTCTTGGAGCCGGGACGGTAGGTAAGGGTGAAGTCGAAACGACTAAAAAAAAGAGCCCAGCGGGCTTGTCGAGAGTTGAGCCTCTTGGCGGACCCAAGGTAAGTGAGGTTCCTATGGTCAGACCACACCAGGAACGGTAGTTTGGCTCCCTCCAGCCAGTGTCTCCACTCCCTCAGGGCCTCGTGAACCGCCAGCAGCTCCTTGTTGCCCACGTCGTAATTTTGGGCCGCGGGTTCGTAGCGCCGAGAGAAGTAGGCGCAAGGGTGTATCTTCTGGTCCTCCCCCGACCGTTGAGAGAGGACCCCCCCGATCCCCGTGTCCGAAGCATCTACCTCTACGATGAACTGTCTCTCGGGGTCGGGGTGGATCAGCACTGGCGCGGAGGAGAACAGGTGTTTTAGTGTGCCGAAAGCGGTCTCAGCAGCGGCGGTCCAGCAGAAGGGCCGTGATGTGGAGGTAAGCGCAGTGAGCGGCGCTGCGACCTGGCTGAACCCTTTAATGAACCGCTTCACAAATCCCGCGAACCCCAGGAAGCGTCTAAGTTGGGTCCGGTCCGTGGGCTGAGGCCACTCCACGACGACCTTGACCTTGGCAGGGTCCGCCCGCATCTGTCCGTCCTCCACCACATTACCCAGGTAGGTGACCGAGCTGGTGTGGAAAACGCACTTCTCCCCCTTCACGAATAAGCGGTTCTCCAGGAGCCTCTGCAGGACTAGCCGGACGTGCTGGTGGTGCTCCTCCACGGACCGAGAAAAAATAAGAATGTCGTCAAGGTACACAACAACAAAAATGTTTAACATGTCCCGAAGGACATCGTTGACCAGGGCCTGGAAAATAGCAGGGGCATTAGATAGACCAAAAAGCATGACGCGGTATTCAAAATGGCCGAGGTGGGTGTTAAACCCGGTCTTCCACTCGTCCCCCTCCCTGATGCGGACTAGATGGTAGGCGTTACGTAGGTCCAGCTTGGTGAATACCTTGGCATGGGTGAGGGGTTCGAAGGTGGAGCTAATGAGGGGAAGGGGATAACGGTTCTTTACAGAAATGTCATTCAGAGCCCGAAAATCAATGCAAGGTCTGAGCCCACCGTCCTTCTTGGATATGAAGAAGAATCCAGCCGCGAGGGGAGAGGAGGAGGGCTGGATGATACCAGAGTTGATGGACTCCGTAATGTAGTTATGCATCGCCTCCTTTTCAGGGAGTGAGAGGCTGTAAAGTCTACCTTTAGGAAGGGTGGCACCAGGCAGGAGGTCTATAGGACAGTCATACGGGCGATGGGGTGGAAGGGAGAGTGCCTCGTCCTTGCTGAACACCTGGGCTAGGTCGTGGTAGATGTGAGGAACCCCGGTGAGGTCAGGCGGAGTGATCTTAGACTTGGGGTCGCTAGAGGGAGACAGGGCGGAGCGAAGGCAGGAGGCGTAACACGTACCTCTCCAGCCTAGGATCTGGCCCGAAGCCCAGGAGATGTGAGGTTCATGTCTCTCGAGCCAGGGTCTACCCAGCACCAGGGGAGACGTGGGGGTCTGAAGGACAAAGAACCGGATCTCCTCGGTATGATTCCCGGATATCGTAAGAGATATAAGCCCAGTGGTGTGGGTGATAGTTCCTAGGGAACGGCCATCAATGGCCCTAGGCATGATGGGACGGTCTAGAAGGACTAGGGGGATGCCCGCCTGGTGGACTAAGTTCGATTAGACAACCATCAGCCCCGGAGTCGATGAGGGCGCTGACAGACAGGGTGTCCTTCCCCCAGGTGAGAGTGGCAGGGAATAGGCGACTGGGGGTGACCTGGGGCTGAGAGAGAGAGGTGTTGCTCACCAGTATGCCGCCTACTGGTGAGCTGGGTCTTTTGGCCGGACAGGACACGCCCGGATGATGTGCCCCTCCTTGCCGCAGTACAGGCACTGCTTGTTGAGAAGCCTCCGTTCTCGCTCCTCTCGCGAGAGTCGAGAGCGGCCGATCTCCATGGGCTCCCCAGCCCCGGAAGTAGCCACGAGAGGAGGCAGCATGGACAGAGAAGGGGGCGGGGTCGTTTTGCGATAGGTAGTGGGGCGCGTGACAGCTCGCTGGACGCGGTCGGTGCGTCGTACCTGGAGGCGTGCATCCATCCTAAGGGCCAGGGTAATCAGCTCATTAAGGGTGCCGGGATCGTCGCGCACCAACAGGTCCTTGATGGAATCATGTAACCCCTTGTGGAAAAGGCTGAGGAGGGCTCCGTCATTCCAGCCTGTCTCCGTGGCTAGAGTACGGAACTCGACCATGTACTCGGCTACAGAGCGGGAACCCTGGGAGATGGCTAACAAGCGGCCGGTTACATCCTGCCCGTCCTGGGGGTGGTCGAACACGAACCGGAACTCCGCTTTAAACAGGGGGTAATCCGTGGAGTATCTTGAACTGCTCCCGACAGCGGCTATGGCCCATTTGAGCGCTTTGTCAGCGAGTAGAGACATGATAAACGCTACCTTGGCCCCGTCGGAGGAGTACTTGGAAGGCTGGTGCGTAAATACTAATTCGCACTGGGTCAGAAAACCCCGACAACCATCAAAGTCACCATGGAATGGAGCGGGGCTGACTAACCTGGGTTCCCAGTGAGCGACAGGAGGATAGAGCGAAACGGGGTTCACAGGATCGACCGGGGGATTAGTCATCTGCCCAGATATGGAACTCGTGTCAGGGGGTGGTCTGCTGCCAGCGGCGATGAGGTCCAGAGAACGCTGGATGGAGGCGAGAGACCCGGACAGGGCGTCCATCTTCGTCTCGAGACTATTTACAGCCCCGACGGTGGCACGGGTGGTATTCTCCAGTACGGCTATCTGGCCTTGGACCGTGGGGAAGGCCTTCTGGAGCTCGGCCTGCAGACTGGTAAGTTGCGTAGCATGGCTATTTACCTCTCTGCGTGAATCTACGACTAATGGGAGAACCCCAATACCCGGGGAACCACCCTTGTTCTCTGGAGTTCCACCTTGGCTCATAATGGCTTGGACATACTGTTATGCACACCTTGAAACTGGAAAAGCCAAATGTGGTGGAACCCCAGAGAAACAGAGACAGAGGCCAGGAGAATATATAATGATTTATTATGGATAATATAAACAAAGAAATAGGCCCTACACTAACTAGTGGAAAAACAAACATAAGGTGTGATGCAGGAGATAGTTATGGGGTGTGTAATTATACTATGTGTGTGTGCGTGTATGAGGTCATGGGTGTTGTATTATGTGCTGCGATACTACCCTAGTGAGCAAAGTCCGAGATCCTTTTCGGGCCAGGGAGAGTGATCCATGAGAGAGTAGTCCAGAGGGGAGTCCAGGGAGGGAAATCCAGATGAGAGTAATCAGAGGGGGTCCATACAGAAAGTTATGTCCAAGCGTTGGATCTCCGTCTGTAGCAGGGTTAAGTAGGCGGCTGTCCAGGTGGTGATTGGGACAGCTGGGCTGAAACGTAATAGCCCACACCTGCTGCAAACAGAGCCAGAGATCCGGCCCACTCAATCCGGCCGGGAGGGGGCGCCAGAACGAGGCTCACGGGGGCGTGTCAGATTAGGAGGCACAACAATAAGCCCACGACACCTCCAGAGGGTTCAGCAGTGAATCCCAGCGTCCCAGGTTCACTCCCTAGATGCGATCAGCTCATTTGAACGCCCGGGTCGAGTCCTTTCTCTTCATCCACAGCCATTTCCTTTTCCACAATGTTCCAGCTAGGAGGGAAGACTTCACTGCCTTGACTGGGTCCACCTGCTTTCCGCTACCATTCTGTGGCCACAGGTAGGTTGAGAATACACATTGAGAAAGGGCTTGGCCTGAAATGTCTGTGTTTTTATGTGGCAACAATGAAGTAAAATTACACAGTTAAAATTGGAGTGACCTGACATTGTCCATTTTTGCACAGGTGGGTTGAAAATGTCCCTGTGTCAGAGAGGGCAATTCTAGTGTGGCCAATGATCATGATGTACATGGATGCAGTCAAGCAGAAGAAGCTCCCAAACCCCGGTACTGCCTCTTACGACATCATTGAGGCAGTACAAGCGGATCCCCTCATCATCGCCAAGCTCCAGTTCTTCCTGGCGATATCCAGGACCTTCAGGCCCTTCCTGACCAACTATCAAACTGATGAGCCAGTTCTGCCCTTCTTGGCCAAAGATTTGAGTGAGCTGCTGAAGGTAGTCATTACACTAGGGCCTAATTCAACTATGATTAATCTATATTAACTAGTCCATACCCGTGGATTTGTGGTGGTCCACAACTCTGCAAAATAGTGCCCCTCTGCCAATCCATGAGAGTATGCTGCCCTAACTGACTGTGTGCGTGCGTGTATATCTGTCTGTTTGTGTGTACGTGTATGTGTGGTGTGTGTGTACGTATGCATCTGTGTGTGTCTGTATATCTGTGTGTGTGTGTGTGTGTGCATGTATGTTTTTAATAAACCTTGCCTTTGGTTTAATTTTTCCCAGCCTATTTGAATTCTGTTGTATGATAGTGGTCTAGTCTATTGCAAACTAAAACTGTTAAGTTAAAGGTGTCACTGATGTAAACGGTTACAGCTCGAAGTGGCGGTGAGGTCTGGAAAAATATTGACAAGGTCTTGAAAAAGTCTTAGAAAGGTATTGAAATGAACCTCAAGATTCCTGTATATACCCTGATTCCTTTTAAATCCATCCAGTGTAGAGTGCACCATTCAGAGAGAGGGGTAGAGAATCAGGCCGCAGCCCCGTCAATGTGGAAGACGCTTTAGCACAACAATTCATAGTAGTGCCTAACCTCTGTAAGGTTTTTGGTAATCCGTATGTTTGTGAAATTAACTCTCCACTATATGTGCCTCTTCCTTTGTTTACTCTACACAGATCCACCTCACAGCCCAGCTACCATGTCTGAACACAAGTCTACAGACTCCCTGGGTTCTGGCTGTGGTTCTCCAGCCCAGACAAGCACAGAGCGGGGTCCAGAGATGGTGGCAGTAAAGCTGGAGGACTGCAGTCAAACACTGGAACTCAATGTGGTAGTGAAAGAGGGGGAGGAGGAAGTGATGGTGACAGAAGAGGAAGGAGGAGAAGAAGTGGTGGAGAAAGACATGATGGTGAAAGAGGAGGAAAGAGTAGAGGATGTGGAGGAGATAGATGTCGAGTTGGATGGTAAGTTAATGTTATGAAGTTGTCTAATGTTAGGATGAGTGGAAAGTGATATTTAGATAGTTCTCTCCATTTCCCTCCTTTCCTTTACATTTCATATGGTCTGGTTTTTATTGAGAAATATTGGTGTGAATCACTGTTGATAAATGTGTGTGAACGAGTGCGCACAATTTGGTTCTGTTACCGGACCAACCAACCAAAAACCACAAACCTGAACAAACTATCATATAGACCACCGCCAGGTCACGCCACTCAAGGGAGCTCAGATGGAGCTGGCCAGGCAGTGATAGTGTTAGGGTCAGAATGACCCAGACAGTGATGGGGTCAGGGTTAGATGGAGCTGGCCCAGGCAGTTATAGGGTTAGGATCAGACTGAACCAGGCAGTGATAGCTTTAGGGTCAGACTGACCCAGGCAGTAATAGGGTTAGGGTCAGATGGAGCTGACCCAGGCAGTGATAGGGTTAGGGTCAGATGGAGCTGACACAGGCAGTGATAGAGTTATGGTCAGACTGACCCAGGCAGTGATAGGGTTAGGGTCAGACTGACCTAGGCAGTGATAGGGTTAGGGTCAGATGGAGCTGGCCCAGGCACTGATCGTAAGGTGTATGTAAGGCTTTATGGCAGAGTGGCCCGACGGAAGCCTCTTCTCAGTGCAAAACACATGAAAGCCCGCATCGAGTTTGCCAAAAAACACCTGAAGGACTCCCAGACTCTGAGAAATAAAATTCTCTGGTCTGATGAGACCAAAATCTAACTTTTTGGTCTTAATTCTAAGCGGGATGTGTGGACAACACCTGGCACTGCTCATCACCTGCCTAATACCATCCCTACAGTGAAGCATGGTGGTGGCAGCAAAGTACATTGATATCCTGGACAAAAACCTTTTCCAGAGTGTTCACGACCTCAGAATGGGCCGAAGGTTCACCTTCCAACAAGACAATGATCCCAAGCACACAGCTAAAATAACGAAGGAGTGGTTTCAGAACAACTCTGTGAATGTTCTTGAATGGCCGAGCCAGAGTCCTGACTTAAATCCAATTGAGCATCTCTGGAGAGACCTGAAGATGGCTGTCCACCAACGTTCACCATCCAACCTGACAGAACTGGAGAGGATCTGCAAGGAGGAATGGCAAAAGATCCCCAAATCCAGGTGTGAAAAACTTGTTGGATCATTCCCAAGAAGACTCGTGGCTGTATTGGCTCAAAAAGGTGCTTCTACTCAATACTGAGCAAAGGGTCTGAATACTTATGGCCATGTGATATCAGTGATTATTTTGCAATAAATCTGCAAAAATGTCTACAAGTCTGTGTTTTTCTGACAATATTGGGTGCTGTGTGTGCATGAACGAGGAAAGAAATGAAATTAATTGATTTTAGCAAATGGCTGCAATATGACAAAGAGTGAAAAATGTAAGGGGGTCTGAATACTTTCCGAACCCACTGTATATAATAATAATAAGAATATATTCTTATTATTCTTAATTATAATTTTAATTATGATAATTATAATTATTTTCATGTGGATTTCTGTTTAAATTATTTTCATGAACATTATTGCACTGTAGAGGTTTCACCTTCTGTTAGCGCAAATTATCAATAAAAGCAGCCTGTTTCGTCTACTCAGGATAAAAACATTTGCTACCACCCCCCCAAAACGCCATTTCCCCTTTTTTTTCAATTTTGAGATGAGGTGCTCTTTTGCCTCCTAAACATGTTTTCTTTCATATTAGTGACAATAAAACGTCGAAAAAACACATTTGGTTGTTTATTTTACTTGATTGTGGTGCATGTGTCTGTAAAATCCTCATAAATTCGCCAAAAGTTAGTACTTTACGCACAGCTTTACCGAAACGGCTGCTGTCTGAAATACGGCAACCATGGGCTCGTTGGATAGATCTGTTTCTCTCGGTGAAAATGGTTGCAAAAAAATATACAACGCCCCTTGAATCAGCAACCAATCACTAAAATAGATAGGTTGCATTCTTTGAAAATACGCGATCCTATTGGTTGATGCGAAAATTCTCGAATGTGATTGGTTCTCGTGTCCCATGTGACGCGGAAGGATTGACTCAGTGGAGTTACGCAGAAGGATTGTACCAGTGGAGAGATAAGTTAGACAAGAAAAGATACGATAAGAAAACAAACATGATGAAAGTTTCATGTTTCAAATTCAGCAAAAAGAGGCAGATGCAGCTCCGCTTGGCCAGAGAGAAGAGAAAGATGAAAGGTGAAGTGGACGTGGAGGAAAATGTTGATGCTATTCAAAGTGCTTCGAAGGTAAAGATATTGCACAGTCCCTCTAGCAGTGTTTCCCAACCCTCTCCTCGGGGCACCCCAGCACACCTGATTCAACTAATCAAGTATAAAGCAATTATGGTTTGTACTTGATTAGTTGAATCAGGTGTGCTGGTGGTGGAACAGATCAAATATGTGGTGCGGCTGGGGTGCCCCGAGGAGAGGGTTGGGAAACACTGCGTATTGCACGGGAGAGTGGTATCTGAAAAATCCTGAATCCTGATACCACTCTCCCGTGCAATAAGAGATAAGAGAATTAATTTCGTTGTATCAGTACAATGACAATAAAGAGCATTCATTCATTCATTCATTCAAGCGCAAGCTGTCGCTGTCGCCGTTGCCGAGTGCTTCTGAAGACTCCGCCGCGGCACAAGACTGGCTTTTGGCCCATGTTGGCCAACTAACTGGACTGATTGCCGACCTGCCATGCCCGGATTGCGGAGAGAAAGGTGCACTAAAGGTGGACATTGGTCAAGGGAACCAAGGATTCTCATCCAACCTTGTGTTGGGGTGCGGTGCCGGTGAGTGTGAGTACGGCAGGAGCATGTTCTCTTCCCCTCGTCTCCAGTCCACGGCGTTTGACAAACGTCAGAATGGTGCTCCTCGCACATGAACTGGGAATGGGCTATGCAGCCCTAAAAAAAATCTGTAAAGTGCTCGGTATACCTGGGATTGCACACAGTACCTACAGTACGTCAAGCACAGCAAGACGGTGTCCGGTAAGAATTCTCTCTCTCAGGCTATTTTATAGTGTATTTTCTATGGCAACAAGTGGGAAGGGGGATGTAGGCTAACAGTTACTGTAGGCAGAAGCCTCTGTGTGCGTGTGTGTGTGCGTGCGTGTGCGTGAGAGAGAGGCAGAGAGAGACAGTGGTCAATACTGTTTTTCAGTGCAGTAATCAGTTGTTTAGATTACTATACTGTTTGTGTCTCATGATTGTTATTCATACATAATGGCAATAAAATGCATCAGTCTCTTTGTTCTCATCTTTTTATCAATAAAACTTCAGATGTTGGTGATTTGCTTTTTTATTTCAGCGGAAGAGACCAACAGAGGTCTTGAGAGCCTCTACAAGACCAGAGAGGTGGTGCGGCAGGCCTACGCCGACACCGACCCAGATGTGGCAGAGCTCCTGCAGGAGGATCCGGACGCTGTCATAGACGTCTCTGTATCGTTCGACGGAACCTGGCAGAAGAGGGGGTTTTCCTCACATTATGGCATCGGGGTCTGTATTGACATCCTCACCGGGCTAGTCATCGACTACGAGGTGCTGTCAACCTACTGCCACTCTTGTGTCCTCAAAGCCACGGCTGTCAAGGACAAAAAGGTCACAAAGGAGGACTACAAGACCTGGAAGGAGGAACACACCGAGTCCTGCTACCAAAACTTTGCTGGCTCCAGCAAAGCAATGGAGCAGGAATCCGCCAAGCGCATGTGGGGCAGGTCGGTTAACCTCCACCAGCTGCGCTACACGCAGATGCTCGGCGATGGGGACAGTTCAGCGCTCCGGGAGGTGGTGTCCCTGGACCCCTACCCGGGGATTGTGGTTGAGAAGCTGGAGTGCATCAACCACGCGCACAAAAGAATGGGCACTGCTCTGCGGAAACTAACTAAAGAAGGCAAGTTGGGAGGGAAGGGGGTCGGCAAGTTAATTGCCAAGAAATGCAAGGCTTTGCAAATTTTTTACAGGGGGGCCATTCTGTCAAATCTGGACAGTGTAGACGCGATGAAGACAGCATGGGCGGGCCTCCTCCACTCGATGTCGAGTGATGAAAATCCTATGCACACCAGGTGCGATGTGTCCTGGTGCTGGTTCAGTAAGGCGGAGGAGAATGGAGAGGAGCCCGACAGCCACAGCCAGCACCCTCAGAACTTTCTCCGCCAGGAGGTGGGGGAGAAGTTGCTGCCTGTCTACCACAGGATGACCAGCGATGCCCTTCTACAGCGGATGCAGCATGGAGGCACACAGAACACCAATGAGTGCCTCAACTCAGTAATCTGGGCGCGGTGTCCGAAGACAGTTTTTGTAGGCAAAAGCCGAATTGAGGCTGCTGCAGGGATGGCCGTTGCAACCTTTAATGAAGGTGCCCATGCCATGCTCGGTGTGATGCAAAGGTTGTGGCTGGAAAGCACAATGGTCACACTGGAGAACATGAGGGCGGTCGATCTGCTCCGGGTGACGAAGGCAGAGGCAAAGCATAGCGCAGCGGCCAAGCGTAGGCGTAAGCACCTCAGCACAGCCGAAAAGCTAAAAAGGCACCAGCAGGAACTGAATGAAGGGCAGATGTATGGGGCTGGGATGGCTGAGTAGATGAGTGTGTGTGTGTGTGTGTGTGTGGCTGGCTGGCTGGCTGGCTGGCTGGCTGTAGTTCTGTGTGCTGATTACATGGTGGTGCCAGAGGTTTGTGAGAGAGGGAGACACTTTCTATTCCATAACAGCCACTATTTGTAGCCTGTGTGCATTTCTGTTCAGTTTATGTTATTCAGTTATCAGTCAGGTGTTTAGGATGTTTATTGCTAATGGTTTGATTAGGTTTTGTGTTTGTGAATAGCAGTTTCAAATAAAAATGTTTCATATTTTACAATACAAAACTTTGAGTGCGTTTTCCCGAAAATGGGTTTTTATGTGTTTGTCCACACACTAGGATATGAGTTGCCCATTTTCCTTGCACCAAAACAGACCAAACTTTCCACATTTCTTCCTATCCATATTCTGCTTCTTTCTACACAAGAGTTTGATGATGTATCATTCATAGCCCTGTTTATAGTACATTTTATACCAAAACCATGGCGAAAATATATTTTTTTATGACTATGGACAGTATTTCCTGATGTATGGGCTGATACGAGGACAGACACAATCTTTTCTGAAAAAAGTTTGTTTTCTTATGTGTCAACATAAAAAAACACATATGTTGACACATATGATGGTGTTAGTGCCCTTGGAGATGTATGCAAATTCGAATTCAAATTCAAATTCAAACAGGCTTCATTAAAGGGAGACACTCCTTTCCTAACATTCGATCACTTTTGAATATAATTTACTCTAAACAGACATCAAAAATGCCTGAAGCGGTCATCTCCTTAGATGCCGAAAAAGCATTTGACAGAGTTGAATGGAGGTATTTATTCACAACACTACAAAAGTTTGGTTTTGGTGATGGGTTCTGCAAATGGATACGTCTTTTGTACTCTTCCCCGGAAGCATGTGTTAGCACCAATAGCAATCGATCTACATATTTCCCACTATCACGAGGAACACGCCAGGGGTGTCCTTTATCTCCCCTTCTTTTTGCCCTAGCTATCGAACCTCTGTCCATTGCACTTAAGGCTTCCCCTGCTTTTTGTGGTATTTTGACACTCCTTTTCTAACATTCGATCACTTTTGAATATAATTTACTCTAAACAGACATCAAAAATGCCTGAAGCGGTCATCTCCTTAGATGGCGAAAAAGCATTTGACAGAGTTGAATGGAGGTATTTATTCACAACACTACAAAAGTTTGGTTTTGGTGATGGGTTCTGCAAATGGATATGTCTTTTGTACTCTTCCCCGGAAGCATGTGTTAGCACCAATAGCAATCGATCTACATATTTCCCACTATCACGAGGAACACGCCAGGGGTGTCCTTTATCTCCCCTTCTTTTTGCCCTAGCTATCGAACCTCTGTCCATTGCACTTAAGGCTTCCCCTGCTTTTTGTGGTATTAGACGAGAAGGTACAGAATATAGGGTGTCCCTATATGCAGATGACCTTATTATGTATGTAACCGACCCTGTGGTAAGCATTCCAGGGATCCTCTCCATTTTGCAAAGCTTTGGCTCTATTTCGGGCTACAAGCTTAACATCCAAAAGAGCATATGTTTTCCTGTTAACACTCCTGCCCTACAGATCCAGTCAACTGAAATACCATTTAATCTGACCAAACCCGGCTTCAAATATCTTGGCATTAACATAACCCGCTCTTTGGACTTACTTCTTAAAGCCAGTTTGACCCCCCTAGTGTCCCAAATGAAGCTTGACTTCCAAAGATGGAATAACCTACCTCTTTCATTGGTCGGTAAAATACAATGTGTTAAAATGAATATCTTGCCTAAGTTTCTCTATGTCTTTCAATGCCTTCCAATTTTCATCCCCAAATCATTTTTTTGTTCTATAAATCAAGCCATCACATCATTTATATGGGGTGGTAAGGTCCCCAGGATCAGCAGAACGGTGCTTCAGGGGAACCGGCGGCTAGGTGGGCTCAGCCTTCCTAATTTCTTATACTATTACTGGGCAGCCAATATACATAAACTGACATTTTGGATGCATGCACCCCAGACTAATTGGTGTTTGTTAGAAGCCGGATCTTGCCGGTCGACATCACTCCGAGCTTTGCTGTGCTCTTCTCTGCCGCTGTCCCTATCCAAACATTCGTCCAACCCAATTGTACTTTCCACCCTAAAAAATTGGTTTCAATTTCGGCGACACTTCAAATTTAAATCTCCATCCATTCTGACCCCACTATCAAACAATCATGTTTCCTCCCTCGGTGATTGATAATGCGTTTCTCGTGTGGGGGAGAAAGGGAATTGACTCTGTCAAAGATCTGTACCAATCTGATGTGTTTTCTAGCTTTCAAAACTTGAAAGACAGATATGCCTTATCTGGAATTGACCAGTTTCGATACTTTCAAGTGAGACATTTTGTTCAGGCCCGGTTCCCAGCATTCCCACATTTACCCCCCAGACTACCTTGGGACAAGTGTCTGGAAACCTTGCCCAACCAAAGGGGTATAATTTCACAAATGTACAATCACCTCATGTCATTAGATACTCACACTCTTTTGAAAACTAAATTAGCCTGGGAGGCTGAGTTGGGGTCGGAACTCACAGACGAGTCTTGGGATGCAGCTGTTGATAGGATACATTCTTCGACATCATGTGCACGCCTCGGGCTGATACAATTTAAGGTCCTGCACCGTACCCACTTTAGCAAGGCCAGGCTGGCTGAGATATACCCAAATGTTGACAACAGATGTGACCGCTGCAACAACACTCCTGCTGATCTATCTCATGTTTTATTTTTGCCCCAAATTAAATAATTACTGGACCTCTGTTTTTAAAAACCTGTCTGACATTTTAGGAAAAGATTTGCAACCCTCTACCTTAATTTCACTATTTGGAATCCCGGAAGACCGCGCCACTCTAGTAAACAAGCTGAT
The DNA here is from genome assembly GCF_963989245.1 of Nansenia antarctica. NCBI lineage: Eukaryota > Metazoa > Chordata > Actinopteri > Argentiniformes > Microstomatidae > Nansenia > Nansenia antarctica. The sequence goes on along the minus strand of NC_137677.1, from coordinate 19,387,466 downwards.
TGTTACGGCTGGGCCGTCACACACGCCCTCCCCCGCCCCCACAGCTCGAGCACCCGCCCCCACAACTCGAGCACAGCGTGCTCTCCGCCGCAGGTGAAGCTCGTTCCCGGTGATTGGAGGGTTATCCAGCCACAGTCAAACCAACACACCTGTCTCCACTCCCAATCAACCCTCTGGCTACATCTACCCTGGACTCCCTTCATTCATCGTCAGTTCTTCCCTAAGAATGACCTGGCAAGTATCCTCTGTGATTAGTTATGAACTTTGCTCTTGTGCCTATTCTTGTGATTCGTTGATATCGTATGTACTGGCCTACCGTGGAGACTTACCCTGCTTTCCTGTTCCTCCACAGCCCATGCCAACCACTACCGCCATCCCGCCAGGTTGAAACCCCCAGCCCGCCAGGCTGAAACCTCCGGACTCATCATCTGTGTTTCCACCCACCTGCACTGTAAATAAATACCCTACGGGGCTAACACTATATTCTGCCTCCGGTGTCGTGTCCTTGAGCTCCCTCGCCCCCGTGTCATAACACTGATATTGTGGCCTATGCCTCACTATTGGCTCGTCGCAGGATACTGTTAGATTGGAAGTCCCCTAATCCTCCATCATTTAAGGTCTGGCTTAAAGACCTTGTCTTTTTCCTCAAACTTGAAAAAATAAAATTTACTCTCAGGAGCTCCGTAGACCATTTTTTATAAGAAATGGCAATGCTTGATAAATTATTTTACCGACCTTCAAACACTCCCCCCTGATTGAGAGAAGAATTTAGTGCTAGGTTTTCCTTAATATCGATATGGCCAAGTCTTTTCCCCATTCTTTTTTATCGTATTATAATTTACTGTACTGCATTGCATTGTACCTCTTTGTATTTTTATTATTTATTTATTTATTTTATTTTCTATTTTCTTATCCTTTACAATGGTGTATATATATGTATGCATACATTTTGCCGCTGTGATTCATTGCTGTATTTTTCATTCTGGAATCAAAATTGAATGTGCACAGAACCTGTATTTGTTAGGCTTTTCAAGGTAGGGGTGGGAGGGAACGGGAGGGGGGAGGGAAAGGGAAAGGGTATCATTTGTTTAAAAAAAAAGAAAAAAACCTGAAGGGAAGAATTGTTGATGATTACTCATGTCTGTCTTGTCTACCCTTCAATAAAAATCTTTTAAAAAATAAATAAAATAAAGCTACATTCCTTTTTTTATTGTGGTATTTTTGTCTGGTTGTGTCCTGTTGTAGTGGAAGGAGGTGGGGATGCAAATGCATGACTGTTTTGTTATGTTGAGTAATTTAATGGTTGAATGACTATATTGAACAATTCTAAAACAGAACAATTCCTTGTAAACAGACAAATAAATAAATCAAAAGGACATTTGGAGGTGGAGGACATGTATATCAAGCATGAAACTGTAATGCTTGTTTGTTTTTACTTGGAGTTCGGTTGCTCCAGACTGCTGTTGCAAATTAAAAAGTTTTCTTAGATCCCCAAAAAAAAAGAAAAAAAAGAAACTGTCATCAGACGGCGCAAACTAGAGAAGAGACACCTGGGCGTGGTATTTGTCGATTTCGCGAAGGCGTTCGATTCCGTGTCGCATGAGCACATCCTGGGTGTACTGCGGCAAAGAGGTTTGGATCAGCACATAATAGGGCTGATTGGCAACTCGTATGAGAATTGCAGGACGAGGATCGAGGCCAACGGAGAGGCATCTCCAGCCATCGACATTAAGGTGGGAGTCAAGCAAGGTGACCCCATGTCACCTCTGCTGTTCAACCTGGCATTGGACCCTCTCATCCAGGCTCTGGAAACCCATGGCAATGGATTTCTGATCTGTGGCAACACAGTCACGGCCCTTGCGTTCGCGGACGACTTGGTGTTACTGAGTGCGTCCTGGGAGGGCATGCAGAGGAACCTGCGGATTCTGGACAGTTTCTGCGGGCTAACGGGATTGAAGGTCCAGCCGAATAAATGTCACGCTTTCTTGGTTAAAACGGTCAAGACTACATATCGTGGCCGCAAGACGTATGTAGTCAACAACTGTCCAAGATGGAGGTTGAGTGGAGAAGAACTCAACTTCATAGGGCCTGACGAGACCGAGAAATACCTCGGCCTCAAGGTAGGCCCTTGTATAGTGACGGGTGCCTTTGACCCAGTTGAAAAACTGAGTCAATGGGCAGGGAAGATAAAGGCTGCGCCACTGAAACCTTCACAGAAATTGGAGCTGCTTACACGGTATGCCATTCCAACCCCAAAATGTCCTCAGTCAAGGCTCCTGAATTTGTATTTATTATTTATTTTAATCATCATCACTTTTTAGTATTTTAATATAATAACTATAACCATCTTTTTTATCCACTTTTTTATCATGATCTCACAGTTTTTTATATACCATATATAGCTGGCCCAGTATTATTGTCTGTCCTTTATGTTGTGTTGTTATGTGTTGTTTTTAGTGGAGTGGCGTGGCAAAATGAATTTCCCCACGGGGATAAATAAAGTATCATTGTGAGTCGTTTTCGTGAGCGGCTGCATGGAGCGTGTCGTTTAGCTAAAGAGAGTCTATCTGGAGTTCAGAGTGACATGAAGAGGCGGTACGACAAGAATGCTTTGTTCCGTTCTCTCGTACCAGGTGACCAAGTGTTGGTCCTGTTGCCTATTCAGGGGTCTTCCATGTCTGCACGGTTTTCAGGTCCGTATACTGTTGAAAAGCAGTTGAGTGAAACTGATTATGTAATCAGAACTCCCGATCGAAAGAGAAAAACTCGCGTCTGTCATCTTAATATGCTAAAACTTTATAATGACAGGGACAGTTCACGACCCGAGAGTAGCGTGACCCCAGTGGCAACGGTTGGAGTTGTTGCTCCACCCTACCATCTTTCTGACTGTGACGAGGACGGGTTAGATACCCGTAGACTTCAACAACAAATCCCTCGGTTATCTAACTCAGAGATGCTAAACAACCCTCTGAGCCTCATGTCACATTTGAGTGCTGAACAACAATCTGAGCTGGTTTTGTTAATATCAAGTTTCTTATGTCTGTTCGGAGACGTTCCGTCTCGCACAAACGTTCTGGAGCATGACATAGATGTAGGTGATGCTCGCCCACTAAAACAGCATCCCTACCGTGTAAACGCTGTCAAGAGGGCAGCTATGAGACAGGAGACTCAGTACCTATTGGAGCACGGTCTGGCAAAGCCTAGCTCCAGTCCATGGAGTAGTCCGTGTCTACTTGTTCCAAAACCAGACTCGACTTTTCGATTCTGCACGGATTATCGAAAGGTAAACAACATCACCGTTTCTGATTCATTTCCACTTCCACGTATCGATGATTGTGTGGACACCATTGGTTCTGCTACCTTTGTGACGAAGTTAGACCTGCTTAAGGGGTATTGGCAGGTGCCCCTTACAGCTCGTGCGTCTGAGATATCTGCTTTTGTAACTCCTGATACTTTCCTACAGTACACTGTAATGGCGTTCGGCCTGAAGAACGCACCAGCCTGTTTCTAAAAGTTGGTAAATACTGTCCTTGGAGACATTACGAATTGTACCGCCTATTTGGATGACGTGGTGGTGCATTCATTTGACTGGGCGGAGCACATACGCTCTCTTCACACGGTTTTTCAGCGTTTGGCAGACGCTTCCTTGACTATTAATTTGGCTAAATGTGAATTTGGAAAGGCAACGGTGACTTACTTGGGCAAGCAAGTGGGTGGTGGCAAGGTGCGGCCCCTTGCAGCCAAGTTGGTAGCAATCAGCGAGTTTCCAGTTCCCACCACTAGGAGGGAGTTGCGCCGGTTTTTGGGAATGGCTGGATATTACAGGGGTTTTTGTAAGAACTTTTCCTCTGTTGCTGCTCCTCTGACCGATCTTGTTAGCCCAAAACTTTTGTTTCAGTGGACCGATGACTGTCAGATGGCCTTTGAGAGCTGTAAGGCTCTTTTGTGCAGTGCTCCAGTTTTAAATGCACCTGATTTTACTCTTCCCTTTGCACTGGAAGTGGATGCCAGTTGCATCCCTTCTGGACAGCGGTACAGGGCCACCAGTTCAGAAACATCACGCCACTTTTTCGAACATTTTCTTCCCCAAAGTCATAGCCCTCCTCAACAACTCCTGATCATTGCACCTTGCACTTTACATGCTCTTGCACTCAGTTGTACAGAATATTTATTCACTCATATTGGTACTGTATATTTTGTCTTGAGTATTGTTGTATTGTCGTCTTGCTATTGTATGTACTGTAGCTTGTTCAGCATGGAGAGTACCAAGTCATGTTCCTAGTGCACTGCACATGGAGGATAAAGTTGAATTGAATCAACGTTTCAGAGAGAGATTTTTATTTGGTTTTCCTATTGATCATAGGAAGTCGGTGCAGTGTTGATTCAGTCTGATGAACATGGCCTAGAGACCATCCCATTGGGTATTTTTCAAGGAAATTTAGTAAATGCCAGATGCGATATTCCACTGTAGAACAGGAGACCCTGGCTCTACTTTTGGCCTTACAGTTCTTTGATGTGTACGTGGGGTCTAGTACGGTGCCGGTTGTGGTCTACACTGATCACAACCCTTAAGTTTTCATCCATCGTATGTATAATCATAACCGACGACTAATGAGATGGTCATTATTTCTACAGAATTACTGTCTTATCATCCGCCACAAGAAGGGCACAGCAAATGTTTTTGCCGATGCTTTGTCCCGGTGTGAAAAACCATGAAAGTCACTATGTTTTGTGTTTTACACTCCACTATTGAAGTTTTTTGTTTTGTTCATTGTTGTAACCTGTTTTCCCTTCCAGAAAATAATTGTTTATCAACCGGGGGTTGATATTTGAGGGGGGGAGTGTTACGGGTGGTGGGGTCTTTTCTGTTGGACCTGTGTTGTGTGTTGTTGTTTTGTTTATTCTTCTGTTTCAGTGTGTCCCTCCTGCTGGAGTAATCAGTGAGATGCCTGGCAGCTGGGACCATCAATCAATTATCCAATCAGTTCACCACACCTTAGTCTATATAAGTTAGTTTGTTCTGTTCTTCAAGGGAGGTGGCAGCTCTCAATATTTTTGGTATGTAATTTATGTTGCTGGTTATAGTTTTGTTTGATGCCTTTTTGTTAACCTTTTTGTTGTTCTCTTTCATTTTCTTTTAGCCGATTACAGAGTTCGAGAGGTAGGGCACTTAGTAAGATACCTGCAGGTATACATCTGTGTCCTACACCACACCCATTGTATTAGTAACATCAGCTAGTGCGGCGACACTAACCCTTGTATTTTTGTTAGGTGCTACGGCACCGGCTATGGGGGTTAGGCTAGGGGGTTAGTTCTGGGGTTGTTTTCTTTTATAGGTAGATTTAGTTTTCTGGGGCTTTTCCTTTAGTGGTTGCTGCATAGATCAGGGGGTTGGGGTCTGTGTTGTGTCTCGTCTCTGTACCGTGTGTTGTAAACAATAAATTATTATTGTTTAACGGATGCCTGGTTGTCACTGGTCTACTTCATTTGCACGCTCACTGTCATATGTTATGCCGGCGGCCTACTACCACCAGGGGGTAGGGCGTAACAAACATTCTTAGGAACAAAGTTCTAGAAAGACAACCATCACTGCAGCCCTCCATCAGTCGGGGCTTTATGGCAGAGTGGCCCGACGGAAGCCTCTTCTCAGTGCAAAACACATGAAAGCCCGCATCGAGTTTGCCAAAAAACACCTGAAGGACTCCCAGACTCTGAGAAATAAAATTCTCTGGTCTGATGAGACCAAAATCTAACTTTTTGGTCTTAATTCTAAGCGGGATGTGTGGACAACACCTGGCACTGCTCATCACCTGCCTAATACCATCCCTACAGTGAAGCATGGTGGTGGCAGCATCATGCTGTGGGGGTGTTTTTCAGCTGCAGGGACAGGATGACTGGTTGCAATTGAAGGAAAGATGAATGCAGCCAAGTACATTGATATCCTGGACAAAAACCTTTTCCAGAGTGTTCACGACCTCAGAATGGGCCGAAGGTTCACCTTCCAACAAGACAATGATCCCAAGCACACAGCTAAAATAACGAAGGAGTGGTTTCAGAACAACTCTGTGAATGTTCTTGAATGGCCGAGCCAGAGTCCTGACTTAAATCCAATTGAGCATCTCTGGAGAGACCTGAAGATGGCTGTCCACCAACGTTCACCATCCAACCTGACAGAACTGGAGAGGATCTGCAAGGAGGAATGGCAAAAGATCCCCAAATCCAGGTGTGAAAAACTTGTTGGATCATTCCCAAGAAGACTCGTGGCTGGATTGGCTCAAAAAGGTGCTTCTACTCAATACTGAGCAAAGGGTCTGAATACTTATGGCCATGTGATATCAGTGATTATTTTGTAATAAATCTGCAAAAATGTCTACAAGTCTGTGTTTTTCTGACAATATTGGGTGCTGTGTGTGCATGAACGAGGAAAGAAATGAAATTAATTGATTTTAGCAAATGGCTGCAATATGACAAAGTGAAAAATGTAAGGGGGTCTGAATACTTTCCAAACCCACTGTATATATATATATATATATATATATATATATATATATATATATATACACTGTATATAATAATAATAAGAATATATTCTTATTATTCTTAATAATTATAATTTTAATTATGATAATTATAATTATTTTCATGTGGATTTCTGTTTAAATTATTTTCATGAACATTATTGCACTGTTTAGAGGTTTCACCTTCTGTTAGCGCAAATTATCAATAAAACAGCCTGTTTCGTCTACTCAGGATAAAAACATTTGCTATATTAAATTAACAAAGGCATTCACACCAAAAGGCATTCGTTTTGGCATTACATGTTATTAAAAAGGTAATTTGTTAATGATAACGATAAATAAAACAAACCTTTAAAAGTTTAAAATCATACACACTAGTATCGGGGGCATTGGGTGTGAAATTGCTTAGTTTCTTAAACGGTGCGTCTCCTCGTCCTATCGCAAGTGTACGGGGAGGCCGTAGACCACAGGCGCAGCTCCTGTGATGTATTTGAGTTGGGTGGCCTGGCGGGAGGAGTCCATGTGGTCCAATTTTTTTTTTTGCCTTTAATACATTTCTAAATGTTCACACATGTGATAATCATAGTCAATCATATATCTAAAATCTAGCATACCTATAGACTGTGAGGACAGGGAGATTCTTCGCAACAGAAAAAAAAAATAAAAAAAATCCCCCTATGACACCTTGACCTTACGTGAAACGTGAATTTTAGGCGCGCGTTGACACTTGTTGTGCATAGTGACTGCTTAGTGCGACGTACAAAATGTCGAGGGAACGAGACCGAGAAAGAAAATTTGAATCGGGTGCTGAAAAAAGAAATAAAAAGAAAAGAAAGGAAGGCTTCAGGGCCTCGCTTAGAGGTTCGTTCGAAACATTTCTAAAAACAAGTGAGGCTCCCGTTAGCACCGAAGAAGCTAACGTTACTGCTAGTACTAGCAATGCTAGTAGTAGCACGGCACAGCCCCCCCTGAGAGGCAAAGATGATGTCTCGGAGGTGGAGGGGGACAACTGCTACACCGGCAGCAGTGGGGCTGCCCAGCCCCAGGTGATGATGGTCAGGAGTGGCGAAGTAGAGGATACGGAGGCGGAAGATGGAGCTACTCAGAGCAGCAGCAGCAGGGCTGAGAGTGAAATTGACATGGACGCAGCCACAGGTGATGGAACGCAATGAAGGTGATGGAACGCAATGGAACGCATGAAGGCCGAAGTTGGAGCGCCTATGAGATCGACGAACTCCGCAGATTGAGAGCACTACGTAACAGTAAAAAAGACATAGCGGCAGAGCTCGGTAAGTCAATAGGACAAGTTAGATGGAAATGCAGAGACCTCGACGCAAGGGCAAAGAGGGGGTTAAGGATCACTAACCCAAAAAGGAAATGGCTGGACCTGATGGCACCCGCAGAAAAACCACCCCCACAGAACGGAGTTCGGAGAAGACTACTAAAAGAGTTGGAAAAGGGGGGTGGTGAAGCGGGACCCATAGAGAGAGAATTGGTACGACACAGGCTACAGCCGACTGATCGTGGAAGAAAAATGATCCGGGCTAAGGCCCTTGAAGATAGGAAGCAAATTAGGGAAATTGAGGACCGCAGAGAACATCAAAACCCCGACGAGATTGAACCCACGATTAACGACATAGAAGACCCAGACAGATACGGATGGCATCAGGCACTATTCGACAAAGATGAGGCAGGCTTGGCATCCCTGATCCTTGACGGCGGTAAAAACAGCAAATGCGAAATCCCCATGAGAGAGCTCACCAAAGTCTTCAGGGACAGGTGGGAGGGGGAGAAGATATACAAGGGACTAGGCCAATACCGCTCACTGGGAGGCGCTGATAACTCGGAATTTGAAAAACTCATCACGGCCGCTGAAGTGTCCGCAGCATGCAAGGCCGTGAAGACCAGCTCAGCCGCGGGCCCAGATAAAATCACCAAGAGGGCGGTGATAGAATGGGACCCAAGTGGGGCGCAATTGGCACAGATGTTCAATCGTTGGCTGGTGGCGGGGCTCATTCCGGAGGCCTTTAAGGAATGTAGAACCATACTTCTACCGAAGTCATCGACCCCAGCCGAACTGGAATCGGTGGGGGGGTGGAGACCCATCACCATTGGGTCCATGGTACTCAGACTCTTCTCACGAATACTGACCAAAAGGTTAGCGCGAGCATGTCCCATTAACCCCCGACAGAGGGGTTTCACCGCTACACAGGGATGCTCCGAAAACCTGATGCTACTACAGGCCGCCATCAGAAAGAGCAGAAGCGATCGAAGGACACTGGCGGTAGTGTTCATCGACTTTGCAAAAGCTTTTGACTCCGTGCTACACGAACACTTGCTGGACGCCCTACAGCAGAGGGGCCTAGATATACACATGCTCAAGTTGATCGGAAACTCCTACAAAGATTGTAAGACGGTATTAGAGGTCAACGGTAAAACATCTCGGGCCATAGAAATGAAGGTCGGTGTTAAACAAGGGGACCCCATGTCTCCACTTCTGTTTAACATAGCAATTGACCCATTGCTACAGAGTCTGGAAGACCGGGGATCCGGCTTCCGATTCGGGGGCGACAACAAAGCCACAGCGTTGGCTTTTGCAGACGACTTAGTGCTACTGAGCGACTCGTGGGATGGCATGGAGTCCAACTTGCAGATCCTTGACGGATACTGTGAACTGACAGGACTGAAGGTAAATCCAAGGAAAAGCCATGGGTTCCTGATCAAGTCGATCATAGCTAAGAAAACAAGATCATTCACAGTAAACGACTGCAGGAAATGGAAAGTGGGAGGCGAGGAACTAAACCTAATAGGACCTGACGAGACCGAGAAATACCTCGGTCTCAAGGTGGGTCCTTGCCTCATAGCGAGCCCCTTTGACCCAGTAGAGAAAATAGAAGAATGGGCTGGTAAAATCAACATGGCAGTGCTCAAACCGAGTCAAAAATTGACACTACTTACTCGGTACGCTATACCCAGGTTGCTATACACACTGGACAACTGCAACGTGGGATCGGGAATTCTGAAGGAAATCGACGGAGTAATCAGAAAATGGGCAAAGGACTACCTCCACTTACACCAGTCAGTGTGTAATGGGATCCTATACTCGAGGAACTGTGACGGCGGACTGAGCATACAAAAGCTTAGCAAAATCGTACCTGCTATGCAACTGAAACGTTGGGTCAAGCTCAGCAGGGCGGAAGACAAAGTGATCAGCGAGACCGCTCTAGAGGTCTTCAGTCAGATCGACCTGACTAAACTATGGGAAAAAGCGGGAGGCGACCCGCTGAAGGTACCAACCCTGAGAAGACCTCGTGGGGTAATCACAGGAGGACACATAGGTACAATGTCTGGGAGAACGGACCACCCCGATGCACCGCAACAGAGATGGCCAACCCCCTGTGACTGGCGCAGAGGCGAATACCAACGGTGGGTAGCACTACCTACTCAAGGCCTGGGCATTGAGGTATTCGGAGGGGATAAGATCAGCAATAGCTGGTTAGCGGACCCGGCTGGAGCGCACCTAAATCAGGCCCAATTCATCGCGGGTCTACAACTCAGAGCTAACATGTACCCAACCAGAGAGGCGCTCGGCAGGGGCAGAAGGTCTCAGGTGTCCCTATGCCACAGATGCCACGCCGGCCCGGAGACCCTGCCGCACATTCTCGGAACCTGTCCGAGCGTGAAGAAGTCCCGCATGAGGAGACACAACAAAGTGTTCAAACTCCTACAAGATGAAGCGGAAAGGTACGGCTGGACCGTAGACACAGAAAGTCATATCACGGATGACGACGGGACGGTACGGGTTCCAGATCTGGTCTGCCGGAAGACGGATCACATCGTGGTGATCGACGTTACAATCTGTTTTGAAACGTCGGTAGAAAACTTGCGGGTAGCGGGAGGAAAAAAAGTGGTAAAATACTCACCACTGATACCCCACCTTAAAAGAACAATGGGCCCGCAAGGAAAAGTACACGTCTTTGGCTTCCCGGTAGGAGCCAGAGGCAAATGGCCAACCCAGAACAACAAGGTGCTAAGAACACTGGGTGTGAGAAGCAACAGAAGGACCGCCTTTGCACAACTGGTGAGTAGGAGAGTGCTCCTGTACTCACTGGACGTGCTGGGTGACTTTTATAACCCGGTAAGAGGAGAAGGGGAGGAACACACCCAATAAAAACTGGGGAAGAGCTTGGTCTCCGATGCCCTCCGTATTTCTCTCTCCCTGGTTCTCCTGTATATGCCGGTCACGCTCGATCACGAAGGCCGCTTACAGTACATTATCTGGACATCCTTGCCCTCTGTATATAACATATCTTACCTGTACATATCTTCCTCTTGTCTGTACATATCACATGTATACTGACTCATTATTAAATTACTTATACACATTGTTATACTGTATACTGCCCCCCCCATGCACTGTACATACATTCATAGATTCTGCTCTATGCACAATCAACAACTGTCTGAGGTTGCCTCTATGATGTTGTGAAAGTTCTAAAGGGTAGTTTTAAGTATTACTTAGAACAGTACATATCCATATGGTTTACCAAGTTCGCTGCATACTTTGATGATTTAGTTCTGGGTTGAGTGGTTCAGTGGTTCTAGCAGCATGAGTTATGTGTGCACGTGTGCTATTGTCACAGGGTATACAGTACAAACTTAAAACACGCGTTTTGTTCGGCGCTGCAGACATTCATGGAGGAAATGACCAGGAAGCAAACAGATGTTGACAAGGTCACCAAGACACACAAGAGTAAAGCTGCTGGAGTACACCTATCAAAAAGGGGAAACAACAAAAAGAACATAATTTGGCTAGTTTGGAGGAAAACAGATCCAACTTCCCATTAATTTCTCAAGGCCTCTGTCTCAAGATCTTCCAGCTATATATCACTGTCGAACACAGTGAGTAAACAAAGTGCTCATTAGGACACGTCGAGGAGATGATTGACTCGGCTTAATGCAACTGCTGTCAAACACAATCACAATGACTCATTCAATCTCCTCTCCCAGCATGTACAGCATCAGTGTGATTATACACACGTCATTCACCACACAAACTGTCACCAGCAATGAGCCGCAGGATGTTGTTGTCTTCTTCTAATACTGTAGTCCTCTATCTCTATAATAAAATAAATTGTCAAGCGTTATTTAGTCATGGCACAATTTTTGATCCTGTACATAATGTGTGTTGTCGTGGTGTGTGTGAGTGTGTGTGTATGTGTGGGTGTGTGTGTGTGAGTGAGTGGAGGTGTGGGTGTGACAAAGAGTGAATATGATATTCATATATGTGATATTGATATACATAAAGATAATGGCACAATTGGATCCAGTGTGGGGGATGTAGCTATCCTTGTGGTTGTAGGTGGGTTCGTTCAAAATAAATAAATAAATTAAAATAAAATAAAATAAAACAAAAGAAAGGAAAAATAAATAAATAAATAAATGTAAAAATAAAAAAGGCTCTATGGCCTGACGCAACTGTGGCCGATTAGATATATTCTACCCATCCATGTATGCAACTCGGCGGCGCTGAGTGTGCCGCGGGCCAACGGTCAATGTTTGCCGCGGGCACGGCCGCAAGCGGCCGGGCGCGGCTCTCATTGTCCTGTGGGCCCTGGAACGCGCGCCTATTCTTGCGTGTCAGTGATTGCGTTTGTGTTCGAAGAAAGAAAAGAAAAAGAAAAAGAAGAAAAAAAAAAAAAAGAAAAAAAAAAAAGAAAAAGAAAAGAAAAGAAAAAGAAAAGGAAAAGAAAAAGAAAAAGAAAAAGAAAAAGAAAAAGAAAATAAAAGAAAAAGAAAAAGGGAAAAAAAAAAAAAAAAAAACTCTATGGCCTGACGCAACTGTGGCCGATTAGATATATTCTACCCATCCATGTACGCAACTCGGCGGCGCTGAGTGTGCCGCGGGCCAACGGTCAATGTTCGCCGCGGGCACGGCCGCAAGCGGCCGGGCGCGGCTCTCATTGTCCTGTGGGCCCTGGAACGCGCGCCTATTCTTGCGTGTCAGTGATTGCGTTTGTGTTCGAAGAAAGAAAAGAAAAAGAAAAAAGAAAAAGAAAAAGAGACAGAAGAAGGGGCAGGAGAAGAGACAGAAGAAGAGACAGAAGAAGAGGCAGAAGAAGAGGCAGCAGAAGAAGAGACAGAAGAGACAGAAGAAGAGACAGAAGAGGCAGAAGAAGAGAGAGAAGAAGTGATAGAAGAGGAGACAGAAGAAGAGTCAGAAGGTGAGACAGAAGAAGAGACAGAAGAAGAGACAGAAGAAGAGAGAAAATATGAGACAGAAGAAGAGACAGAAGAAGAGACAGAAGAACACTCAAGGGGTGAGAGTGTGTGTCAGGGTGGGGGGGGGTGAGAGTGTGTGTCAGTGTGGGGGGGGGTGAGAGTGTGTGTCAGTGTGGGGGGGGTGAGAGTGTGTGTCAGTATGGGGGGGGGGGGTGAGAGAGTGTGTGTCAGTGCCTGAGAGACAGTCCTGCCTATCCGAGAGACAGTACTACCCGAGAGACAGTCCTGCCTGTCTGAGAGACAGTACTACCCGAGAGACAGTCCTGCCTGTCTGAGTCTTATCCTCACCCAGAACAATCAATCGGAGTTGCACCCCGGTGCATCTATCCGCAGTTGGGGTGTCGCAGGCAGCCTGGTGTTGCCTTCGTCCCCTTAAATACAGACCAGGACGGCCCTGGTGGGAGTTTCGGCCCAGGCCGACTCGCCCCCGCGCTGCCTCTGCTGGGCCAGGCCAGGAAGCGACACCGCGCTCCCGTATGTTCGGGCGCGGCTGCCGGGGAGACGGATCGGTGGGATTATGACTGAACGCCTCTAAGTCAGAGTCCCCCCTACCGACTCAACGTGCTGCCCGCGTTACGAGTGCGCACCCGGGGTGTCGTCACGGTGAGCAGTGGCATGGCACGACCGGAACCGCCTCTGACTTTAAAGACTGTGAGTCCCGGCCCCTCCGGGGATCGGGCCACAACTAAGCTCAAGAAATCGGCAGGTCGAATCCAAGACTGGGGTTGCTCGTAAGATACCGTTAATAGTGGACTTTGTGCATGATCGTGGACCATAAAATGGGTGGCGTGCGCTGTATAGAGTCACCAAAGATGATTTATACCGCTCCCCCCGCGTTGCTCACCCGGTGTCCACTTGAGGATTCCTAATGGAGCGACTCGGGGCACTCGATAAAACCTCCAATCGTACATGGAGCCTAAGAGGGGATACGGCCACGGGGGCTGTTCCTGGGGCAAATAATGACAGTCGGCCGGTAGGGCGAACGATTATAACACATCCCAGGGGCGGTGGTGTGATGGATTAGGGCCGTCCTAGGATTGGTAAGCCTGAAAGGTCCGAAAGTTTGGCATCGTTGCATGCTGAGGTCCGGGTCTCGAGTGCGAGAGCCTCTCGCTGCGTGCACACAGGGCCATGGAGTCTCTTTTTCCCTCCCCTCTCTCTCTGTCAGCTTTGCTGTCATCCCTCTCGCTGTGCACGCAGCGTGGGCCTAAGTCGAACTGCCCTTACTCGAATCATGTGCGTTGCGGCATCAGCCCGTGTATGAGGCGTAACTGCCAGGGAGCGGGAGCGGCAGGAGTCTGCAGATGCCAAGGCAAGTATCATGCATTGCATTGCTAGATACGATGACGTCCCTTCTGACCTGACACTGGTCAAAGAAGCACCCTGAAGGCTACAACTAGTCAGGATGACCAACATTGGCCAACACGGCCGATGGAGGAAACCGTAAGGCTAGGTGCGGACAGGGTGGGGGCTGGGAAGGAAACACGGGAACTGCGCTAGGGGCTCCCACTCAGATCAGTAAAAAGAAGGAGGGCCTAGATAAATTGATGGTAGTGGGGTACACAGTACTCCCACTAATCCGAAAGCGATGAGTGGGGCCCATAAGGCTCAACATAGTCTTAATAGCCTTAACAGGGTCTTAACTAGTCTTGACATAGTCTTAACATAATCGTAACAATAGTCTCAACATAGTCTATAGTCAAGATAGACCCATAAGGCTCCCACTAATCCCAAGGCGATGAGTGGGGTTCGCGCAGCAATGTGATTCCTGCCCAGTACTCTGAATGTCAAAGTGAAGTAATTCAATGAAGCGCGGGTAAACGGCGGAAGTAACTATGACTCTCTTAAAATAGCCAAATGCCTCGTCATCTAATTAGTGACGCGGATGAATGGATGAACGAGATTCCCACTGTCCCTACCTACTATCTAGCGAAACCACAGCCAAGGGAACTGGCTTGGCGGAATCAGCGGGGAAAGAAGACCCTGTTGAGCTTGACTCGTCTGGCACTGTGAAGAGACATGAGAGGATTTGTAAGCCCAGGAAGGACATAATTCACGTTAAAACTTCTTCTGAAAGGTTAGAAATACTTAAATTATCGAGTGTAAAGCCAGGGCTAGCTAGCGCGTTGCTAACTGAGGTTAGCAAAATGGCGTCGCGGGAGAAAGCAAACAGGATGAAACAGCCTCTGAAAGTGTATTCTACGGTCTGACGCTAAAGATGGAAACGACTACCCGACCCCACCAGTTAGGTCGCTCTGTCCCAAAAGCGACCCCCACCCGGCTGACCGGAGAGCCTGGGTGCGGTAGTGAACTCCCCGGAACTGGCCACCCTGGAAACTGGTGTGCCAGGACTAAAGCAAAGGTTTCTCACGCAAAGGTGGCGACTCGCCGAAGACCCAAGGAAGACCAACCATCCACCCACGGACGTGGACCCGAATCTGAGCCTTCTGCCCCCCCGCAGAGAGGGGAGAAGAGCGGGAAGACCGCCCCAACACATAGGCTAATCCTCCGCCGGAATTGGAGGGGGACATGGGGATCCTCACACAGGGATAGGAGGCCAGGAGGAATAGCTTCCAAGACACCCAGAGCAGAAGCTAGGACAACTGCTGACGTCCAAGTGACAAAGACAACGGTGGAAGACAACGGCGGTGGAGATAAAGCAGGAGTCCCTTCAGGACCCCTCCTTCTGTGGCTACCGGGAAGCCAATACTGGTGTGAAATATGTAAAGCAGGGCCATACACCATAGGGAGGATTGTACAACACTACAAGGCCTCACACAATGAAGTGGTACTGAAATTCGGGTGCCGAGGATGCAGAAGATCCGGTGACAAATATCACTCGATCGCATGTCATGTCCCCAAATGTGAGGGGACAAAGGTGCACAGGATCGAAGGGACAGACCAAGCGTTCTCATGTAGTACATGTGGAAGCACATTTGCAACGCGAATCGGAGTCTCACAACACCGGAAACATAGACACAAACTCGAGTGGAACAGAGAGAAGGCCCAAGCCCCAGGTCGAGACAAGACAGGAGCGAAGGAACCGAGGTGGAGCCATGAGGAGGTGGACGAACTCCTCAGACTAAGAGCCCTATACAAGGAAAAAACCAAGATCGAGAGTGCTGCATGCATAGCAGCAAAGATGGGTAAGACAACAGGACAAGTCAATTGGAAATGCCGAGACCTGGACGTAAGAGCAAAAAGGAGGGTAAGGATCACCAACCCAAGAAAGACCATACTGGATCTCATGGCACCTACAGCGACACCACCCCCCCCAAAAGGGGTACAAACTCAACTGTTAAAGGCGTTGAAGATGAGGGCTGGTGAAGCGGGACTCACTAGGAACGAAGCAAAAATATACGGAATACAGCACGATAACCAAGGTGCTAGACTGGTCCAAAGTAAGGCCTTGGAAGCCCGAAAACAAATGAGCGACCTCATGAAAACCAGAGAACACCAAAAACCCACGAAGGACGAAGGAAAAGACTCACACGGATCCGGAACAAGGGAATACGGAGAGTATCAAATCCTATTCGGAAAGAATGAGGCCAGACTGGCCGCCCTGGTCCTAGACGGCGGAGAGGAACATAGGTGCAAAATCCCTATGGTAGAACTCACCGAAGTTTTCAGAGACAGGTGGGATGGGGTGAAGGAATACGGAGGACTGGGTCAATACCGCACAATAGGGGGTGCAGAGAACCATGAGTTCGCAAAGCTCATTTCAGCCGCAGAGGTATCCAACGCGTACAAGGCCATAAAGAACGGATCAGCCGCGGGCCCAGACAGAATCTCCAAAAAAGCAGTGATAAGCTGGGACCCAACCGGAGTGCGACTCGCACAAATATACAATTGCTGGCTAGCCTCCGGGGTCATACCGAAAGCCTTCAAGGAGTGTAGGACCATACTACTACCAAAGTCCTCGATCCTAGCGGAATTGGAGTCGGTGGGTGGATGGAGACCCATCACCATCGGATCAATGGTGCTAAGGATATTCTCAAGGGTAATGACGAAGAGATTAGCACGAGCATGCCCCATTAACCATCGTCAGAGGGGCTTCATTGCTGCGCCTGGATGCTCTGAGAACCTGATGATGCTTCAGACCGCCATCAAAAAGAGCAGGAACGATCGAAGGACATTGGCGGTAGTGTTCATTGACTTCGCGAAGGCCTTTGATTCCGTGTTGCATGAGCACCTGCTGGACGCTCTGCAACAAAGGGGCCTGGACGAACACATCCTGAAATTGATTGGCAATTCGTACGAGGACTGCAAGACGGTAATAGAGAACAGAGGAACGTCTCCGGCCATAGCAATGAAAATTGGGGTCAAACAAGGAGACCCCATGTCCCCATTGCTATTCAACATCGCAATGGACCCCATGATCCAGACATTGGAAGACCGGGGAT
>NC_137677.1:19310263-19365263 GCF_963989245.1 Nansenia antarctica | reverse complement strand
GTTGTTTTGGTGAGTACAAAGCATTTTATCTTTTATTTGTATATATTTTTGTCATTTTATTTCTGCTAATATATATGTAATTAAAATGACAAATATATTAAAAATACATGTTTTATGCTTCTGTTGCAGGTTGCAAGAGATGTAGAGATGACGTGTGTGGCGCACTGGCTCAGCTGTGCAGTAAAAGTACTCTATTGTTGAATTGTTTGGTTAAACCTTTATCAAAGTGGACATTCAAGGCTAGGAATACACTTTCACCACTGTCGCAAATATATCCTCAAATGATTTGTTCGTTTTCTTTTATTTTCAGTGAATAGTTTGTGTCTTTATCGTCACGTTTCTTAAATGTAACTGCTTTGGGTGAGACAATGCGCTGTTTAGTGAACAAACTTGTTAAAGCTCGCATATTTGGTGGACTTAATAAAACTTTGTAGAGCGCCTTTTATTTTAACGTTTTGACAGTATCCAAACGATTCTAAAGCTGATAGTTTAACACTCTAAATTGTAAATGCAAAACTAAGTGTTAGGTAAACTGGGTAACCAAGCACAAAATATGACCGCAACAAGATGAATGAAAATCAGTAACTTTACAAAGTTATGTATTTTCAAAGGGTATAGCTATATAGAGAGAAATGTGTCATTTGCCGTACCGCAAGTAAGCCTACGTGTTAGCTAGCAAGCTGGGCTAGCTAGCTACAGTGTGGTGTTAGCTAGCTACGGCGTGGGTTAGCTAGCAAGCAGAGGACTAGCTAGCTACAGTGTGGTCCTATGTTAGCTAGCAAGCAAATGTTTGCAATGTAGCAGATGAGTTTTATGAGGACACTGCCGTCTAGAAAATGCAGCCACATTATTAACTAGCTACCAATTGATAGCAAGCTTCACAGTAGCTAGATTGATTTGTGCAGTAGAGTGATATAATTAAACAGAACTAGCTGTGTTGTATAACACCATGTAACCCAGTACAGTGCAAGTCATATTTTAGAGTCAGGCCAAATTATAATATTCTGCCTGATCACTTATGGAGTCAAAACTAGATTGAAAGGTGTGCGTGCCTTGCAGACAGCTCCATGTGGGGAAAAAAAAACTTGCAGGGGTACGTTTATTGTGGGCGAGTGGTCAGCTAGGAAGGTAGGAGGTAGACAGCCGAGGGGCTTTGAACATTCATCATTATTTTTGTCCTTTTCGAGTCTTGCAGCTGCAGTAATGAAATGGAGCACAGACGCAACTGAGGAGAAAGGCACAGAGGAACGGTGTACTCAATGAGTTTGTATTGTCCTGACAGATTCAGCCCCGCCACTGACGGGCTGAAGAGGTTCCTAAATAATAACAGTTATTCTATCTCTCTCTCTCTTCCTCTCTCAGTGGCCGCGTGTCTCTGCCTCTGCCTCGTGTCTCTTGAATGACGACAGACGCCGTGTGTAAGCCTTATATAGGCGGACAATTGAGGAGAAAGGCAGTGTAAAGGTCTCTAGGCACAGAGGAACGGTGTACTCAATGAGTTTGTATTGTCCTGACAGATTCAGCCCCGCCACTGACGGGCTGAAGAGGTTCCTAAATAATAACAGTTATTCTATCTCTCTCTCTCTTCCTCTCTCAGTGGCCGCGTGTCTCTGCCTCTGCCTCGTGTCTCTTGAATGACGACAGACGCCGTGTGTAAGCCTTATATAGGCGGACAATTGAGGAGAAAGGCAGTGTAAAGGTCTCTAGGCACAGAGGAACGGTGTACTCAATGAGTTTGTATTGTCCTGACAGATTCAGCCCCGCCACTGACGGGCTGAAGAGGTTCCTAAATAATAACACTTATTCTATCTCTCTCTTCCTCTCTCAGTGTCCGCGTGTCTCTGCCTCTGCCTCGTGTCTCTTGAATGACGACAGACGCCGTGTGTAAGCCTTATATAGGCGGACAATTGAGGAGAAAGGCAGTGTAAAGGTCTCTAGGCACAGAGGAACGGTGTACTCAATGAGTTTGTATTGTCCTGACAGATTCAGCCCCGCCACTGACGGGCTGAAGAGGTTCCTAAATAATAACACTTATTCTATCTCTCTCTTCCTCTCTCAGTGTCCGCGTGTCTCTGCCTCCTCCTACTACCGGACGCTTTATATAGGCGGAGGGTCCCGTCCCTCGTGACACAAGCGTCGCCTGGGCCAGCCAATGGGCTTGCGCAGTGTAATTCAGCTTCTGATGAGGTCACGCAGGGGGCGTTCCCATAAGAAAGAGAACGAGTCTGATCACTGACACCTGTCCGTAATCAGACCGAAACCCTCTCCACCAAAAGTCTGGCGCTGTCAGGGAAAAACCTTCCACTGGGCAAAAGCTACCGGGGGTGCGGCCTAACGCGTCACGCACGCGCACGCGTCACGACCTGGCGACTGTGGAATTTAAGGAATTTAAGGAATTTAAGCCCAGGAGGGAGTTAGCGATTAGCGATGTTTAGCTTAGCTTAGTTTAACAGAAGTATCTTCACTTTTAACATGACTTCCCGTGGTCGTAGAGGGCTGGTCGACGGCTTAAAATGACCGTGTAGACCGTGTAGACCTTATCCAGCTATAGTCTTGTGTTTCTACCCCGGGCATAGCCGGTGTTATTCACGGACAAACACTCCTGTTAGAGTGGTCTGATCAGCAGATCATTTTCTCATAAAGTTGCAAACGCAACTCAGCAATTCAACTTAATTTAAAAAATGCGCGTTTCGTTCAAGATCCATTAGAGTAGGACATGTACAGTTATGATAACTACAGTCATATGTAACTTTTGGACTAGTATAGTAGTTGATATTGTAATAAAACGTGCCAATGTCAGACGATGAACAAACACACCACGAGTCCACACTGATTCAGAAAACAGAATAAACTTTATATATAAATACACAACACTTCAGGGGGCTAACGTTTGCAAAAGAACTGTACAGGTTACAATCAGGTATATAATAATAGTTAGGGAGTAACATATCATTCACAAATTCAACAATAATAGAACAGATAAATACACAGATAGCCCTGCTACGTCCTCCGTGAGGGCCCGTTCCCCTGTACATAAGTCCCTGTCCAGCCCTGCTACATCCTCCGTGAGGACCACCTCTACCACATCCTGGTGGTGTGTCTGAGGTGGTGGTGGTGTGTCTGAGGTGGTGGTGGTGGTGGTGTGTCTGAGGTGGTGGTGGTGGTGTGTCTGAGGTGGTGGTGGTGTGTCTGAGGTGGTGGTGGTGTGTCTGAGGTGGTGGTGGAGGGTTGGGGTAACATCTGGGAGGTTAGGGGATAACATCTGGAGGGTTGGGGGTAACATCTGGAGGGTTGGTGGGTAACATCTGGGGGGTTAGGTAACATCACACCAATCAGCTCTCCTGTTGAGGTAAGCAATAACCATCTTGTTAGTGTAAACACACAAACAAGCACAGATATGTACAGTCAAAATAACATTTTGTGAGTAAACACATTTCTAAATAATCCCTATTCAATGTGACTTACCAGTGTACTGGGTGGATGGGGATGAAAGGTAACTGTCCAGATGTAATTTTGTCCAAAACATCTTGGTGCTGTGTGAATGAATGAGCATACATTTAATGTATTAGTAATGAAACAATCAATATGAACATTTAAAAATAACAATGATGTAATTGTGGCTCATACTTGCAGTAGCCTGAGGTAGAGGTGGTCCTCACGGAGGAGGTAGAGGTGGTCCACACGGAGGATGTGGTAGAGGTGGTCCTCACGGAGGATGTAGCAGGGCTGGACAGGGACTTATGTACAGGGGAACGGGCCCTCACGGAGGACGTAGCAGGGCTATCTGTGTACAATCTGGAAAATACTTAAAAAACAACTTTACAAGCAGTACAAACAAATTCATTAGGAAACATAATATTAATTGACACACAAGACGAATGGAACAACTTGAAACACCTCCTGCAGGATACCTGAAGCTCTGGTCGGATGGTCCTCCTGCAGATGCAGTGCACACTAACGTCCATAGTGTACACTGACTGGGCCTTGCGTGGACACCGTATGGAGCTGGGGAATGGTGTCAGGTGCCCAAACTGAAAGCAGGAAAAGAGGTGCTTACGCATAGCAGACTGATTATATTCCTTGCTTGCTGGGTCCTCACCTCTGCAGCATGTGAGACTGTTCGCAATAGCAAACAGCCCACAGTCTGAGCTGCCTCTCTGCTGCTGGACATCAGGCCACTGCAGAAGGACCTTGGGACCTGAAAAAGAGAGGAGACCTGTTATTTGAGAAATGAACTCCTCGGTCGACCCTTGACCAGCGGAGTCATAAATGTTAACAGTACCTACCTCGCAGTTGATGTTACTTACCGTAACCCAGTGATTTGAACAAACATTTAAAATCTGAACAAACCCCTGGGTTGATGCAGGCACGGAGGAGAGGAGGGAGAGGGACGTTGTGGCGTAGAGGCCTCCTACATGGGGATGTTGAGCCTGTAAAAGAGCCTGAGCATGGTCAATGGAGAGATCATTCAGCCAACAATTGGGAGTCAGAACGATAGGCCTAAGCACCTCCAACCCGCTAGGTAAAGCTGGACAGGCCCGCCCCAGCTGAACATCTGTGATGGTGACATCTAGCAGCTGAGATGGTGCCTAAAAAACATAATGATGTTGGGTTAAAGGGACTGTCATGTTACAGTACTCAGCCATTGGAATTTTTATTATTTAAAATGAATGAAGCTAGGATTTTTAAGTGTACCTGAAGTGAGTCCCACTCCGGCTCAGAGTTTAGCGGTTCAGGGTCATCAGAACACACTGGCTCCGGTGGATGGGACACAGCTTTCTGAGTGGGCGGGCAGGCTCGGAATCCTTAAGTCAATCAACAAAACAATTTTAGAATGACATCTTGTGGTAAAAAAAATACAGTTTCACATTACATTAACTTTAAAATGTGAACTGTATGTTACACTTACTCGTCCGCAGAGGCTTCACTGAGGCATAGGGGGTTTTGGTTCCCAGTTGTTGGCCATCCAAGGTCTCCAACTGCACCAAATTGTTGTCCCCAACCTCAGTCACCCTGAAGAAAATATGTATTAATAATGGCAAAATTGGACATCACACATCACCCTCTCATTCTGAATATTCTTAAAAGTCTAACATTTACCGGTACTTAGTTGGCCAGTCTGGGTCCATTGTGCCACCAGGTCTCCCACGTTTCCTCTCATTCTTCTTCAGGACCTCCATGCCCGGGAGGATCTCAAACCGCTTGGTTCCCTTCTTGATCCTCTTCCGGTAGCTTTCCCGCTGTTTCTCCTGGGCCTTCTCCACGTTGAGCCGCACCTTGATCGTTGAAGAAAAAGCGAAGCAGCAGAGATTGTAATTCTCTGTTGTGCAGTATAGCTCTGTATATTGCTGAGGCATTGTTATTGCTTTAGCAGTTACTTAGCATCACTCAGGTGGTTGTTCAGTATATAGTTGTGTAATATCTTTCACCTCGTCAAAGACCTCCTCATCCTTCTCAGCCCTGGCGTGGAGATAGTCTGCAGCGGTGTCTTCATTAATCTCGTCCATCTCCACAAAAGGACGGTCGCCTGTGATCTGAAATGAGAGGCAAATAGAGATACGCAATACATACATTTGCATAGAGTTAGTGTTTTATTTTTTGTTTATATTGAGAATCAATTTGCAAAACAAATTATATATTATAAGAACAATAATATCAAGAGTTGATATACCTCACAGGACAGCCGTGGCTCCCGACCGTACATCAGGCGGTAGGGCGAGTACTTGGTGGAGGCCTGGACGCTGGTGTTATGTGCGAAAAGGATTAACTTAAGGTTGTCCTCCCACCGTTCCTGGTGCCCTTCCAGAGATTTCCCGATAGCCCTCTTGAGTGTTTGATTGGTCCGCTCGTCCAGTCCGTTGGTCTGGGGATGGTAGGCAGAGGTAATCCGGTGCTTCATCCCCCACTTCTCAAACAAAATCTGGTTGACCTAAAAGTAGTAAGACAGAAGTCATTAGTTTTGTCCATACAAGTATGTCCATAACTGTTACAAGATCATATGTTTTAGCAAGTACATGACCTTGTTGCAGAACTCTTTGCCCTGGTCAGTCAGGATGACCTCCGGCACACCATGGGTGTGGAAGATGTCTATCAGGGCCTGGGATGTTGCCACTGCCGTCTTGTCCTAGCAGTGTATACACACAGGATATGGTACTATTATATTAATACTTATAATGTTAATTTTAAGATGAAAATTGGGATACATGGTGATGAACTGTTCAAGTACAATACATTCAAGTATTTTAAAAAGCATGGTCATGATCATTATATTTGAGAAAACAACACTAAACACAGATATAACACACCTTGATAGGAATGGCCTCCACCCACTTGGTGAAGAAATCTGTCGCTGTGAGGCAGTAGCGATTGCTATTCTTGGATGAGGCCTTGAACGGTCCGATGAGGTCCACACCTAGCAAGAAAAATGTGTTGGCATACTCTAACATTGGACAAGCGGAAGTAAAACATTCACACTAAAAGAGCATACTGAAAGAAAGCATGATGGGAAACAAGTCAAAACCCAAAAAATTAATTGGGATATAAAAGTGTAGAACTCACCAATCATGTACCACGGTGAAACAGGCTTGATGCTCTTCAGCTCAGGGGCTTCAGTCTTCACCTTCTCAAACCTCTGGCAAGCCACGCAGGTACGGACCTTGAAACAAACAGTAAAGTGCAAGTTGAAATGAAATGTGAATGAATGAATGAATATTATCTGTGTGTAAAATACAATCTTGCTACTGTTTGTAAAACATAAAAACTAACTAAAGAAATAATAGATTTGCTTGCCCAGTCTTCCACATCCTTCACAATGCCAAACCAGAAGAAGCGCTGATTAATCTTGCCAATCATGCGCTTCTTTCCGAAGTGACCGTCATGGACCTCGGTCAGCACTGCCTCCCTTTCCTCGTCTGACATGATGACCCTCCTTGGTGGCTGTCCCTCCTTCTTGGGCCTCAAATACATGCGACCATCTACAACATCAAAAGGATTAGAGAAAAGAGACCAGGACTTGTTAAATAATGTTTTTTTGTTGTTGTTGTTTTTTTACAGTAGTACACTACTTTATTGCTTTATGGGTTAATTTAACAAATCTTACCCTGAAGCATGTATTTCTCAGCTGCTCTCCGGAGAACACGCTTCTTCTCTGCAGACATAT
Organism: Nansenia antarctica; assembly: GCF_963989245.1. Taxonomy (NCBI): domain Eukaryota; kingdom Metazoa; phylum Chordata; class Actinopteri; order Argentiniformes; family Microstomatidae; genus Nansenia; species Nansenia antarctica. The sequence goes on along the minus strand of NC_137677.1, from coordinate 19,358,104 downwards.
CCTCCTGGAACTGGTCTGTGGACAGATATAAGAAAATGTCACTGTGGCTAGTATAGGATGCCATTGTGTGTATATATATATATATATATATATATATTAAAAGGAAATGATAGGGTTATCTGTAGTAGTTCTCTGTAGTAGCGTCGTGTAGTTCTCTGTAGTAGCGTCGTGTAGAATGATAGGGTTATCTGTAGTAGTTCTCTGTAGTAGCGTCGTGTAGAATGATAGGGTTATCTGTAGTAGTTCTCTGTAGTAGCGTCGTGTAGAATGATAGGGTTATCTGTAGTAGTTCTCTGTAGTAGCGTCGTGTAGAATGATAGGGTTATCTGTAGTAGTTCTCTGTAGTAGCGTCGTGTAGCAGGTGTTTCCACAGCGCAGCGTCGTGTAGCAGGTGTTTCCACAGCGCAGCGCACTAGAATGAACAGCGCACTAGAATGACGTCACACTCGCCAGCTGGTCTGAATCATTGTGGACTCGTGGTGTGTTTGTTCATCGTCTGACATTGGCACGTTTTATTACAATATCAACTACTATACTAGTCCAAAAGTTACATATGACTGTAGTTATCATAACTGTACATGTCCTACTCTAATGGATCTTGAACGAAACGCGCATTTTTTAAATTAAGTTGAATTGCTGAGTTGCGTTTGCAACTTTATGAGAAAATGATCTGCTGATCAGACCACTCTAACAGGAGTGTTTGTCCGTGAATAACACCGGCTATGCCCGGGGTAGAAACACAAGACTATAGCTGGATAAGGTCTACACGGTCTACACGGTCATTTTAAGCCGTCGACCAGCCCTCTACGACCACGGGAAGTCATGTTAAAAGTGAAGATACTTCTGTTAAACTAAGCTAAGCTAAACATCGCTAATCGCTAACTCCCTCCTGGGCTTAAATTCCTTAAATTCCTTAAATTCCACAGTCGCCAGGTCGTGTCGCCAGGTCGTGACGCGTGCGCGTGCGTGACGCGTTAGGCCGCACCCCCGGTAGCTTTTGCCCAGTGGAAGGTTTTTCCCTGACAGCTCCCTCTACAGGCCAGAACGCGCCATGCTCCCCACAGTCAGACTACGCTTCAGAGCACAAGCATGCACCAGAGAGGAAGGGAGGTGGAGACACACGAGAGTAGGAAACTTGACCTCAGCTTTGTTAATTGGTGTTATGGTTGTTAGTTGGTAGGTTATGGTTAGTTGGTTTGTTATGCAGAGTGTGCGAGAGATATACACACACAAACCAACACAGTCTCACACTAAAACAAACACACTTTTCCTCATACTGTCATTCTCTCCCTCACATGAGGCTCACCACAGACCAACAAAGTATCACACGCACAAAAACACACAGTTATCCCACACTGTCATTCTCTCTCTCACACTCTCACACTCTCTCTCTCACACACACACACACACACACACACACAAAAACGCACACACTCCCCTACACACTCAGTCATAGACACACAAATGCACACGGGTAGGTTAGTGGATTGTGTGTGGGGGGCAGTTAAATAATGGCTACACATTCTCTCTCTCTCTCCCCTCCGTCCCTCTCTCTCTCCCCTCCGTCCCTCTCTCTCTCTCCTCCGTCCCTCTCCCCTCCGGATCTGCAAAGAGGAGTGGACCAACATCTCTCCCGAGATGTGCACAAACCTGGTGACCAACTACAAGAAACGACTTTTATATAATGTGTTTTTTCGGGATTTGTTGGTATTCAGACTTTCACTGTTAAAGTAAACCTACCATTAAAATGATAGATTGTTCATTTCTTTGTAAGTGTGCAAACGTACAAAATCAGCAGGGGATCAAATACTTATTTCCCCCACTGTATATGTGTGTGTGTGTAAGGTTCATGCAAGTCTTGCTCTTTATTATTGCATTATTAGCTATCGGCCAGGGGGGTATTCCACGAACGTTGATTAGTATATCGGCGATAAAAATAAATGCCGCGATCAGGCAACTCGAGATTGGAATTCAAGCCTCAGGTGATTCCTCGAACGAGGATCAGGCTTGTGTCATGAGTGTTCATAGAACACCGGCTTAGAAATCCTCGATATGGGCGCGTGCACGCAGGCATAAAGAGCCCCGAAGAGTTGAACTGTCGAAATGAAGATTGATCTTTATGAAGACGAAAAATAAGATGTAAAATAGTGTAATACTGCCGCAATTAACAAGGCGAGGGAAATGGGTTGGCAAGAAATTGCTGACCGATTAAATGCGTAGGTCATACTAGCCCCAGTTATTGTTATATGTTCATATTTTAATAAAATAATATTTACTACTGTGGTGATATCAGCAGCAGGCTACAAACCGTCATATCATCACGATGGCCTAGTGCAGGGGTGCCCAATACGTCGATCGCGATCGACCGGTCGATCGCAAAGGTAGTATGGGTAGATCGCATGGCATTGAACAACAAAAAAAAAAAAGTAAAAAAAAAAGAGGCGTTTCTCGAGGCTGCAGATTGCCTTTTCGATGACAGATCCACAGTGGCTGCCTACACCTTGCAGCCTGCCTACACCTTGCAACCAGCTCCTACAGCCCTGACTACTAGAAACTAGCTGCCTCCTCCCAGTGCCAGGTCTCCCACCAAGGTAGATAAATGCATTTATTTCCTCCTTTCAAACTAGGGAATTACCTGTTTTGTATCTGGTTTACTTTTCTGTTTGTTGGATCAGTAGTTGGCTATGGTACTGCAGACTGGCTGTCAGTGTGTGAGTGAGAGAAATTGAGGTGTGTGTGTGTGTGGGTGTGGGTGTGTGTGTGTGTGTGTGTGGGTGTGTGTGTGTAAGAGAGAGAGAGAGAGAGGGGGGGGGGGGAGAGAGAGAGGGAGGGTTTGTGCTATGGCTCCCTATGCAGACTGGCAAATGTGTGTGTGTGTGTGTGTGTGTGTGTGTGTGTGTGTGTGTGTGTGTGTGTGTGTCTGTGTGTGTGTGTGTGTGTGTGTGTGAGTGAGAATAGCAAAGAGGGAGGGTTTGTGATGGTCTTCTGTGTGGCTGTGTGACAGAGAGAGAGTGTATTGTGAGTTTACTATGCAGGCTGGGAAGTGTGTGTGTGTGTGTGTGTGTGTGTGTGTGTGTGTGTGTGTGTGTGTGTGTGTGTGTGTGTGTGTGTGTGTGTAGTACGTGCGTGCGTGTACGTTTGCGATGTTGAAACTAGACTGGTAGATCTTGGCAGACTGGCTACTTGAAAAGTAGATCTTGGTTCAAAAAAGTGTGGGCACCCCTGGCCTAGTGGTATTGACCGCTGCCATGGTATTTATTCGTCATTTTAAGACGGTGGTTCAAATCCCTCCAGACACACTTTTTATTGCATTTCGTTGTCTGAATCTAATCTAAAATCTCATCTAAACAAGTATATAGGCCAGGGGTCGGCAACTAAGTTTGGCCCCCCAAAAATTTAGCCACTAGATGGCGGGCCCGAACATAATCAAAGGCTAAGTTAACCCTTGTGTGGTGTTCGGGTCAACCTGACCCGTTTTCAATTTTTACTTAAAGAGAAATGGTACAAGAATACATTTTATCAATCTGAAACTCCATGGCCTTGGCTCATTTTATATGAAAAACAAAAAACATTTTTTTTATTTTTTTTTACACATCCTACAATACCCCAACACATTTATGTCCTTCATAAGGTGTTCGGATCATTTTGACCCGGATACACATAGACACAGAAACATACACACACTCACACTGACACTCACTCACTCACTCACACACCTCTGCTCTGTCTTTCCCGTGCCGAGAAGCCGTCTGCTCTCGCACTCTTTACCCTTTGAAATGCAACATTGTATAATAATAATAAAGAATAATATTGTACTGGACTCCTCACACCTGCACAAGAAGCCGTCTGCTCTGGCTTTCCCGCGCCGAGAAGCTGTCTGCTCTCGCACTTTTTACCCTTTGAAGTGCAATGTGAAGAAAAGATACAGTGTTCAGAGGGCCGTGGAGATAATATTTGAAGAGAGTGAGCAACATAGTGAAGTTGAAGGGGGGGAGGATGTTTCAGATGAGGATAATGTAGAAATTAGTTCAGAGTATTCTGATTCTGAAAGTGAATTTGGAGATGAGTTTCACTCTGAGCATGCAGCAGAAGGATCCCCACAGCCAGCCACTGGAAGAGCCCCACAGCCAGCCACTGGAAGAGCCCCACAGCCAGCCATTGCAGGAGCCCCACAGCCAGCCACTGGAAGAGCCCCGCAGCCAGCCACTGGAAGAGCCCCGCAGCCAGCCACTGGAAGAGCCCCACAGCCAGCCACTGGAAGAGCCCCACAGCCAGCCACTGGAAGAGCCCCACTGCCAGCCACTGAAAGAGCCCCACAGCCAGCCACTGGAAGAGCCCCGCAGCCAGCCACTGGAAGAGCCCCGCAGCCAGCCACTGCAGGAGCCCCACAGCCAGCCACTGCAGGAGCCCCACAGCCAGCCACTGCAGGAGCCCCACAGCCAGCCACTGCAGGAGCCCACACATATTTGTCCAAGAATGGCCAAATTGAATGGTCTTCATCCCCAATGAGAGAGCCCCCCCGCTCAGCTGCTAACATTATAAGGATGGTACCAGGGCCCACACGATTGGCAGTGACTCATGTTGATGATATCAAGTCATCCTTTGAGCTGCTGATTACTGATTCAATTCAGAAAATAATTCTTGATATGACCAACCTTGAGGGGAGACGTGTTTTCGGGGAGGAGTGGAAAGAAATGGACAACACACACTTACAGGCCTATTTTGGGATCCTCATCCTAGCAGGTGTCTATAGGTCAAGAGGGGAGTCGACTGAAAGTCTGTGGGATGTGGAGACAGGGAGAGCAATTTTTAGAGCCACAATGTCTCTGAAGAGCTTCAATATCTACTCGAGGGTCATCAGGTTTGATGACCGGGAATCAAGACCTGTTAGACGGCGTAGGGACAAGTTGGCTGCAATCCGCACGGTGTGGGACAAGTGGGTGGACCGGCTTCCACTTCTTTACAACCCTGGGCCCAATCTAACTGTGGATGAACGGCTTGTGAGGTTTAGAGGTCGTTGCCCCTTCAGGCAGTATATGCCCTCCAAACCTGCAAGGTACGGAATAAAAATCTGGGTTGCCTGTGATGCCGTTTCATCGTATGCATGGAACATGCAAATGTATACAGGGAAGCCAGAGGGAGGAGCCCCTGAGAGAAACCAGGGGACACGGGTGGTGTTGGATATGTCACAGGGCCTCAGTGGCCATAACATCACCTGTGATAATTTCTTTACATCCTACAGCCTGGGACAGGAACTTCTCAAACGAAAGGTGACAATGGTTGGAACAGTCCGAAAAAACAAGACGGAGCGCCCACCCCAGTTTCTAAATGTGAAGAACAGGCCAGTCCATTCCTCCAACTTTGTGTTTACAGCCAACACTACCCTGGTGTCTTACATACCAAAAAAGGGCAAGAATGTGATGCTCATGAGCACTCTACATAGGGATGGAAGAATCAGTGGCCGGGAGGACCGTAAACCAGAGGTCATACTTGACTACAACGCCACCAAAGGTGGAGTAGACAACCTGGACAAGCTGCTGGCCTGCTACAGCTGCCAAAGAAGAACTCTACGGTGGCCTCTCGTGATCTTCTTCAACATCCTGGATGTTTCAGCCTACAATGCATTTTCAATCTGGATGGCAGTCAACCCAGACTGGAACCAAAGGAAGCTCCAAAGACGACGTCTTTTCCTTGAGGAGCTAGGTATGGCACTGGTGACACCGCATATCCAAAGGAGACAACATATGCCCAGGACCCCAACTTCTCTAGCCATAGTGAGGAGGATAACAGATGCTCCACCTGCACAACCCACACAACCACAATCTCCAGTGCCTGAGGTAAGTGTCCTGTTGCGGTTGTTTGTGTGTGTGTGTGTGTGTCTGTGTTGATTCAATTGCTTAGTCAAATGTATTGATCGCTTTGGTAAATGTAAGTCGCTTTGAAATAAGGCGTCTGCTAAATTTTTTATGTAAATGTAAATATGTGTGTGTGTGTGTGTGTGTGTGTGTGTGTGTGCGCGTGTGTGTGTGTGTGTGAGTGATTTAGAGTATTAGGAGACGTGGTGGGAAAAAAAATCCTGCGAGGTGTGTGGACCCTCAAAGGACACAAAGACAGGGACCACATGCAGCAACTGCAAAAAGTACATTTGTGGTACACATACTGTCAAATGCTGTACTTCATGTGTTGTGTAGACAGACATGCCCATGCACACACAATTGTAACCAGTGTTATTTCAGTGACTAAAACAGTGTACATTCCACATGTTTTGTGTTTCAGCATTTGTAGCATTATTCTTGTTCATCACCTGTATTTTTTCCAGCTTTGATTATAATGCTTTGAAAATCAATTGAGAATATAAGTTCAAAATAATAAACATCAATAAAAACATTCTTTCATTTAAATGTTTCCTAGATAAGTATGATTTATGACAACCAAGTCTTTATTATAGTGGATTTTGTTTAGTGGAAGTTAGGAGTATCATGTGCGTAAAAACGCCTCTACTCATCATGCTGCCGTTCGGCCCCACCTATTCCCAGGGGTCTGACACTTTGAGGGTTATAATTAGGCACCCTCTGCTCCAGCCCCTCCAAAGGGCAGCCCCCTAGGTCCACCAGAACAAAATATACACTTTTGAATGTGAACACAGTACCTATTGTGCATTATTGGGTACAGTACCTGTTTGTGCCCACAGGAGGCGCTCTTTAATATTATGGGCTATTTTGGGGCTATCTTGCACCCTGAGCATACTCCCTTGTACGGGTCACCATTGGGACTAGGAGCACCGTGTCAGGAAAAGTGCTTTCAAAACCCCAATGATGTCCCGGGTCAACTTGACCCGAAGAGTACGAAAGGGTCCAAAAAGTGAACACCACATAAGGGTTAAGTAATTGATTGTTAAAAAATGTGACGTTCTAATGCTTTGACTTTTCTTTCGAAAAAAGTACACATCGCTAGTCAACTAACACAGCTTGTTTTGTGAGCCTGCTAACAATGTAAAGTAGTGTTATAGTTAACTAGGTAGCAGTCCAATCCATTACGTTGCAGTATTTTGGCTTGACTAGCGAGTTTGTGTGATTGTGTTGATTCTCAACAACGTTGAAACGTAGCTTCACCCTTTTCCATATTTTTGAATAATAAATGTGTGGACTGACGATGTAGCGCAGCCTAACTTATTCTAATGATTATTTAACATACTTTTGTTCTGCTAATTATTCCCCCCTCCTCCCAGACAAGGTCACATTATTATTGGATTGGTTGTTTGCGTGTCTGGTGAAGTTAGCTAAACAGTTAACGTGCTAGCTAGCAAGATAAACATAATGTCACTCTTCAAAGGTCTAAAGAGGAAAGTTGACTGTGAAAACAGGGCATTTAAAGAGGAATGGACAGTGAACTATACGTTCATCCTACCTGGTTTCATCAATGCAAAGCCGTTGTGAGACTCACATTTTACGTGCTCACAATGTTCCCTTTCTATACATGCGAGTCGTCCTTTTCGATGAATGTGGCACGGTGGCAGAGTGGTTAAGATCACTGCCTCACAGTCTCAAGGTACTGGGTTCGAATCCCGGTCTCGGAAGGTGCTGGGTTCGATTCCTGGTAATCACTGTGGGAGTTTGCATGTTCTCCCCGTGCCGCGTGGGTTTCCTCCGGGCACTCCGGTTTCCTCCCACATGAATGAAACATGCAGTATGAATGCGAGTGAATGTGAATGCGAGTGAGCATTCCCAAGGCTCCTTCGAAAATGAGACTCGTCTCAACGGAATTCCCTGGTAAAATAAAGGTTCATTTCATTTCATTTCAATGTGATAAAGACACACGAGAGGAATCGATTGATGCATAAAAACCTTGAGAACTGCCTGCGGATTAAAGTGACGTCCATATTACCAGATATCAAGCAAGATATCGGCAAAAACCGATGGGAGATGCCACTTTTCACATTAAGTGAATACCAAGCCTGTCGTTATTGTATTTAATAACCTAATTGTATTTTGTATATTTTGAATGAATGGCTCATTGTAATTATTATCCCTAATAGCGTGTTTGCTCTGTCGTTTCAGGAGCGTATAGTAGGCCTATGCACCACCACCCCTCGCCCTCCAAGATCAAGCAGATTCTGCTTTTTGTTTGCGCCGATTTTGTTGTCAATGTTTTTCAGAAAATTAAACTGAATTTGCTTTGTTACTGTTCATATGTGTGTTGCAGTCACATATACGTAAACATTACGTTTGAATGGTTTACTGAGCTTGTGTTATTTCTTTCAAACCACACACCGCATGTCGGCTATTTCAGCACCACGTGTTGTCCACCTACTTATGATTCACCATGAGGGGTTCAGCGTCAGTGCGCTTCGCTGCCTGATTGTCTGTCCCTGTGTCATTCACTCTCAACATGGATAAAAGTACAATAAGCATTATTCAGGTGGAGGTCGATTCTCTATTCGGACATTATAGGCGCTATATGTGGGACTGTCGGTCCGATATTGTAAAAAAGAAAAAAAGTGGATTCTCAAAATAATCTGCTGGGCCAAATATTATTGGTGATGGGCCAGCAATGGCCCATGGGCTGCCTGTTGCCGACCCCTGATATAGGCTATAAATGGATGGTGCAGGCTAATTTACAAGAACTGACACGATTACAATGGTGTTTGAAGCCTTTCTGAGTAATGGATTCTGATGGAATCCTTTCTGATGGATAGATGATTCACTTAGACAGATATATTGTAAATCGATTTGCATGAAGGCTTCGGTTAAATGTAAAAAAAAACGTCAAATTAAATCAAGTCTCGAACCCGCAGCCTTTGGAACTCTAGCTGACTGCCTTAACCCTTGTGTGATGTTCACTTTTTGGACCCTTTCGTAGTGTTCGGGTCCAGTTGACCCGGGACATCATTGGGGTTTTAAAAGCACTTGTCTTGACACGGTGCTCCTAGTCCCAAGGGTGACCCATACAAGGGGGTATACTCAGGGCGCAAGAAAGCCCCAAAATAGCCCATAATATTAAAGGGCACAAACAGGTACTGTACCCAATAATGCACAATAGTATGCCTGTCTACACAACACATGAAGCACAGAATGTGACAGTGTGTGTACCTCAAATGTACTTTTTGCAGTTGCTGCATACGTTCTGTACAGTGCAAGAAAATGTAAAAATGTTTACAATGTTGCACTTCAAAGGGTATAAAGTGCGAGAGCAGACGGCTTCTTGGCACGGGAAAGCTAGAGCAGAGGTGTGTGAGTGAGTGTCAGTGTGAGTGTGTGTATGTTTCTGTGTGTCTCTGTGCATCCGGGCCTAAATGACCCGAAGATCTTATGAAGGACATAAATGTGTTGGGGTATTGTAGGATGTGTATTATTATTTTTTTCACGTTTACATGTTTTTCATAGAAAAAATAAGCCAAGGCCATGGAGTTTCATATTGATCAAATGTATTCTTGTACCATTTCTCACCAAGTAAAAATGTAAAACGGGTCCGGTTGACCCGAACACCACACAAGGGTTAACCCCTGCGCCAGCCACACCGCTGTGATGACGGCAATGCAAGTTGATAGACATACCTATTTTATTTAATTTTTTACACGTTTTAATTTATATATCAAGTTATCTATCACACAATCAACCTATCTATCTATCTATCTCGTGTGAAGTGAGAACTAATATTTCCTAAAAGACACTTGAGGAACTGTTGTTCGGGATGTAGTTTCCGCCTGTGAGAATTTTTTTGATGCACGCATTACCTAAACAGAAAGGCTGTGTTCGGAATGGTATACTAGCATACTGCATACTAGCATACTCAATGAGTATATACTGCATACTGCCTACTAAATTCATAATAAGTATGTGAAAACCAGCCGACCATTTACACTGTATGCATACTGCCTCCCAGAATGCATTTCGCCGGGAGCGGCGAATTTAAACCTCCATTAGCTAATATATGTAATTTTGGCTTTACAAGTGTTAACATGTCATTTTATTAAGTTTTAATATGTTTTCAGGCGAGAAAGTAACCACATATATTCCCAAAATATGTCCAGTTTACCAAAATAACCAGTAAATATATCTGATCTGACGATTTTATGCGTCTTCTGTTCGCTAGCTGCGTTCGTAAATTTGCCCTGGAAATATGATCAGCACTCATGGAATGCCTCTTGTCCAATCAAATTACCCTTTATGACGTTGCACCCAGTGTGCGTTCAGGCGCTCTCAGAGCGATTTTACGAACGCACCCTACGTTGCTTACTTTCACTCACTCGACAGAAATATCGTAACATAATTACAACACGTTGTAAAATGATTTGGGGGGCCAATATCTTTAGCTAGCTCAAGTAACTAGCTTACTATATTGTTGTCTTAACAGTTGGTAAAATAACGTGATTAAAATAAATATATATGAGCAATAACTAGAGATGCTCCGATCTGATCGGCTCCGATCTGATCGGCGCCGATCGATATCGGCCGATATGCCCTTGATCGGTTTTGAACGGAGTTCTCAAAACGGCCGATCAAACACGGCCGATCAGTTTACATAGAGAAATGGCGTCGCCAGTCTGGCAATATTACACAGTGTCGGAAAGAGACAACAAATATGCAGTTTGTAATGTCTGCTCAAAAGAAATACCTCGCGGAGGAACGCACGCAAGGTCTTTCAATACCACGAATATCATACGGCATTTGAAGGCTTGTCACACCAAGGAATTTAACGAGTTTGATAAATTGGCGAGCGCTAAGGCCAGAGAGAAAGAGTCGTCGAAAGAACGTTCGATGCCACTCACTCAGCTAACTGTTACAGAGACATTGAAACGACAGCAACCATACGGCAACGACAACAATAAACGAAAGGAAATAAATGCGAAAGTAATGGAATTCATATGCCTTGATCAGCAGCCCCTGTCTGTTGTGGAAGACGCCGGGTTCAAACGCCTTGTTTCCTGCCTGGATCCACGCTATACGCCAGGGACATACTAGGACCTTATATGGACCTTATATAAGGTCCATATAAGCAGAGGTAAGCAGTGCTTACCCAACGAAAAAAGGAAAGGAAAGAAAATATTAAAATAAAAGTGCATGTAAACCGTTTGTTTGTTTTCATTAAAAGAGTCGTATTTTAGGTCCCAGGGCAGCAGGAGTCATTCATTTTGACGTTGCATTTTTAGCGCCACCTGCAGGAGTAAGCACTTCCTACTCTGCATTGCGTTGCATATAAGCACTCGTCTCTCTGCTTTCCCTCGCGTACATTCGAATGCGTGAAAATGTCTTTTTAATTTTTTTCCGATGCCTCAGCCCGCTGTTTAATGTGGCCATGGTAAGCATGCTTACAGCCAATCAGTAGGTCTTTCATTCCGATAAGAGCTACTGATTGGCTATCATTTTCAAGTTCACATAACATTTCACACTACTTTCTCTCGCCCGGCAGAATAGTTTATGCTACCTAGCTCAAACGATCTAATCAATAAGGATAACTTGCTTTTTAAATTTTGTGAATATGGACATTTCTGTCAGTGTCATCACTGGCCCTGATCTCAATTGAAAAAGAGAGACTTTCCAAACTGCAACAGGCGAGTGACTTCTACACTAAAGTGACAGAGGTGTTCCTTCGCAAGGAGAGAAAGGCGCATGGACCTCGTTTTCAAGTAAAGGTAAGATATCATTTTTAAATTTACGTCATGGCTTCTTTGCTGGTTTATGTAGCGAACGGGAACTGGTAGTGTAACTCGCCCCATGCGGGAATCGAACCCCGATCTCCCGCATAACCGACGGCCGCGCTAATCACAACACCAAGAGAGTTAACTCGCTTGGAGGAGCTGTTAACGGGCCTCATACAGGATCGTTACACTATCCTCACCGTTCGGGAGAGCGTGCCCTCACGCTTCACTATGTCAAGTCCCTCACGTGGACACGGCTCTCCGATGGCCTTCCTGCCATCCCAACTTTCTGACACCAGTGTAGCGAACGGGAATCTTCTAGTGTAACTCGCCCCATGCGGGAATCGAACCCCGATCTCCTGCATCACCGACGGCCACTTCTCCAGAATCGATTTAATTGAGTCGTCACTTACAAGCGAGTTCGTTTAATCTCAACGAGACGTCCTTGATATCACTTCAGAATGATATGATCCAATCAAATATTAGGCACCACTACTGAACTGTTCATTAAGATAATATTTATTCAAGCACATCAGCAAGCAATAATAGTTCATTTCCATGGAAAAGTGTCTTATCTAGCTTCACCTCTGCAGGCCTATCTCAGCTAGCCGTCAACAAGTTAACTGCAGTGGCTCCACCAAAAACAAGTCCCTCTCACCTCCGTACATAGTCCTTTATACAATTCATTAAACATTTTGGGCTGGGTGATGCCCCCCCCCCCTCTATCTGGTAGTTTTCCAAGTGTCAGCACAAATCCGTTGCAGCTGCAGAAAGTCTTCTCGTTAGCATTGGCCTTCAATTCCTCCTGTGTGGGTGCGAGAGTGTACTGTATGTTATCAGCTTGAGTGTCCTGCTAGCGTCTCGTTCCCATGGTGATATCGTACTTTGTATGAGCAGAGCATTGTGTCAGTGTCCTTATCAGAATGTCTTGTTATCAGAATGTCTTGTGAAAACACAACTATTGAAGTTACACAGTAATATTAGGATTCGATTTACAAGTTAGAAGAATAGACTTATCATTAATCATTAGTTATGAAAGTACAGAAAAATAGAATATTATAACAGCAGGTGTAAAATGGTTGTTAGCACATAGGTAAAAATAAGTAATTTACAGGCAGTTTGAATCATAAAACGTTCTTTTAGTCAGGAGCTTGTATTTCTTCTTGTCGCTCAAAAACAGAACCTCTCTTTTGGCTTTGTGTGACCTTCCTATTGTTCTCAACTGACCGCATTCACATATTATTTAAATGAGCACATAGTACATGATTTATCACTTCTAGTTATTTTAATACAAATTCCCAACAAATCCCCCCTTTGGTCATTAAACAAAATTATGACCATTACAGAGAATTTGTAGCCAGAAATGGTGAGATGGGTCGTAGACCGCAAATGCCTTTATTTACACCATTCCTTCACAAACCTCCATAATTACAACAGATCTTCAACTCCTGTATCATGATCCATGATCTCCTCACCCTCCAACAGTGACTGCTGCTGTTCAGCAATAAGCATTTGTAATTGTCTCTGTGTACCAACATCAACCTTGGTTAGGGCCGCAGTAATCAGTCGCTGGGCCAGGCCTCTAATGCAAGGGATAGCCAAACAGGATCAACAATGTGGCAGAGATGAGGAGGGCAGTGAGCATAGACATAGCCAGATTTTTTCATTTAACAAAAACAGAGTCGAACCAGTCACCAATAACAGTGCTAACTCAAGCGTTTGCATACACCTCTTGTAAACATCCTCATCACCATCTACTAAATTTCTCATTATCAGCGCCCAAGTGTCTCACACCGACCCATGAGTGGGACCATGTGCCTCAGCACCAATAACATTCATTAGACCTGCACGGGCCACTATTCTTCCGTCATGCGCTCTCCACAACCCGTAGCCCTTTTCAGAGGACCAGCTTTGCGTCACCCCCCTTGTTACCCACACTGACCTTTCTTGGGGGGAGGCGGCCCCCTGTATGTCATCTATAGTCTGTACAGAGCATTTAGGTTTGTCTAGCTGGATTGAGACCAGCTGATGTTCTCTGGGGACATATCAATGGACTGCGCTTACATACCGCCTTTATCCAAAGCGCTTCAATGGCTTCTCATTCACCAACACACATATTCACACACCAATGGTGGCAAGCTGCCATACAAGGCGCCGGCCCTGGGAGCAATTCGGGGTTCAGTGTCTTGCCCAAGGACACTCTGACATGTGGCCTGCCGGGGCTCGAACCGCCGATCTGCCAACCTTGCGATCATTAGATGGCGGCTCTACCTCCTGCATCACAGCCACCCCCTCCTGATTTAGCGGCTGCATCTGCAGCATAATTTCCTTTTTCTTCGTCTGTGTCGGCTTTCGAGTGTCCCTTCAGCGGTGCCTCTAATCTAAAAGCAGATGGGGTGAGCCCCCACCTTTCCAAACATGTCTGCTACAGGTTTACTGAAATTGCCTGGCAGTCACGCATTCTAAGGAAGCAAAACAAATTGCAAGGCATTTAGACAAGAAACTGTAAAGTGATGATTAGGCCCAATGGATCTCCTGAAACCTCCAAAGGGATTATGGTGAGAGAACAAATAATGACTGTGAAATACCTGAACAGACAAATGACTAAAATCTGAGTGGAAATACTTGAACAGACAATGACTGTCAAAAATGGGAATGGACAAGGATTATTCATTTCCACTAAACGATATAAATGATGATGAGTTTGGAGAAATGGGATCACTGGACTGTGTGAATTATAATCCAGCTGCACCTAAAAACTATGAAGAGTTGAACTTTGAAAACCTTTGACTTTACAGAGGACAAAATTTATGACATTGAGAACAACATCGACCACTTCTACAACAATAATAACCGTCTGCAACTGTGACTATTACACAGAGGAATAATTCAAAAGTAATATAATATTGGATGGTATTTTATCAACAATACACACAGTAGAAGAACAATACACACAGTAGAAGTCTTTATAGAAACTTTAAGAAAACTAAGGACTATTTGAGACAGTTCACCAAGTTCAGCATCATTGCTGTATCGGAGACATGGCTCAGTAAAGAAAAAGAAGCCGATGTGGAACATGAGGTCTATGAACTATTTACCTCCAACAGAACAAACAAGAAAGGAGTAGGAGTTGCCTTGTATGTAAATAATGACTTTGACTGTAAAATAGTAAAAAAAAAAAGTCAATAACAATAGAAAACATTATGGATTGTGTCACTGTAGAAATAAAATATGGAGAACACTTTGTTCCTTCAGACCTCCCCTCTTCCCAGGGCGCAGTCTCAGGCTGGAACCCTTTCCGATGGAGGTTTACTGCCCTCCAACCCCTTCTTGGGTCAGAGTCAGTCTACCTCCACCCCTTCCGCTTCCCAGACGTCTCCTTTTCAGAGCTCTGATCACGGAAAGCACTGCTCGCTTACTAACGCATTCGGTTTCAGCTTACAGTGGCCTGACTGTACATTGAGCTGAGCGCAGCCACCATTTCCCTATGGCTTAAGGCTTTGCGACCCAACCGGCCGGTGACCCAGTCGATAGCGATCCCCAGTCAGTGTCTAAACACCAACCCTGTAGCGGTGATTGGCCGCCCAGTTGGGAACCGACGGTCTGATCCCTAGCCCACTTCGCTATGGGTCTAGAAACTTTGACCGTTTACACCAGCCTTGCCTGTTCACGGGTGTGACTTCCCCTCACATCCCCCTCACACTGCCCACACACCTAGATGCGACAGCTGCGCCGACTAGACGGTACCACGGTAGTATGTTCATTCATACTTCATCAGACACGGGGGCCTTCAGTCCTCTCCCCAGCACTATATGGTGTCTTTAAGGTGCCCTCGGAACTTTGCAATTCCACCGCCGCCTGTTTTAGACTAGGTTCGGGGTGCCTAATCCCCTGCCTACTCTAAGACCATAATAATACACTTTGTATATAGAACTCCAGGATCCTGTCTTGACACATTCAAAGATATGATGGTTGATATGTATGATAAACTAAATGACAGAAAGACGGTCTTTGTATGAGGGGACTTAAATATAGATTTGTTGAACCCAAATGAACACAAAAAAAAATGTTACAGACATCATGGACACAATGAACAGTATATGTATATTTCCTACAATCTTAAAACCGACTAGAATAACAAGTAACAGTGCTACTTTAATAGATAACATTTTTACCAATGAAATTGGGAGTAAAATAGTAAGTAGAATGCTATTACCGTAAATAAACAGAGCTGCCTATCAAGACCCAACTAACAAATTATTCATAAACCCCTATGATCTCAAATTTAAAGAATTGGTGGACTTCAAAATGGCACAAGAAATTCTACAAAGTAAAAAAAATATATAAGATGCTTCCAGACTTTATCCAGAGACTGTTCCAAGTTAGACAGACTAATTACGAAGTCAGAGGAATATGTATATTTATGAAAACAAAGATTAAAACAAATGCAAAACAAAGATGTATAACAGTTAAAGGAGCCTACCCATGGAACACCGCCGAAAAGGAAATGAAAATGTGCAGCACACCAAAAGGACTAAAGAAATCACAAAAAATAAGATGATTAACAAGTATAAAAACAGAGGCATAAACACAGCCCTTGTTTGGTATCCTTGAACCCCCCCCCGCCAACATGCGCAAGTATAAAGTCCTGTTCACAATGTTTCCCTGTCTTGACCATGCACTCATGAACATATTGCAGAAGTGCGTAGTATTAAGGCGTCCCACGTCGCCCCCCTTTCCCGTCCTGTTAAGGCAGTCGTAGGCTTTTTCTAAGTGTAAAGGGTGATGTCCCTCATATATCATGGGGCCTTTAGTTCTATTCATACCGGGGCAGCATGTTCTCCCCCTCGTCCCATCTCTACTGGAGAATTTGAACAATTATCAGGCTTGTAGGGGGAGGGAAACAGTGTACTCTCTCTAGGTGGTTTCAAGCAGACTAAACATGTCACATTAGAAATGGTGGATATTGTGTAGTTAACCCAGTTAATTTAATAATTAATTAATACATTGTATAAATAATTGTGGCTATAACCCAGTTGTACCAAACATTGTAATTTGATTTGATTCTCCATTTATCTCGAACATTTCAACCACAAAAACACACAAATCTTCAACAACAAAAAACAACAAAAACAAACCCCAAAAAATAAATACAAATACAAATAAAATAAGATATAAATTGAAATAAAATATATCTTCCTCGACATGGAAGCAACAGTCGGCAATTGCCCTGTTCGATAAAAGACAGAAAGAAACAAAACCCACCTGGTCCTGCCCCTTCCCCACAATATCATACCATTACGCAATAGATTATCTATCAATATCTATAATAATATGGCTATCCACTATAGCTAACCAGGAACCAAATATCCACAAAAATACCAGTTCACGTCATTCTCAAGCTCCTCCAACCTATATCCCTCCAAACCACTCAATAGTATTACTTGTTTTCATTGTTACATCAAGGCCATTCAAAATGGACACCCCACAAACTGAGATGCACCTGCCCCTGAGCGCTGCACGGACAACAGGCTGTTCTACATTCAATTTCCCTCCTAGACTACAACCCCCATCTCTGCTCATGAACAAACTTTTTTTTTTTAAGTTGCCAGGGACCTTATTTTGTGTTACTTTAAACATGAATCGTGCAGCCTTGAATTTACACTTCTCCAAACTTCAGTTTGACTTTCTTTTATTTGTATATAATTGGTATGATCTCTATGAAGTACAATCCTTATAGCTCTTTTTGCAATGTGCATATCTTTTCTAGGTTGGTTTTATATGTATTTCCCCAAACTTCAACACAATATGACAGATAGGGTACAATGAGTGTGCAATATAGAGTGTATAGTGATTTCTGATTTAAGATGTATTTAATTTTACAATAAACATTTTATCTGTGTGTGTGTGTGTAAAATTCACTGTTAAAATACATAGGGGGAGGCGTCGGGGCGCAGGTCAATGCCTGACTGTGTCTATGGCACTGCAAATACTTTTCGCTTACACGTGAGCTGTAGCAGCGCTCCAATTGGCTGTCTCTATTTCTTGGCCGGGGCGCAAAAATGTGCGTCCTGAATATCTGGTTGTATTGCAGACAATGCATTGGTCCATCGAGCTTCCGGGTGATAGATTTGATGTCCGCAGCTGGACCGCAGCTAGTTGTTTACAATGTAAGGATCATATCCGGATGGAGGGGGAGGGATCTCCGCCATAGCCAATTGATCGTCCAGATGGAGGAAGGGGAGGCAACTCCCCATAGCCAATTGTAGACCTCATTACTGTTACATGACCTTGGCGGCTCACTTTAGTTTGAAAGTGAAACAATGGAGGCGGCTGCATGTCCTACTGGGAGAAGTGCTTCTGAACTAAAAGACAATTCGGTTGTCTCGCTTAAAGAAAACCCGTTTTCAAGGCGTTCAATTCAACAACAGAAACGGATTAAAGAGCTTGGACCGGAACGACCCGATTTGCAAATAAATCAACAAACAAGAGATCGGGGACGAGTTTACAACCGGGCGTTCACTGCCACGGTTTATGAGAAACGGAGTTGGCTAACTGGATGTGGTGTAAGTAATGCCTTTTATTGCTTTCGCTGTTTGCTTTTTCAAAGTGCCGGCACCGAGGCGTTGTGGACAACGACGGGGGTAAACGACCTCAAACATCTTTCAGATAAATGCAAAAGGCATCAGAGTAGCCGCAGCCATATTGAAAATAGCATGAGGCTAAGTTTCTTTGGTAGGCTTAGCATTGCTGAACAGCTCGACGAAGGCTACAGAATTGGCATTAGAAAGCACAACGAAGAGGTGAGAAAAAATCGACACATCCTATCTAGAATTATAGACTGTGTGAAATTTTGTGGAGCCTTTGAGTTGGCTTTGCGTGGACATGATGAGAGTGAGACCTCAGCTAATCCAGGAATATTCCGTGGGTTGGTGAATTTTGTGGCCACCCTTGATGGAGTGTTGAAAGAACACCTTGAGAATGCCACTGTATTCAAGGGAACTTCAAAAATTGTCCAGAACGAGCTACTGCAATGTATGCTGTTTGTTGTGAAGGAACACATCATCAAAGAAGCCCAGAGCAGTGATTTTTTAGCAATCCAGGCAGATGAGACAATGAATATTGCCACAAATAACCAACTTGTGCTTGTGCTGCGCTACATTGATGACAAACACAATGTGCAAGAAAGATTTCTTGAGTTCATCCCTGTGCAGTCAGCTACAGCCGAGTCCATTGCCACAGCACTAAAAGAACGTCTTGCTGCCATCCTCCCTGATGCTCAGAAAGGGAAGCTCATCTGCCAGGCGTATGATGGAGCCAGCGTGATGAGGGGTGCCATTTCAGGTGTTCAGAGGAGAATACAAGATGTGTACCCAAATGCTCACTACATCCACTGCTATGCACATCAGCTCAACCTGATAATGCAACAGGCCACCTCTAGCATATCCAGAGTGAGAATGTTCTTTTCTGACCTCAGTGGATTTGCCAGTTTTTTTTCCAAGTCACCCAAAAGGACAGCTGTTCTTGATGAAGTAGTGGCCCATCGACTGCCAACATCCAGCAACGTCAGATGGCCGTTCCATCAATACGGTGTTTGAGCACAGAGAGGACCTCATTCGCTGTTTTGAACGCATACGAGACTCAGATAACTTTGACCCCAAAACTGTCAGAGAAGCAGGAGCCTTCGCTATGCTACTGGAGAATCAGGATTTTAAGTTCCTTCTGGAACTTTTTCACCACATCATGCCACATGTGGACTTCCTCTATGCCAAGCTGCAGAAGAAGAAGATTGATTCAGTCCATATCAATGGGTGCATCCAGCAGTTCCAGCAGGACATACAAAAGATCAGGTATGGGTATTCCTAATATGATTATTTTTATTATGATTATTATTAACGTGTGTGTGCATTTTGTTGTCTGTGCAATGACAAAGTTGAATCTAATCTATTATTATTATTCACTTTCTGTCTTATCTCTGTTTTATTCTTATTTTTAATTCTTTGTCCTCGCAGAAATTCTCTCCATGTCATGGTTGAGCAAAGCAGTGCTGGGTCTCAGCCAACAAAGAGACGTCAGGCACTCAGTCTAGAGGACCATGAAAGGATTGCAGCCGAGGTGAGTTGTGTAAGAGAAAATTATTATATGCAACTAGACATTTTTCAGTAAATTTAATGTCTAGTGAAAGGTATAGAAACTGATTTCCTGTTGTAAACTTCACAATGAAACCTGTTTTTCTCCATACATTTGAATATATGCAATTACCCTTTTGTCTGTATCCGACCCTAGAAAGCCAGAACAATGCTGAGTCACACCAGAGTGATTGCCCGGCATTGTTCACCCTATGGTCCCACTCCTCACTTTTGTAATACTGTAAGGAAGGGGACCATAGGGTGAACAATGCCGGGCAATCACTCTGTGGGCCAGTGCCTTGCATGGTAGCTTGCCGGCATTGGTGTGTGAATGAGAGGCCGTTGTAAAGGGCTTTGACATAAGGTCCTATAGAAGTCAGTTCATTTCCCCACCAGACTCTGACCCTCTGACCCCACCAGACTCTGACCCTCTGACCCCACCAGACTCTGACCCTCTGACCCCACCCGACTCTGACCCTCTGACCCCACCAGACTCTGACCCCACCAGACTCTGACCCTCTGACCCCACCAGACTCTGACCCTCTGGTTCGTGGCTGACAGGTACAAGTTTGTGGACCTGAGTCGCGTGGCGATCCACGGCTGGTCCTACGGCGGCTTCCTGTCCCTCATGGGCCTGATCCACCGGCCCAACATCTTCAAGGTGAGCAGAGCCTAACCCTAACCCAACATCTTCAAGGTGAGCAGAGCGCTGAAACCCTCAAATGCGTTTTGAAAACAAGCACTGCTACTTTAAGAGATGTGCCAGGCATTTGAAAAATGTTAAGAACATCTGCCTAACTTTATCTGAAAGACATCATATGTTTCAGGCATATCTGTCAGCTGGGCCAGGATGCAGTCGGCTTCTGCAAGTCAAAGACAGTTGTACTTTTTACTCCAGCCTTTATAGTGATGCAATTAAACATGTGGTGAGAGAGTTTGGCTTTTCAGAAAACAATACTACAGTTTCCACTGACATACAGTATAAAGGTACATCATATAAAAGGGGGGATTTCCTAGTGTCAAAAAATTATGAGTCCATGGAGTTTGGAGAACTTGTCATTATTTTAATTCAAAATGATGCAGCTGTGTATTTTGTGATGGATGTACATGAAGCTGTTTATCATTCTGAATACCATCTGTACTCCGTAACAAAACAGAGTACAAGGTTACAATGTCTTAACATTAACAATTTGGTAGATTTTTATCCGTTGCCATCATACATTGTTGACGGACACCAAGTCATTCCGCTGAAACACAGTGTGCTGTCAAAATAAACATGATCTTGGCCACTGCAATGGAGAAACCATACTAAAAATGCACTCGTATGCCTAGTAAAATGATAATACTATTTGAAATATACACTAAGAAAATGACAGCAGTTTATTACTTTGGCTTTCACTCCTCCTTGATTCCATGTCATCACTCACCCTTGAGGAAGCTGAGCTGTCCGGCCTGAGATCCGAACTTCACAACATTGAGGGTCTCCTCCATGATGCCATCCAGCGCCAGTTCCTGCTTTCCTCCCAGCTAGCAGAGATGCAGCTATCGCCCTCCCCCAACGACAAGCTTCCATCAACAAGTGACACAATCCTCCCTGGTCCATCCACTCACCATCCTGATGATGACTGGGTGTCTGTTGTCAAGCGACGAGGGCGTTCTTCTCTCCCTGCCAAGGGAGAAAGGCGTCTTTCTCTCCCTCTAAAGTCCCCAGAAAGCTGGGAAGAGGACGAACTCCATCTCACAAACTTTTTCGGCCCACTGGAGACACCAGCTGAGCCGGTGACCAATTGTCCCTCTCAGGCGGCCAAATGTCAGACTCAACCATCCCTGTCTCAATCAAAACACTCCCAAAAGCGTCCAAAAACAAAGACTTCCACTAGTACCGACTCCCGTAGACATCACCAAAGCCGCATAGCGTTTAATTCCACCTCTGTGCCCCCTGTATGCCTTCCCCCATCCTTCCCATCTAAGCTTGCCATCTATAACGGAGGTCCTGAAAACTCCCATCCACAATTGCTTATCATTGGCGATTCTATAGTTAGATCCATTCAACTTCCCGGCGCAATTACCTACTGCCTCCCTGGTGCCAAGACCGCTGATTTGATCAACTTTGTACCTAGTTTCTCCAAACACCACCCCTCCGCCCATACACTAATAATTCATATTGGTACAAATGACATAGGTGATCACCATTCTCTGCGACTCTATAATAGCCTAGAATCCCTAGCTCTCCAAATCCAGGCCCTTGGTAAAAATTGCATCTTTTCCGGCCCCATTCCAAGGCCATCTGCAAGCGCTGGAAACTTCAGCCGCTTATTTAGTCTCCACGAATGGTTGAAAACTTACTGTAATGCAACCGGTCTGGGTTTTATCAACAACTTTGACACTTTTTGGACGAGATGTAACCTGTACAAATCTGACGGCCTGCACCCCAGCCCTATCGTTGTAAAAGCCCTTTCATACAACCTGATACAGTACATTGCCTTTGTCTGTGACCCAGCTCCAGTAGAATCTGACCTAGACTCTGACACACCACCAGTAGAATCTGACCTACATTCTGACCTAGAACCTGACTTATTCTCTGACCTTGATTCAGACTTAGGGTCTGGCTCTGACTGACACATTTCTCAGCTCGACCCTGCTCCTAAAGTCACTGCTCACTTTTCCTCCATTTATCCTCCTCTGGGTCCTGCTGAACACGCTGCTGGGCTTCAGCCCCTCTGTGATCTGGCTGTACCTATGACCAGGGGTGCACATAACTGGTGTGCCAGTGCGCATGCGTCGCCAAAATGCATGCTGCGCGGCAGATCAGCCGCATGAAGGCGCTCTTGCGCACCAACAGCTTTCTTTTTTTTTTTTTTTTGAAAAGTTGATTTCAGTGTTTACAGAACAGAGCAGTGCTTAAAGAGATGTCCGTTTATATCAGTGTGTTTAAAGAACAGACATTCAGTTAGTGCTTAAAGAGATGTCAGTTTATTTCAGTGTGTTTAAAGGACAGACATTCAGTTAGTGCTTAAAGAGATGTCAGTTGATTTCATTGTGTTTAAAGGAGTCGGACAGACTTTCATTCTTAAAGAGCAGTCATTTGATTTTGCATTTGTTTCTTTTGTTTTGCACACAATAATTTGGTCGTTCATCTTTATTTATGAATAAATGTCGTTTTGCTAATAATATATCCATGTATCCCTTTTTTATCCATCCTGTGGGACGGGTCGTGACTCGCGAGCTCGGGGAGCACCAAGCAGCATCCCTAGGTGCTCCTCTGAGCACTGGCCTCAAAAAGTTATGTGCACCCCTGCCTATGACTCTGTCGGATGGTGCCGTCTGTTCCACCCCCGAACACTCTGCTGGGCCTCAGCCCCCCAGTGCCCCTACCCCTGTAATACCTAACATTGCCATACAGTCCATCTGGTCCTCCGGCCGCCGCCAGCCTCCGAAAAACACCGGCAGGAGGGTGGATCACAGCGCGTTGGCCAGCCTAGCTAGGTCGGCTAACGTTGGCTTCTCGAACCAGCACTCCGACGTCAACCTTGGATTACTCAACACCCGCTCCCTCACTGGCAAGGGACAACTACTGCAAGACCTCCTCCTCGACCGCAAACTCGACTGTCTCTGTCTCAGTGAGACATGGCAAACTCCTGACGATTTTTCTCAGTTGAATGAATGTACACCTCCTGGGTTTGTTTACACCAGCAAACCCCGTCTCTCCGGAAGAGGAGGAGGTCTCGCAATCCTACACCGCGAGACGTGGAAGCTCTCTCATGTTTCTTTGCCTGGGTCACAGTCATTCGAGGCTGTGGCCCTGCAATTCATTGGACCTCCTCCCACTGTTTTAGTCAACATTTACCGCCCACCCAAGCCAAACAAGGATTCATTGATGAATTCACCACTCTTCTCACTCTCATCTGCTCACTCTCATCCATTATAATTTTGCTTGGTGACATTAATATTCATTTGGACAATAAGAATCTTGCTTCTACTAAGGACTTCATCTCATGCCTGGACAGTTTTGGTCTCACTCAATATATTGACTTCCCCACCCACTGTAAAGGTCATACTTTGGACTTAGTCTGCTGTTCAGGTGTCACTCCTCAAAATTGCTCTGCTGCCGACCTCCCCATCTCTGACCACAAACTTGTTGTTACGGCTGGGCCTTCACACACGCCCTCCCCCGCCCCCACAGCTCGAGCACCCGCCCCCACAGCTCGAGCACAGCGTGCTCTCTGCCGCAGCTGAGGCTTGTCCCCCTAATTAGATCTTCAGCCAAACCTGCACACCTGTCTCCACTCCCAATCAACCCTCTGTCTACATCTACTCTGGACTTCCCTTCACTCATCGTCAGTTCTTCCCTAAGAATGACCTGGCAAGTATCCTATGTTACTAGTCGTGAAACTTTGCTCTCGTACCTATTTTTGTGACTTCTCTATTTTCTATGTACTGGCCTACCGTGGAGACTTACCTTGTTTTCCTGTTCCTCCACAGCCCACGCCAACCACTACCGCCAGCCCGCCAGGTTGAAACCCCCGGACTCTTCCTTTCAGTTTTCCCCCCTCCCGTACACTGTAAATAAATACCCTACGGGGCTTCACAGTATTCTGCCTCCAGTGTCGTGTCCTCGAGCCCCCTCGCCCCCGTGTCATAACACTTGTCTCCTTTAAGCTATGTCTAACATTGTCCAAAACCAAGCAATCTCGCGTCATATCCTTCCGCGACATCAGAAATATCAACCTAGCTGACCTCTCAATTGGCATTGATAATCTCTCCATTATCACCCCCCCATACACCCCGGATCAATTGGTTGATTTGTATAACGATGGTCTTAAATCTCTGCTCAACTCACTTGCCCCCGTTAAAACCCGGCCTGTCTCTTTTGCCCCCTGGTTCTCCCCCCACCTGCGCCAGCTGAAGGCCAAAGGTCGTCAGCTGGAGCGTCTTTGCAAACTGGACTCACTGTTCAAAAACAAATGTACCATGCTCACATCCTCCTTTATAAAGACGCCATTTCATCCACCAAATCCGAATTCTTGGCAGAAAAAATCTGTTCTAGTGCTGGGAATACCAGGGCCCTATTTTCAGTGATCAACAATTCTCTCCGCCCCCCTGATCTCCTTCCACCTCACTTCTACTCCACTGACCACTGTAACTCCATAATGGCATTTTTCGACTCTAAAATTTCGTCCATCCACCAGCAACTGACCCCTCACACGTCTAGTCGTCCGCCTCCTTTTGTTCCCAATCCCCCCCTCTCCCTACCTCTCTCCTGCTTTCAACTCCCCTCAGCGACTGACTTATCCAGACATCCAAGCCTTCTACCTGCCAACTTGATCCCCTGCCATCCTCCCTGGTTATAGCCTCCCTTCCCTCTCTTCTACCCCTGATAACAGCCATCATCCACTCCTCTCTCACCTCTGGTTCCGTCCCTTCCCCGCTCAAATCTGCTGCTGTTACCTGTCTAGACCCCAACATTTTCAATAACCTCCGCCCAATCTCTAATCTGCCATTTATCTCAAAAATTCTGGAAAAAGTTGTCGCATCACAGATTCAGGCCCACGTCTATAACAATAACCTCTATGAACAATTCCAATCCGGTTTCCGCCCCCGTCACAGTACAGAAACAGCCCTCATTAAAATCACAAACGACCTCTTGATGGCAGCTGACTCTGGACATTTATCCATTCTCATCCTCCTTGATCTGACCGCAGCCTTTGACACCATCTCCCACTCCATCCTCCTCGACCGACTAGCCTCCATTGGCATATCCGACTCTCCCCTGGACTGGTTCCATTCATATCTCTCTGGTCGCACTCAATTCATCCAGTTAAAATCATTCTCATCCCATACCTCCCCCCTCTCCTCTGGTGTTCCCCAGGGCTCTGTCCTTGGCCCCATCCTATTCATCATCTACCTCCTCCCACTCGGTCAAATATTCTGTAAACACAAGATACATTTTCACTGTTATGCAGACGACACCCAGCTCTATGTCTCCTCCAAACCCTCATCCACCTTCCCACCCTCTTCCTTCTGTGCCTGCCTACAGGAAATCAAATCCTGGTTCCCCTCCCACTTTCTCAAACTTAACAGCAACAAAACCGAGATAACACTCATTCGGCCCTATTATGCACTTCATAAGTCTTAAGCAATAAGACGAGGCGGTAGATCTAAACTTAAGACGTGGAGGCGTGGTCAAGGCCACTTTGCTATTATGCGTGCGGTAGTGGGCGCCTAAAACCCGGCGCTAAGAAAATAAATTAGTCATGGGTGTGTTTTGGGCGTCTTCTCAATCAACCCAATCAGCGTGCCAGGTGCCATTCCCTTTAAGAACCGGCTGCGTTGAGTCATTAGCGCTATGCTATTATGGAAGTCCTAAGAAGGAGGTCAGCGCGCTTCTCTGCAGAAGAAAGTAACAAGCTCGTGCATGAGGTCAAGGCTCGTCAGTTCGCAATCTTTGGAACGGCGCGAAATCCTCCCCGAGCCGAGGTGGTGAAACAGGCGTGGGAAGAAGTAACAGCGGCCGTGTTTGCCTCCTCCAGCATCCGAAGAACCGTCAGCCAAACGAAGAAAAGGTTCTCGGATTTGAGGAGGAAAGGCAAACACAAGGTAAATTGAGTTCAGTCCAGATGGTGACTATTTAGCCTACGTCGTCCACAATGTATTGGTGATTAATGCAATCAGCACCTTGTAGCCTCCTTTATAGCCTATTGCCGTAGACACTGAAAATAAAATATTCACTCCAAAGGCCGCTGCTAACAGACGGCATCAGTTGGCCACGGGAGGTGGAACAGCTACGGTGGAGGTCCTGACCCCGTCAGAGGACGTCGCCGCCTCCACCCTCTGCCCCGAGAGCATCGACGGCTTTGGGGGGATGGAAATTGGCGGGGTATCTTCCTCTGGTAATTAAATGTCCTTTTCACCTGTACTTCATTAGGGGGATGTGGAGCATGGTATTATGACCATGTTCTGTTACCGTAATTATTTTATCCTATATATAAGTATATGTATGTATGTAGGCTACTGCAGATGTTGTATTCATTGTGTTTATGTTCTATGTAAGGACTAGAGATGGAAATTAGCTTTCTTGCTAAATCTGGTGCAAAGCATCTCCTTGTTTTACTGAAACAATCAATGTATGTGCACACTGTCCTTTTAAACTCAATAAACTAAACTAAACTAAACTGATGCGTGTTTAGTTGTAGCCTACCAAATTAACATCAACCTGGCGATAGCCGAAGCTAATGCCAAGTAATCCCATGAGAAAAAACACCTGAGTCCTAATCCAAACGAAAGAATAAAGAGGAATCAAGATAATGCTGCTTGATCCAATTTGATAGTACCGAAGATTCTCTACTTCCAAATATCAAACCTATGAAAAGTTATATTCTAATAATATATCTCGTAAAAGCACCTCAGTGGCTCCTACGTCGCCTATTAATAACAAATTGCCCAGGGGAAATTAATGAATTTTATTTTATTGAACAATTGATTGTATATTCTAAATGTATGCAGTCAAACAATGCGTTTAATTTAAATGTTTTTCCACAGACGAGTCGTCCTCCACCGGAGCTGACCAGGAGGTCGTTTCTGGTGGCTCACCACCGCCACCAGAAACGGGGGGAGAGCGGGCGGAGGGGATGGATCCGGGCGAAGGGCCGTCGGCGAGGGCGGAGACGGCAGAGGCGAGTCGTCCCAGACGGGAACCACGCCGGGGCCTCGCCAGGGACGGCGACCAGCCGTTCCTGGAAGTACAGCAGGCGGGGTTCCGGATGCTGGAGACCCAGCTGGGACTGCACGCTAATGCAGTGGAGCGGCTCGCTCCAGCGCTTGAGCGCACAGCTGCTTCATTGGAGCGCAATGCTGGGGCGCTTGAGCGCACAGCCGCGTCATTGGAGCGCAGTGCTGAGGCGCGTGAGCGCACAGCCGCTTCATTGGAGCGCAGTGCTGGGGCGCTTGAGCGCACAGCCGCGTCATTGGAGCGCTGTGCTGAGGCGCTGGCGCGGGTCGCTCATCTGGGCCCTCGTCTGACGGCCCAACCCCCTCCATGTCCTCTGGCAACAGCGGCATCGCCACCAGCCTTGCGACCTCGCTCTCCGCCCAGGCGTGGACAATCAGCCCCTCCTGGTCCCTCCCGTGTCCAGCCGCGCCGTAGCGGCCCACGCCTGCGCCTGGGAAGGGGAGGAAAAGGGCGGCCTTGACGTCATGCACGAGCCATTTGATTTATGTTAATCATTTGTTAATAAACATTTATCTCGAGCTTACTCGTTTTCTGTGCAAGGGAACCTTATACTCAAATTTGTTAAAGGAAAGAACAGGTCAGCTGGTTTAAGTTCAACTGCAGACAGGGAGACGGAAGGGAGACAGTCACCTGGCAACATGGAACAACCTTGTGTGATATAGTATTCAGAATAAACACAGCAATCATTATTTTCTGAATAAACTCACGTTTCACCCTTTGTTGGCTGTCTGGTGTCATAGGGAACGTGATGTATTCTCGGGCATGTCGGATTAGGCTTTGAGTGACTGCACGTATAGCCAGACTTACGGAAGGTTGTGATATTCCTCCAAGTGAGCTGATTATAACATCATATAGGCCTGGCGGCCTCGTACCTATGACCGAATCACAGCCGTGCTGATATTCAGTATAACACACTCCCTCTCGTGTGATATTGCTTAAATGACTGCTTGAAATGTATATCTTGCTGTTCACTTACAGCTTTTCCTTCCTGTGATTTTTTCCCCCCATACACTCAGGTTGCCATGGTTGGAGATATCGGAGGTACTTCACTGGATGATGCTACCAGAAGAATGATGCCATACCTCCTCTCAAATTATCTGGCAGTCCAGTTCAACCTTCATGGACGTCACAGCAAGAGGAAGTTCAGAGAAATGCGCCTTTATGATGTCATATATGGTAAGTTTGAGTGTTGAATTGCTCAGTCTAACTTTTACATTTTTAATTTGGCAACACATTTGATGTATACCAATAGAAGGTATGCCACAGCAAAGACAGTATATACAGCAATGGAAACGGGGCACAACAAATCTTCAAAACATTTAAACTGATGTCACTCAAGAAAGTTCCATAATGCTATAATTTCTAACAGTTGGCCTCTTGTCATTTCTATTAGGGGGACTAAAGAAAAATACCCTCACTCAAGAAACCAACCACAAGGATGCAGAAAAGGCTCTCTCCAAGTGGTTCACTGGAGCTCGCGATAGAGGTGGAAAAAGAGTTAGACCTCAGACACATGCAGCTTCTACAACTGGATGATGCACCAACCCAGTAGGCAAAGTCTCTGTCTCTCTTTCTCTACAATGCTGCCCTGTGGTTGGTTCTGTCACTGGGGATTAAAACCGAAAGGCTGAAGAGACACGCACAGAGGGCCCAAGATTTTTTTTTTTATTGCACTGCTTGGACACACCACACCACACCACCCCATCCTCGCGGGGCGGAAGAGCAGCCACAGCTGGTGGCTCATCGCACTGCCAGCAGGTACGAAGCGGTTCAATAACTCCTTTGTCCCATCAGCCATTAAACTGTACAACTGCTCGGTGGGCAGCAGGTTGCAGGTTGCAGGCTTGGGGCAGGGTGGCGGGTGGTGACTCCACCACTACCCCCACCATCACCACCAACCACCCACCTCCGCCCCCCCCCCCCCCCCTACCCTGCCACACCCCCACCGAACTGGAACTGTACCGAACTGAACTGAGTCACTGAGTGAACGGCCGTGACCTGAAAATACGAACACTTCAGGAACACTACTGTAACTGCAACTCAACTGTACTGTACTGAACTGAACCTAACGAACCGAACTGAGTCACTGAGTGTACTGAGTGTATGGACGTGTCTGAACTGAACTTTTATAATATTGTTGTAATATTGTTTTTAATAAATTTGTCAAAATATATATTGTCTATTTTCATCCTGGTAAAACTTAAGACGTGTAAAATGTTATACCCAATTTTTATTTTAGGTGTGTTTACAAGAATTAACACGGTTCATGTCAAATACTGCTTAATCTACTTTATTTATATTTAAATCTTATTAGGACCCACATTGGAAATCAAAGGAACCATTGCACAACCAAACCCAGTTAGGACCCACCTCGGTCCCATATAGACTTGCCTGGTTGGGGCCCACCTAGGGCCCAGGTAGAACCCACCTAAAGCCCACATGGGCATCCCAGTTAGGACCCACCTCGGTCCCATATAGACTTCCTGGTTGGGGCCCACCTAGGGCCCAGGTAGAACCCACCTAAAGCCCACATGGGCATCCCAGTTAGGACCCACCTCGGTCCCATATAGACTTGCCTGGTTGGGGCCCACCTAGGGCCCAGGTAGAACCCACCTAAAGCCCACATGGGCATCCCAGTTGGGACCCAAGTGGATCCCGCTAACATTGCCGACATGAGGCCCATATGTGTTAGCCCACCTTGAAACCATATGGGATCCACGTGGGCGTGCTGGCTGGGCACGGACCCTCTGGGAACTTTCTTGCCAGATGGCAACCATTTTTGTCACATATAGACAACATGTCTGAACTTCCAGAGTACATTTTTCTTTCTACACTCTGTTTTCCTGTAATTATCAATTATTATTTTATTTTTTACATCTTTGCTCTCACCAACTCATTTTCATTTTTAGACCCCTCTGAGCAATCTTTTCTCTTTTTTCTTCTTTCTTTCTTTCGTTTTCTCTTTTTCTTCTTTTCTTTTCTTCCTGTCTTTACCCCGCAAACCTTATTTATTTATTATCTTTTCGCTACTACATGATTATTACTATAACTACTGGTAATAACATACTAGTCTGAGCCTGTACAATTATTACACCCCTTTTAAAAAATGTCTTTGAAAGAAGGTACTTAGACTATAATTTGTCTTCGAATAATGTGATATGCTTGCATTGTATGTACGGAAGGTTACAGAATATGGTTCCCACAATTTGACTTTTTGATTTTGTTTTACACATTTTGTAACTTGCTCGCATGGCTACAATTGTGTGTCTATATTCACAATTCTTACAGCAAAACGTTCAGCGATATTTGGCAGCATGCTTCACATGTGTCAAATGTTGTTGATCCTAGTTTTTACGTTGTGATGTAATCGTTTTTTGTTGTGATGGACTTATAAGATTTAATATTTTTTTTATAAGATTTACATTCATTGATATTGTGTGATTTTCTTGCTGTGTTCAAGCTTTAATGTTCATATGCTGTTGTTGTATGTTATCAAGAGCATGAGTCTTTTCTAGGTGTCAGAGTTTTAGATAGAAGTCGCTGTTTTGACAGATGTGAACATTGTTGTTTAAAATAAAAACCATGTCTCTTTCCAACCTCGGAAAAAAAAAAAAAAAGTAGTAGTAGTAGTATAGTTTTATGTAATCAGGGCGCCATTGGAAAAGAGAGAAATTAAAAATATACATAATTAATGCAAAATAAACAAACAAAGTCATCTGGTCTTTTGTTCTTTTACTTAAGTTAAGTGTAGTAGTATTTACAAAATATAACAGTAACAAGTAACAATAGCCAATGTAGCTAATAACAAAGTGTTCCATTTTCAATTTGTAACAAAGTCTTTCTCTACGGGATTCCACGATGCACACGGTTGAATTGGCCTCGTAGTTGGCCAGCAGGTGAGACAAAATACCTCTTGAAGGTGTCGCGAATTAGTAGAGCCTCTGCAGGTGCTCGGTTGCCCCTTGGCCTCTGGATCTCCTGCAGACCCGCATAGCCGTCAGCATCGTCGCCATCGATGTCATCCTGGCCGGAGTGTCCCTCTACTCCATGGCGCAGGTAGTTACACAGCACGCAGGTTGCCTTAATTATACTGTCTACCAGGTCAGGGTTCACCTCCATTGGCCTTTTGTAAACCCTGAAGCGCTGGGTCAGAATGCCGAATGCATTTTCTGAGATGCGGCGTGCTCTTGACAGGCGGAGGTTGAAGACGCGCTTGTCCTCTTCAAGATGCTTTCCGGGGTAGGGTCGGAGGAGGTATGGCTTCATGCGGAAGGCTTCGTCTGCCACGATGACGTGGTTGACCTTCCCCAATTCAGGTGCAGACGGGAGCTCTGATGGGGGAGGAACATTCAGTGTTCCACGCTGGAGGGCCCGTCCCAGTGCAGAATCGGTGAATATGCCTCCATCGCTGTTCCCACCATAGCTCCCCACATCGATGGCGAGGAAACGGTAATCTGCATCAACCAATGCTAAAAGAACCACACTGAAACTGCCTTTATAATTAAAAAATAAGGAGCCAGTGTTTGCAGGGGCCTCAATTCTGACATGCTTCCCATCTAGAGCTCCAATGCAATTGGGGAAGTTCCAAACCTCATTGGACCTCCCTGCCGTGTACTTCCAGATATCCTCTGTTGGAGCTGGCATGTACTTTTGTTGAAGTTGCAGCCAGATTTGGTCACAGGTCTCCCTCACTATCTTCCCTACAGTGCTGATGCCCAACCGGAAACTGCTGGCAATGGTGGTGAATGAGTCTCCAGTGCTGAGATATCTAAAATCACAAATGAGAAAAATGAATTAATCAATTAACAAATGTGGGTGCATGTGAGTGTGTATGTTTGCAACATGCTTCAATTATGCGGCAGGTCATCATAAGGTGTAGCCTAAAAGGGCCTGTGTCCACATAGTGTCTATTTCTGAGCGCTATGTAATTAAATTAGATGATACAGTGGATAAGTCCAGGTAGGCTATATTATATGTAGCCTATTATACAGTATGTATAATGTAGGCTCTCTCATATTTTGATGTGCATATTTATAGTGCGTACAATTTGGATTCAACTCTTTTACGTATGTGTGTGTGTGTGTGTGTGTGTGTGTGTGTGTGTGTGTGTGTGTAGCGAGATCTTCACCTGCTAATAAAAGATCTGAGGAATTATCCAGATCATTTCCATGTTTACCTCAGGATGTCGGTGGTCCAGTTTGATTCGCTGCTAGCAATACTGGAACCACACATCATAAAGAAGGCCACATACTATTAGGACACATACTATTAAACCCATATGGGACCCACACAATTTGCCCAGTTCAAGCCCATACCTACTTGGTACCCACGTAGCCCACATTTAACCCATATGGGGCCCACATGGACATGTTGGCTGGGATGCTGCAGTTCCAAGTTTGTCCATTGTTGGCCGCTATGCTGGAACGGTGTTATGCCCTCCAATACGTGACTGTAAACTAGCACGCACAATCTCCCTCCAAAATTCATTCAATTCATTGATATCTATTGCAATGGCTCACGCTACTAAAGAGAACTATCAAAAGAAATGCAGTTCTTGTGGATATGTGCTACCAAATGCATTAAAGCAATGCGAAATCTGCAAAACAATGCAATCCTTTAAAAAATATCACAAATTGAGAGCCAAGGCTCTGGATAAAAATGTAGGGAGTTGGGCTGAAACAACTATGAAGCACAACAATATAGCCCGATTTTTGGATTCTATATTTTTGATGGTAAGTGAAGTCCAGTGTTCTTACTTTGTTCATCCTGGTAGTGATATTTAACTATTGTATTTTTTAATATTGCTATTATTGCACTGGCACTGAGAGAGATGACGAACAGAACTGTCCAGCTGGTCAGAAAGTGGGTGGGCCTCAACACACACTCCACACGGGGCATGTGTGCGGCCGTACCACCTTGTCAAGCCTGATCTCGTCAGATCTCAGAAGCTAAGCAGGGCTGGGCCTGGTTAGTAACCTGGATGGGAGTCCAAAAAGGGTGAAAGCCTGGTTGCCGTGGCACATATATGTGGCTTGGGGTTGGCATGTTCCCCCCATGTCCACTAGGGGTCTCCTTCACCCCACATGGAAAGACATGCCAAAAAGTGAACACCCGTCCCTGACCACGACGGTGAAGAACGCTACTTGGTCCCCGGGGCGCCGGGCGTCGGTTCAAGCCGCGCCAAAAGGGCGACCGCTGCCCCTGGCTGCCAGTGGAGGAATGGCAGCCCGGATGGGTTACAAAGGCAGAAGACAATTTCCACCTGGCGACCCGCCGAAGATAGTGCATGTGCTTGTGTTTGTGTGTGTGTTCACCTAAAAAACTTGCATGTGTGTGATCAGAGTGTAATACTGCCGTGTGTGGCCATTAAAAGACCATCAAGGTCCGATTTCTCTTTCTCTTCTCCCATGTGGAGAGGGAGGGCTGGGAGTCCCCAATGTCGAGTGGGCCTACATAACCACCAGGCTAGCCCACCTGCTCCACATGCTTAACAATGACGATGCCACCGTTAGAGAAATGGCCAGGGCCTCTCTCCTACTGGATCTACGCAGAAGGAAGATCCCCCTGGCCAGCGCACACCAGAACGACTTCCTCGGCTTCAGGAGGAAAGACTCTGGGAAACTGGATTCCCAGGCCAAGGGCTTCGGGGTCTGGTCTGACTGGCCGGATCTCAATGACCTCTGCAACCAGACTGGAGTTCAGCTAAGATGGACAGAACTTAACACACAGACTGAAGTCCCTGTCTCTGATGAGGTGATCACAGACCCCTGTGTGATTGTGAAGGCCGACATCACAACACCGCAGGAAGAGACTGTCGGACTGCACAGAGACTCTGCAAGGAGGGTTCTGCTCAGCCTGAAGCAGTCTGAGATCAGGCAGCACTGGTGTGGACTCAGACTACAGGGAAAGCTAGCCTGTTTGCAGTTCGCTGACCACTCAGTCTCACACTCAGTGTATAAGAACGTCGCTGTTGGTGAGGATGTTCTGAAATTCACCATCAAAGCAAGACTGCAGGTATTACCGACCAAGTTCAATCTGTCCACCTGGTATCCCCACACTCACAGTCCATTCTGTTTAAACCATCAGGATTCACAACACCTAGAGTCCATTGCACACATAACAAATGGATGTAATGCATACAAACACCTGTACATAGCTCGTCATGACCGTATTGTGGACATTGTGTCTGATACAGTACAAAACATCTTACCATCTAGCGCAGCTATGTACAAGCATGCCAGAGTGTTACCAGAGTGGTTTGGTTTTACCAATGATGTTTTTGCCAACATCCCAAATACACCTGATGTTGTCTTTGTTGACACCAGCCACAAGGAGGTGCTGATTGTAGAAGTAGGCTGCCCCTTTGACCTTTACATGGACCAGACTTTCCAGGACAAGTATATCAAATACCAACCACTGCTTGGTACGATAACCAGCTTTGGGTACAAGTGCAAATTCAGCATACTTGTATTTGGAAGTCTGGGCCATGTATATAAATGCACCATGAGGGGTCTGAGAATTGCTGCAATGTGTAAAAGAAAGGCCAAACCGGTTGCCAAATTTTGCTCTGTCTCAGCTATTATTGGCAGCTTGGCCGTGTGGAGAAGGAGGTGTTATGTGTCACACAGAGAACAGTAAACCTACAGTGTCACACAGAGAACAGTAAACCTACAGTGTCACACAGAGAGCAGAACAGTAAACCTACAGTGTCACACAGAGAGCAGTAAACCTACAGTGTCACACAGAGAGCAGTAAACCTACAGTGTCACACAGAGAACAGTAAACCTACAGTGTCACACAGAGAACAGTAAACCTACAGTGTTACACAGAGAGCAGAGCAGTAAACCTACAGTGTTACACAGAGAACAGAGCAGTAAACCTACAGTGTCACACAGAGAGCAGTAAACCTACAGTGTCACACAGAGAGCAGAGCAGTAAACCTACAGTGTCATGTTTTGTTTTATTTCATTTTATGTTTCCATCAAATACCACTTTGGAAATAAGTGTTTTAAATAATGCTTTCAAGTGCTATCCTCTGGACATTACTTAGTGTCATGAAGTGTAAATGATTCTATGTACATTTCTAATAAAAATCAAATCAAAAAATCCAATCGGGGATAATGGCTTTAGAAAAGGCACACAAATACACTTATGTATTATACGGCATCGGTGATTCTTGGGCTCATTATTTACATAAATGTTGTACATTCACATGATGTGGTCAAAAATGTGTGAAAGTGGCATGTTGAAGAGTTGTCATCCCAAATTCTGCCAAGAAATATGATATTACAGAGTGTAATGTTAGAAGTTGACGAGCCCAAAAAGATCGGCTTAAGAATGGTAACAGTCAGAGAAAAGCGTATCGCCGTCCGCAAAGCGGCCTCTTCCAGGTGATTGACAGGAGGGTGTGTGAATACGTGACTGAAAAACCTAACGATTGTATGCCCATACCCCAAGATGATAAAAATAACCTACATTGTTTCATTCATTCATTAAGACGATTGCCAGACGCATTGATGACATGACATGTCTGCAGACATCGAAAATGTTGTTTTGGAGAAGATACGTGGCAGTGGGCAGTTCGCTTTGCAACTTGAGTCTTGGCTCAACTCTTGGCCAATGCACGCTTTGTGGATGGAGACACAATCACAGAAAATGTCTTTTTTGCAAGACATTGCATAAAAACAACAACAGGGGAGGACTTCAGTGGGACAGCTGCGTAAGTGTCTGCACTGATGGAGATAGCTGTTGTTCGTATGGTAAACTTTGTAAAAACAAGACCTCTGAAAAGCCGCTTATATGCAGCATTATGTGAAGAGATGGGAGCCCAGCATAAGACGTTATTGCTCCATACGGCGGTCCGATGATTGTCCCGCGTGTTTGAGTCACGGGAGGAGCTGAAAAGCGTTTTAACTGATGAGAAGTGTGATGACGCAAAGCTGCTTGCAAGTGACAAATTGTGCGCGAGGCTCGCATACATGGCCAACATACAGGGCCAGGCTTCGCACTGAGTGAGTATAACGACAAGTTCATATAATGTTACGTATATGATAGGCTACTATGTATCATTTTGTAACATTTGGGATGGCGGTGTGCCGTGGGATTTTTTCAAGGTAAGAAATGTGCCATGGCACAAAAAAGAAAAACACTGCTCTAGTCAAGCAGTTTCTAAACAGGATCGAGAATATGAAGCGATCTTCAATCCAAAAAATAAGGAAACGAAAGCATCACATTGGTGACTCAGATGACACAGAGGAAATCCCTCCAGAAAAGAGAGCAGCAATCCAGGACACCTATGGGTACATTAACTGGCAGTTGAAGTTCCTTCCCCGTGGAGAGACACAAGAGAGCCAGCAGGCAAAGAAAGAAAAACGATGGTCTTGGGGTTGATGCCCACGCTCTTGGTGGTGTTGTGGGTCTTGTAGATGCCAATGAGGCGGTCGGCGATCTCAAACATGTTGTTCCTCAGGGAGATGATGATGAACTGGGCGTTCTTGGTTTGTTCCTGGAGGGTTCGAGGGGGGAGAATGTTAAAGGAGACCAAATAGTCTTAATTACTACTAAATTACAGTATCAAATACTGCTGTTGATGTAACAGACCTAATAGAGAGTTTAGAGAGAGCTTTAGTTACAGAGGGCCTATCTTGTTGTTGTTTGTGGTCTGAGATGCTGTAAAGCCTGAATTTCCCCTCGGGGATCAATAAAGTAAACTGTGGGATAAAGTAGAAACGCTGTGTTGAGACGATCTCTTTGTTGTTCCCTTGCTCTGACCTGGGGCATTCTGGCTGGCCGTCAGATAACAACACAGACTCTGAGACAGGAGGCAGCGGTGGTCCTATTAGGTTTTTGTCAGGAGGTTGGTCATCCTTAATGTTCTCCATGTCCATATTAAATCAGATTATCAGACGCAGTTTGGATGTTGCGACTTATAAATAGTGTGGACAGAATGTCATTTGCTCACTATCATAACATCAACTTTTGGTCTATAACAAATACAAGAATGTCATGGCAACCACACGCGGCAGGACATCTAAGCGTCTAATGACAGGAACATGACTGTTCCAATCGCCCTACCATAATGTAGATGCCATCCCTGGCCACTGCAGAGATCGTCCAGGCAACCCTTCCCCACCCCCTCTTTTTATTGTCCGCCGTCACCGATACGTTGTCTAACTTTCCCAATAATAATCTTTTTTTTTTAAATGACCTCCTCTACCAAAACCTCCAACTCCAACTCCTGCCTTGTGAAATTCTTGGACCTCTTAGCTGCACTGCTGTCTTCCATTTTTAGTTAACCGTTATGACCGCGAGTGACCATAAGTTCAAAAGAGAGAGAGAGAGAGACACACAGTTGTAAAAATCACAGTTCAAAATCTAAGAACTTCTTAAGTGAGAAAACTAAGAAGGTCTTAAGACATAGGACAATTGTTAAGAAAAAATTTGTGAATAGTGTTTAAGAACATTCTTAGGAACATCTTATATTTTTTCTTAAGAATTGTCTTCAGAAATATCTTAAGAACACTTTTGTGAATCTGGGCCCAGGACTCTTCCTCGAACTGGCCGTCCGGCCAAACTGAGCATCCGGGGGAGAAGAGCCTTGGTGAGAGAGGTAAAGAAGAACCCAAAGATCACTCTGGCTGAGCTCCAGAGATGCAGCGGGGAGATGGGACAAAGTTCTAGAAAGACAACCATCACTGCAGCCCTCCATCAGTCGGCGCTTTATGGCAGAGTGGCCCGACGGAAGCCTCTTCTCAGTGCAAAACACATGAAAGCCCGCATCGAGTTTGCCAAAAAACACCTGAAGGACTCCCAGACTCTGAGAAATAAAATTCTCTGGTCTGATGAGACCAAAATCGAACTTTTTGGTCTTAATTCTAAGCGGGATGTGTGGACAACACCTGGCACTGCTCATCACCTGCCTAATACCATCCCTACAGTGAAGCATGGTGGTGGCAGCATCATGCTGTGGGGGTGTTTTTCAGCTGCAGGGACAGGATGACTGGTTGCAATTGAAGGAAAGATGAATGCAGCCAAGTACATTGATATCCTGGACAAAAACATTTTCCAGAGTGTTCACGACCTCAGAATGGGCCGAAGGTTCACCTTCCAACAAGACAATGATCCCAAGCACACAGCTAAAATAACGAAGGAGTGGTTTCAGAACAACTCTGTGAATGTTCTTGAATGGCCGAGCCAGAGTCCTGACTTAAATCCAATTGAGCATCTCTGGAGAGACCTGAAGATGGCTGTCCACCAACGTTCACCATCCAACCTGACAGAACTGGAGAGGATCTGCAAGGAGGAATGGCAAAAGATCCCCAAATCCAGGTGTGAAAAACTTGTTGGATCATTCCCAAGAAGACTCGTGGCTGTATTGGCTCAAAAAGGTGCTTCTACTCAATACTGAGCAAAGGGTCTGAATACTTATGGCCATGTGATATCAGTGATTATTTTGTAATAAATCTGCAAAAATGTCTACAAGTCTGTGTTTTTCTGACAATATTGGGTGCTGTGTGTGCATGAACGAGGAAAGAAATGAAATTAATTGATTTTAGCAAATGGCTGCAATATGACAAAGTGAAAAATGTAAGGGGGTCTGAATACTTTCCGAACCCACTGTATATATATATATATATATATATATATATATATATATATATATATATATATATATATACACTGTATATAATAATAAGAATATATTCTTATTATTCTTAATAATTATAATTTTAATTATGATAATTATAATTATTTTCATGTGGATTTCTGTTTAAATTATTTTCATGAACATTATTGCACTGTTTAATAGAGGTTTCACCTTCTGTTAGCGCAAATTATCAATAAAACAGCCTGTTTCGTCTACTCAGAATAAAAACATTTGCTATATTAAATTAACAAAGGCATTCACACCAAAAGGCATTCGTTTTGGCATTACATGTTATTAAAAAGGTAATTTGTTAATGATAACGATAAATAAAACAAACCTTTAAAAGTTTAAAATCATACACACTAGTATCGGGGGCATTGGGTGTGAAATTGCTTAGTTTCTTAAACGGTGCGTCTCCTCGTCCTATCGCAAGTGTACGGGGAGGCCGTAGACCACAGGCGCAGCTCCTGTGATGTATTTGAGTTGGGTGGCCTGGCGGGAGGAGTCCATGTGGTCCAAATTTTTTTTTTGCCTTTAATACATTTCTAAATGTTCACACATGTGATAATCATAGTCAATCATATATCTAAAATCTAGCATACCTATAGACTGTGAGGACAGGGAGATTCTTAGCAACAGAAAAAAAAAAAAATAATAATCCCCCTATGACACCTTGACCTTACGTGAAACGTGAATTTTAGGCGCGCGTTGACACTTGTTGTGCATAGTGACTGCTTAGTGCGACGTACAAAATGTCGAGGGAACGAGACAGAGAAAGAAAATTTGAATCGGGTGCTGAAAAAAGAAATAAAAAGAAAAGAAAGGAAGGCTTCAGGGCCTCGCTTAGAGGTTCGTTCGAAACATTTCTAAAAACAAGTGAGGCTCCCGTTAGCACCGAAGAAGCTAACGTTACTGCTAGTACTAGCAATGCTAGTAGTAGCACGGCACAGCCCCCCCTGAGAGGCAAAGATGATGTCTCGGAGGTGGAGGGGGACAACTGCTACACCGGCAGCAGTGGGGCTGCCCAGCCCCAGGTGATGGTCAGGAGTGGCGAAGTAGAGGATACGGAGGCGGAAGATGGAGCTACTCAGAGCAGCAGCAGCAGGGCTGAGAGTGAAATTGACATGGACGCAGCCACAGGTGATGGAACGCAAGACGAGCCTACGGTGTCATGTATGATGATCCTGGTAATTGGCCGGTACTTCAGTTACGTATTGTCCTTGAACTGAGAGTAAAGACTTTGATTATAACTGTATCCGCATGATCATTTTAACACCGATCCTTTGCCCTCCGGTCGGAGGCGTGGGAGTCGCCGGCCTGGGGTGGCGGCCTGTCTCGGGTGCCTCTGTTGGTTGTCAGCAAACGGCCTGGCCTAGTCTGACTTCTGGCGGAGGTGTCTTGGGGCGGGCTTGCGGCCGCGTCGAAAAGCGGGTTGGTGGAGGCGCCTCCCTCCTCCATCTGTGGGATTATGACTGAACGCCTCTAAGTCAGAGTCGGTTCGATCGGTTAGAGAATCAAGGGCCCGGTTAACAATCTGATTATGGATGTAGTAAATCGAGGTGTGCATTGTCTGATCACAGGGAACGGGCTAGTCCTAAACCCCTGGTTAAGGACAGGTTGCAACCCGGTGGAGAAAGGTCTGTAGGTTCAGGGTATGGAGACTTCGGGGGACTCATACCTATTCTGGTTAGGCCTCCGCCGGAGGCGTAAATCCTGTCAGCCACGTAGTGGGCAAAGTATTGTTGCAAAGGTCGGAACCCACTACGTTGGAGCCACCGTTCAGTCTGGTGGAGGATGTCGGTCGTAAGCATCCCCCAGCAGTTTGGTCGCCCTGTCCCAAAGGCGACCCCCACCCGGCTGACCGGAGAGCCTGAGTGCGGTATCGAATTCCCCGGAACTGGCCACCCCGGCAACTGGTGTGTCAGGACGCAAGCAAAAGTTGTCGGCGTAAAGGTGGCGACTCGCCGAAGATCTTCGAGGGAGCAGTTATCCACACACGGACGTGGACTTCAAGCCAAGAACAAGTCTAAGCCTTCTGCCCCACCCCAGGGGGGAGAGAAGAGCGTGAGGACCCCCACACATAGACTACTCCTCCACCGTGATTGGAGGGGGATATGGGGGTCCACACACAGAGATGGGAGGCTAAGAGGAATAGCCCCCAAGACACCCAGAGCAGACGTCAGAAAAACCGCTGACGTCCAACCGACAAACGAGGAGGTTGCCAAGGTCGATATCGGGAGAGTAAGAGCCCCTGCGGGACCCTTCACTCTTTGGCTGCCGGGAAGCCAATACTGGTGTGAGATGTGCAAAGCAGGGCCCTACACCATAGGCAGGATGGTGAAACACTACAAGGCCTCGCATAATGAAGTAATATTGAAGTTTGTGTGTCGAGGATGCAGGAAATCCGGCGACAAATACCACACGATCGCATGCCATGTCCCCAAATGTAAGGGGGCTAAGGTGCATAAGATCGAGAGGGCAAGTAAAGCGTTCTCATGTGAAACATGCGGTAACACATTTGCAACGCGAATCGGAGTCTCACAACACAGGAGACGTAGACACGTAGCGGAATGGAATAGGGAGAAGGCCCAGGCCCTAGATCCAGATAGTGGCGAAACTGAAGGCCGAAGTTGGAACGCCAATGAGCTCGAAGAACTCCGCAGATTAAGAGCACTACACAACAGTGCTAAATACATAGCGGCAGAGCTCGGTAAGTCAATAAGACAAGTTAGATGGAAATGCCGAGACCTAGACGCAAGGGCAAAGAGGAGGGTGAGGATCACCAACCCAAAAAGATATCGGCTGGACCTGATGGCACCCGCAGAAAAACCACCCCCACAGAACGGAGTTCGGAAAAGGTTACTAAAAGAGTTGAGAAAGGGGAGTGGTGAAGCGGGATCCATAGAGAGCGAATTGGTACGTCACAGGCTACAGTCGACTGATCATGGTGCAAAAATGATCCGGGCTAAGGCCCTTGAAGATAGGACGCAAATGAGGGAAATTGAGGACCTCAGAAAACATCAAAACCCCACCGAGGTCGAACCCACGATTAAAGACCTAGAAGTCCCAGACGAATACGGATGGCATCAAGAGCTATTCAGAAAAGATGAGGCGGGCTTGGCATCCCTGATCCTTGACGGCGGTAAAAACAGTAAATGCGAAATCCCCATGAGAGAGCTCACCAAAGTCTTCAGGGACAGGTGGGATGGGGATAAGGTATACAAGGGACTAGGCCAATACCGCTCACTGGGAGGCGCTGATAACACGGAGTTTGAGAAACTCATCGCGGCCGCCGAAGTGTCCGCAGCATGCAAGGCCGTGAAGACCAGCTCAGCCGCGGGCCCAGATAAAATCACCAAGAGGGCGGTGATAAGCTGGGACCCAAGCGGGGCGCGATTGGCACAGATGTTTAATTGTTGGCTGGCGGCTGGGCTCATTCCGGAGGGCTTCAAGGAGTGTAGAACTATACTTCTACCGAAGTCATCGATCCCAGTGGAACTGGAATCAGTTACAGTATCCGATGGATCTGCTCTCCTGCTCGGGCATTGAAGTCAACGCATAGAACCACATCTCCAAATGGACTGAGAAGGATCTGCCACGCATAAAGTTCCAATCTACGGAGGAGTCACTTCTCTCGGGTCAGTTTAATTGCTGGAGTTGAAAGTTCAGGCTGGTGTCCTGGTGTTGGACAGAGACACAACTGGACGTTTCTCGTTCAGGTTGAAACCTATTGTTTAACAGATCCAACTTGTCATGTCTATGATTGCCACGCCCCTCAGGCCAGTTCATTCTGTAATAAAGCGTGCTCGAGTGAAGACCTGAAGTTCGACGTGTCGTCCCCAGTTATTAACTATTGATTAGATTCTGCAAGGTCTAGTAGAGATTCAACAAGAAAGTGGTACACTACTCACCACTGATACCCCACCTAAAAAGAACAATGGGGCCGCGAGGAAAAGTAAACGTCTTTGGCTTCCCGGTAGGAGCCAGAGGCAAATGGCCAACCCAGAATAATGAGGTGCTAAGAATACTGGGTGTGAGAGGCAGCAGAAGGGCCGCCTTTGCACAACTGGTGAGTAGGAGAGTGCTCCTGTACTCACTGGACGTGCTGGGTGACTTTTACAACCCGGTAAGAGGAGAAGGAGAGGAACACGCCCAATAAAAACTGGTGGAAGAGCTTGGTTTCCTCTGCCCTCCCGTCGGAGGCGTGGGAGTGTGGCCTTATGGTGGTGGTCTGTCTCGAGGTGCTTCTGAAGGTTACTCTGCTCCGGCGGGGTGGCTAGCAGGGGTACATTGGGGTGGGCTTGCGGCCACTGGCTTGCGGCCACGTCGAAAGCGGGTTGGTGAGGGATTGGAGTGATGGATGAGTTGGTGTCCTTTGCCCTCCCGTCGGAGGCGTGGGAGTGCGGCCTTATGGTGGCGGTCTGTCTCGAGGTGCTTCTGAAGGTTATTCTGCTCCGGCGGGGTGGCTAGCAGGGGTACATTGGGGTGGGCTTGCGGCCACGTCGAAAGCGGGTTGGTGAGGGATTGGAGTGATGGAAGAGTTGGTGTCCTTTGCCCTCCCGTCGGAGGCGTGGGAGTGCGGCCTTATGGTGGTGGTCTGTCTCGAGGTGCTTCTGAAGGTTATTCTGCTCTGGCGGGGTGGCTAGCAGGGGTACATTGGGGTGGGCTTGCGGCCACTGGCTTGCGGCCACGTCGAAAGCGGGTTGGTGAGGGATTTGAGTGATGGAAGAGTTGGTGTCCTTTGCCCTCCCGTCGGAGGCGTGGGAGTGCGGCCTAATGGTGGCGGTCTGTCTCGAAGTGCCTCTGTTGATTGTTCTGCTTCGGCGGGATGGCTAGCGGGGGTATATTGGGGTGGGCTTGCGGCCACTGGCTCGCGGCCACGTCGAAGGTGGGTTGGTGGGGGATTAGCATCTCTCGAAGGGTCGGAAGCTAGGTCCCCGGTGAGGTCGGCAGGTCGAATCCAAGACGGTGGTTGCTCGTAAGATACTGTTAATAGTGGACTTTGTGCATGATCGTGGACCATAAAATGGGTGGCGTGCGCTGTATAGAGTCACCGAAGATGATGTATACCGTTGCTCACCCGGCGTCCACTTGAGGATTCCTAATGGAGCGACTCGGGGCCTCGATAAAACCTCCAATCAAACGTGGAGCCTAAGAGGGGATACGGCCACGGGGGCTGGTCCCGGGGCAAATAGTGACAGTAGGCCGATAGGGCAAACGATTATAA
Source organism: Nansenia antarctica (assembly GCF_963989245.1). Lineage (NCBI taxonomy): Eukaryota > Metazoa > Chordata > Actinopteri > Argentiniformes > Microstomatidae > Nansenia > Nansenia antarctica. The sequence continues at coordinate 19,313,734 of NC_137677.1, read as the reverse complement.
CACATCCCAGGGGCGGTGGTGTGATGGATAAGGGCCGTCCTAGGATTGGTAAGCCTGAAAGGTCCGAATGTTTGGCATAGTTGCGTGCTGGGGTGCGGGTCTCGAGTGCGAGAGCCTAAGCCTCATTCGAACTGCGTTTATTTGAGCCATGTGAGCTATGTTATCAGCCCGTGTAAGAGGCGTGTGGCGACCACGAGTACATAAGTGATTGCGATGGTGTCTTGCCTGCGTAGCCTGGGAGCGGGGGCGGCAGGATGCTGCAGATGGCCCGGCAACACCATGCATTGTATAGCAAGGAGCGGAGACATTCCTTCTGACCTGATACTGTGTCAAAGAAGCACCCTGAAGGCTAAAACTAGTCAGGAGAGCCAACATTTGAACAACACGCTCAATGGAGGAATCCGTAGGGCTAGGTGTTGACGGGGTGGGGCCTGGGTGGAATCACATAAAGTGGGTTGAGGAATCCCACTCGGTTCAGTTAAAAGAAGGAGGGCCTGGTACTCTGAAGGACTAATTGGCATTCCCCCAAACCCGTCAGTGGCAAGGGGTCCCCCGGTTACATGCTTCGAGCCGGTGAGCCGAAGTAGCCCCGTAGTGGGCCATTAGGAACCTAACCTCTGGCATACGGCCGGCGGGGGAGCGAGAAGACAGAGAACACCCTGCTCTGAGCGCCCAATTAGGAAAGCCTCCTGCCCGGTAGTGGTTAGGGAGTCTCCCGGCCACTGGGTTCGGTCCGGTGAGCCGAAACAGACCCATAATGGTCAGTTAGGAACCGTCAGCCAGCCCGGTGGTTGGCGAGGGAGTACAAGACGGATAGGATTGACAGATTAATTAACTGATACCGTAGAGCAACAACAGAACCCCACAAAACCCCACCAAGAGACGGATTATGGAGAGATTGATGACGGCGGGCCCCATAAATACCAGCAGGGATAAAGTGATAGCGGGAAAGACTCCCACTAATCCGAAAGCGATGAGTGGGGCCCACGAATACTCCCACTAATCCGAAAGCGATGAGTGGGGTTCACGCTCTCGTCAAGGCAATGTGATTTCTGCCCAGTGCTCTGAATGTCAAAGTGCAGAAATTCAATGAAGCGCGGGTAAACGGCGGGAGTAACTATGACTCTCTTAAGGTAGCCAAATGCCTCGTCATCTAATTAGTGACGCGCATGAATGGATGAACGAGATTCCCACTGTCCCTACCTACTATCTAGCGAAACCACAGCCAAGGGAACTGGCTTGGCGGAATCAGCGGGGAAAGAAGACCCTGTTGAGCTTGACTCTAGTCTGGCACTGTGAAGAGACATGAGAGGATTTGTAAGCCCAGGAAGGACAATTCACGTTAAAACTTCTTCTGAAAGGTTAGAAATACTTAAATTATCGAGTGTAAAGCCAGGGCTAGCTAGCGCGTTGCTAACTGAGGTTAGCAAAATGGCGTCGCGGGAGCAAGCAAACAGGATGAAACAGCCTCTGAAAGTGTATTCTACGGTCTGACGCTAAAGATGGAAACGACTACCCGACCCCACCAGTTAGGTCGCTCTGTCCCAAAAGCGACCCCCACCCGGCTGACCAGAGAGCCTGGGTGCGGTAGTGAACTCCCCGGAACTGGCCACCCTGGAAACTGGTGTGCCAGGACTAAAGCAAAGGTTTCTCACGCAAAGGTGGCGACTCGCCGAAGACCCAAGGAAGACCAACCATCCACCCACGGACGTGGACCCGAATCTGAGCCTTCTGCCCCCCCGCAGAGAGGGGAGAAGAGCGGGAAGACCGCCCCAACACATAGGCTAATCCTCCGCCGGAATTGGAGGGGGACATGGGGATCCTCACACAGGGATAGGAGGCCAGGAGGAATAGCTTCCAAGACACCCAGAGCAGAAGCTAGGACAACTGCTGACGTCCAAGTGACAAAGACAACGGTGGAAGACAACGGCGGTGGAGATAAAGCAGGAGTCCCTTCAGGACCCCTCCTTCTGTGGCTACCGGGAAGCCAATACTGGTGTGAAATATGTAAAGCAGGGCCATACACCATAGGGAGGATTGTACAACACTACAAGGCCTCACACAATGAAGTGGTACTGAAATTCGGGTGCCGAGGATGCAGAAGATCCGGTGACAAATATCACTCGATCGCATGTCATGTCCCCAAATGTGAGCCGACAAAGGTGCACAGGATCGAAGGGACAGACCAAGCGTTCTCATGTAGTACATGTGGAAGCACATTTGCAACGCGAATCGGAGTCTCACAACACCGGAGACAGACACAAACTCGAGTGGAACAGAGAGAAGGCCCAAGCCCCAGGTCGAGACAAGACAGGAGCGAAGGAACCGAGGTGGAGCCATGAGGAGGTGGACGAACTCCTCAGACTAAGAGCCCTATACAAGGAAAAAACCAAGATCGAGAGTGCTGCATGCATAGCAGCAAAGATGGGTAAGACAACAGGACAAGTCAATTGGAAATGCCGAGACCTGGACGTAAGAGCAAAAAGGAGGGTAAGGATCACCAACCCAAGAAAGACCATACTGGATCTCATGGCACCTACAACGACACCACCCCCCCCAAAAGGGGTACAAACTCAACTGTTAAAGGCGTTGAAGATGAGGGCTGGTGAAGCGGGACTCACTAGGAACGAAGCAAAAATATACGGAATACAGCACGATAACCAAGGTGCTAGACTGGTCCAAAGTAAGGCCTTGGAAGCCCGAAAACAAATGAGCGACCTCATGAAAACCAGAGAACACCAAACACCCACGAAGGACGAAGGAAAAGACTCACACGGATCCGGAACAAGGGAATACGGAGAGTATCAAATCCTATTCGGAAAGAATGAGGCCAGACTGGCCGCCCTGGTCCTAGACGGCGGAGAGGAACATAGGTGCAAAATCCCTATGGTAGAACTCACCGAAGTTTTCAGAGACAGGTGGGATGGGGTGAAGGAATACGGAGGACTGGGTCAATACCGCACAATAGGGGGTGCAGAGAACCATGAGTTCGCAAAGCTCATTTCAGCCGCAGAGGTATCCAACGCGTACAAGGCCATAAAGAACGGATCAGCCGCGGGCCCAGACAGAATCTCCAAAAAAGCAGTGATAAGCTGGGACCCAACCGGAGTGCGACTCGCACAAATATACAATTGCTGGCTAGCCTCCGGGGTCATACCGAAAGCCTTCAAGGAGTGTAGGACCATACTACTACCAAAGTCCTCGATCCTAGCGGAATTGGAGTCGGTGGGTGGATGGAGACCCATCACCATCGGATCAATGGTGCTAAGGATATTCTCAAGGGTAATGACGAAGAGATTAGCACGAGCATGCCCCATTAACCATCGTCAGAGGGGCTTCATTGCTGCGCCTGGATGCTCTGAGAACCTGATGATGCTTCAGACCGCCATCAAAAAGAGCAGGAACGATCGAAGGACATTGGCGGTAGTGTTCATTGACTTCGCGAAGGCCTTTGATTCCGTGTTGCATGAG
>NC_137677.1:19277763-19305263 GCF_963989245.1 Nansenia antarctica | reverse complement strand
AGACTTGGCTTTCAGCATTAGCCTCCATGTCTATTGAAAAGGACATATTGGTGGAACTGAAATGCACAGATTAACTGTACAACAGAGTAATTGAAGTCTCGAGGAAAGAAAGGAGGATGGATTTTGTGTTCAAATATTCAGTTGTTTTGGTGAGTACAAAGCATGTTATCTTTTATTTGTATATATTTTTGTCATTTTATTTCTGCTAATATATATGTAATTAAAATGACAAATATATAAAAAATACATGTTTTATGCTTCTGTTGCAGGTTGCAAGAGATGTAGAGATGACGTGTGTGGCGCACTGGCTCAGCTGTGCAGTAAAAGTACTCTATTGTTGAATTGTTTGGTTAAACCTTTATCAAAGTGGACATTCAAGGCTAGGAATACACTTTCACCACTGTCGCAAATATATCCTCAAATGATTTGTTCGTTTTCTTTTATTTTCAGTGAATAGTTTGTGTCTTTATCGTCACGTTTCTTAAATGTAACTGCTTTGGGTGAGACAATGCGCTGTTTAGTGAACAAACTTGTTAAAGCTCGCATATTTGGTGGACTTAATAAAACTTTGTAGAGCGCCTTTTATTTTAACGTTTTGACAGTATCCAAACGATTCTAAAGCTGATAGTTTAACACTCTAAATTGTAAATGCAAAACTAAGTGTTAGGTAAACTGGGTAACCAAGCACAAAATATGACCGCAACAAGATGAATGAAAATCAGTAACTTTACAAAGTTATGTATTTTCAAAGGGTATAGCTATATAGAGAGAAATGTGTCATTTGCCGTAACGCAAGTAAGCCTTTGTGTTAGCTAGCAAGCTGGGCTAGCTAGCTACAGTGTGGTGTTAGCTAGCTACGGCGTGGGTTAGCTAGCAAGCAGAGGACTAGCTAGCTACAGTGTGGTCCTATGTTAGCTAGCAAGCAAATGTTTGCAATGTAGCAGATGAGTTTTATGAGGACACTGCCGTCTAGAAAATGCAGCCACATTATTAACTAGCTACCAATTGATAGCAAGCTTCACAGTAGCTAGATTGATTTGTGCAGTAGAGTGATATAATTAAACAGAACTAGCTGTGTTGTATAACACCATGTAACCCAGTACAGTGCAAGTCATATTTTAGAGTCAGGCCAAATTATAATATTCTGCCTGATCACTTATAGAGTCAAAACTAGATTGAAAGGTGTGCGTGCCTTGCAGACAGCTCCATGTGGGAAAAAAAAAACTTGCAGGGGTACGTTTATTGTGGGCGAGTGGTCAGCTAGGAAGGTAGGAGGTAGACAGCCGAGGGGCTTTGAACATTCATCATTATTTTTGTCCTTTTAGAGTCTTGCAGCTGCAGTAATGAAATGGAGCACAGACGCAACTGAGGAGAAAGGCACAGAGGAACGGTGTACTCAATGAGTTTGTATTGTCCTGACAGATTCAGCCCCGCCACTGACGGGCTGAAGAGGTTCCTAAATAATAACAGTTATTCTATCGCTCTCTCTCTTCCTCTCTCAGTGGCCGCGTGTCTCTGCCTCTGCCTCGTGTCTCTTGAATGACGACAGACGCCGTGTGTAAGCCTTATATAGGCGGACAATTGAGGAGAAAGGCAGTGTAAAGGTCTCTAGGCACAGAGGAACGGTGTACTCAATGAGTTTGTATTGTCCTGACAGATTCAGCCCCGCCACTGACGGGCTGAAGAGGTTCCTAAATAATAACACTTATTCTATCTCTCTCTTCCTCTCTCAGTGTCCGCGTGTCTCTGCCTCCTCCTACTACCGGACGCTTTATATAGGCGGAGGGTCCCGTCCCTCGTGACACAAGCGTCGCCTGGGCCAGCCAATGGGCTTGCGCAGTGTAATTCAGCTTCTGATGAGGTCACGCAGGGGGCGTTCCCATAAGAAAGAGAACGAGTCTGATCACTGACACCTGTCCGTAATCAGACCGTCAACCCTCTCCACCAAAAGTCTGGCTCCCTCTACAGGCCAGAACGCGCCATGCTCCCCACAGTCAGACTACGCTTCAGAGCACAAGCATGCACCAGAGAGGAAGGGAGGTGGAGACACACGAGAGTAGGAAACTTGACCTCAGCTTTGTTAATTGGTGTTATGGTTGTTAGTTGGTAGGTTATGGTTAGTTGGTTTGTTATGCAGAGTGTGCGAGAGATATACACACACAAACCAACACAGTCTCACACTAAAACAAACACACTTTTCCTCATACTGTCATTCTCTCCCTCACATGAGGCTCACCACAGACCAACAAAGTATCACACGCACAAAAACACACAGTTATCCCACACTGTCATTCTCTCTCTCACACTCTCACACTCTCTCTCTCACACACACACACACACACACACACACACACACAAAAACGCACACACTCCCCTACACACTCAGTCATAGACACACAAATGCACACGGGTAGGTTAGTGGATTGTGTGTGGGGGGCAGTTAAATAATGGCTACACATTCTCTCTCTCTCTCTCTCCCCTCCGTCCCTCTCTCTCTCCCCTCCGTCCCTCTCTCTCTCTCCTCCGTCCCTCTCCCCTCCGGATCTGCAAAGAGGAGTGGACCAACATCTCTCCCGAGATGTGCACAAACCTGGTGACCAACTACAAGAAACGACTTTTATATAATGTGTTTTTTCGGGATTTGTTGGTATTCAGACTTTCACTGTTAAAGTAAACCTACCATTAAAATGATAGATTGTTCATTTCTTTGTAAGTGTGCAAACGTACAAAATCAGCAGGGGATCAAATACTTATTTCCCCCACTGTATATGTGTGTGTGTGTGTGTGTGTGTGTGTGTGTGTGTGTGTGTAAGGTTCATGCAAGTCTTGCTCTTTATTATTGCATTATTAGCTATCGGCCAGGGGGGTATTCCACGAACGTTGATTAGTATATCGGCGATAAAAATAAATGCCGCGATCAGGCAACTCGAGATTGGAATTCAAGCCTCAGGTGATTCCTCGAACGAGGATCAGGCTTGTGTCATGAGTGTTCATAGAACACCGGCTTAGAAATCCTCGATATGGGCGCGTGCACGCAGGCATAAAGAGCCCCGAAGAGTTGAACTGTCGAAATGAAGATTGATCTTTATGAAGACGAAAAATAAGATGTAAAATAGTGTAATACTGCCGCAATTAACAAGGCGAGGGAAATGGGTTGGCAAGAAATTGCTGACCGATTAAATGCGTAGGTCATACTAGCCCCAGTTATTGTTATATGTTCATATTTTAATAAAATAATATTTACTACTGTGGTGATATCAGCAGCAGGCTACAAACCGTCATATCATCACGATGGCCTAGTGCAGGGGTGCCCAATACGTCGATCGCGATCGACCGGTCGATCGCAAAGGTAGTATGGGTAGATCGCATGGCATTGAACAACAAAAAAAAAAAAGAAAAAAAAGAGGCGTTTCTCGAGGCTGCAGATTGCCTTTTCGATGACAGATCCACAGTGGCTGCCTACACCTTGCAGCCTGCCTACACCTTGCAACCAGCTCCTACAGCCCTGACTACTAGAAACTAGCTGCCTCCTCCCAGTGCCAGGTCTCCCACCAAGGTAGATAAATGCATTTATTTCCTCCTTTCAAACTAGGGAATTACCTGTTTTGTATCTGGTTTACTTTTCTGTTTGTTGGATCAGTAGTTGGCTATGGTACTGCAGACTGGCTGTCAGTGTGTGAGTGAGAGAAATTGAGGTGTGTGTGTGTGTGTGTGTGTGTGTGTGTGGGTGTGTGGGTGTGTGTGTGTGTGTGTGGGTGTGTGTGTAAGAGAGAGAGAGAGAGAGGGGGGGGGGGAGAGAGAGAGGGAGGGTTTGTGCTATGGCTCCCTATGCAGACTGGCAAATGTGTGTGTGTGTGTGTGTGTGTGTGTGTGTGTGTGTGTTTGTGTGTATGTGTGTGTGTGTCTGTGTGTGTGTGTGTGTGTGTGTGTGAGTGAGAATAGCAAAGAGGGAGGGTTTGTGATGGTCTTCTGTGTGGCTGTGTGACAGAGAGAGAGTGTATTGTGAGTTTACTATGCAGGCTGGGAAGTGTGTGTGTGTGTGTGTGTGTGTGTGTGTGTGTGTGTGTGTGTGTGTGTGTGTGTGTGTGTAGTACGTGCGTGCGTGTACGTTTGCGATGTTGAAACTAGACTGGTAGATCTTGGCAGACTGGCTACTTGAAAAGTAGATCTTGGTTCAAAAAAGTGTGGGCACCCCTGGCCTAGTGGTATTGACCGCTGCCATGGTATTTATTCGTCATTTTAAGACGGTGGTTCAAATCCCTCCAGACACACTTTTTATTTCATTTTGTTGTCTGAATCTAATCTAAAATCTCATCTAAACAAGTATATAGGCCAGGGGTCGGCAACTAAGTTTGGCCCCCCAAAAATTTAGCCACTAGATGGCGGGCCCGAACATAATCAAAGGCTAAGTTAAGTAATTGATTGTTAAAAAATGTGACGTTCTAATGCTTTGACTTTTCTTTCGAAAAATGTACACATCGCTAGTCAACTAACACAGCTTGTTTTGTGAGCCTGCTAACAATGTAAAGTAGTGTTATAGTTAACTAGGTAGCAGTCCAATCCATTACGTTGCAGTATTTTGGCTTGACTAGCGAGTTTGTGTGATTGTGTTGATTCTCAACAACGTTGAAACGTAGCTTCACCCTTTTCCATATTTTTGAATAATAAATGTGTGGACTGACGATGTAGCGCAGCCTAACTTATTCTAATGATTATTTAACATACTTTTGTTCTGATAATTATTCCCCCCTCCTCCCAGACAAGGTCACATTATTATTGGATTGGTTGTTTGCGTGTCTGGTGAAGTTAGCTAAACAGTTAACCTGCTAGCTAGCAAGATAAACATAATGTCACTCTTCAAAGGTCTAAAGAGGAAAGTTGACTGTGAAAACAGGGCATTTAAAGAGGAATGGACAGTGAACTATACGTTCATCCTACCTGGTTTCATCAATGCAAAGCCGTTGTGAGACTCACATTTTACGTGCTCACAATGTTCCCTTTCTATACATGCGAGTCGTCCTTTTTGATGAATGTGGCACGGTGGCAGAGTGGTTAAGATCACTGCCTCACAGTCTCAAGGTACTGGGTTCGAATCCCGGTCTCGGAAGGTGCTGGGTTCGATTCCTGGTAATCACTGTGGGAGTTTGCATGTTCTCCCCGTGCCGCGTGGGTTTCCTCCGGGCACTCCGGTTTCCTCCCACATGAATGAAACATGCAGTATGAATGCGAGTGAATGTGAATGCGAGTGAGCATTCCCAAGGCTCCTTCGAAAATGAGACTCGTCTCAAAGGAATTCTCTGGTAAAATAAAGGTTCATTTCATTTCATTTCAATGTGATAAAGACACACGAGAGGAATCGATTGATGCATAAAAACCTTGAGAACTGCCTGCGGATTAAAGTGACGTCCATATTACCAGATATCAAGCAAGATATCGGCAAAAACCGATGGGAGATGCCACTTTTCACATTAAGTGAGTACCAAGCCTGTCGTTATTGTATTTAATAACCTAATTGTATTTTGTATATTTTGAATGAATGGCTCATTGTAATTATTATCCCTAATAGCGTGTTTGCTCTGTCGTTTCAGGAGCGTATAGTAGGCCTATGCACCACCACCCCTCGCCCTCCAAGATCAAGCAGATTCTGCTTTTTGTTTGCGCCGATTTTGTTGTCAATGTTTTCGTATATTTTGGTATCTGTTACTGCTAAAAATGAAGAAGAGTTCTTGAGCAAATTTAAGACTTGTTTATTCAAAAAAGCAGGTTACACAGCATGGCCCCTCAATGGAGCTGGTGGTCCGAATCGGTCACAGGATATGAAGTCAAAGATATGGATATGAAGAAAAAGAGAAAGAGCCCATCTGTGTACAGGATTTTATACCCCCCCCTGTCACTGTCGCTGAGCCAATCAAAACAGAGTCCACGTCATTTTAATTTGGTCAGATACAAAGTTTGCCAGTGAGATCATAGTAGGTGAGGTCATTTTCTGTCCTGTAAATAGGATGTTATTATCTTATTATCTTCCTTTGCTGTGTATTATCTGCCATACCTGAAGGCAGATAATGTACTCTGCATTGGTTTAATGCAATTCACCCTATGGTCTAATACAATTCTAATGCAATTTATGCTATGGGCGTCTTGCTGGCTCGGGCCCTAATGCAATTATATCTACCCATGATGATATTACAGCCTCTGCACATGCATGTCAAAAGGCCATTGTGTGTATTAGAGGGCCATTGCTATGGTTACAGAGCATGAAAATACACGACACAGCCCCCCTCGGAACACCCAGAGTGTGTTCCGAAACTAAACGACAGACAGAAAAACTACATCAACCCATCAACTACATCAACACATCAACAAATCAACACATCAACACATCAACACATCAACACATCTCGGTAGAACCTCCACACAGACCAACCCAGGACCAGTACTATGAACCAAAGATAACACATACAAAAAATAGAAAACAACCAATAATAAAAAGAATCTTGCAAATAACAATCACAATTAAACCACACTCAGTTCATCATGCATAATACAAAAACTGAGATACAGAAATTTCCAACGACCGATGTTTCCCTCGTCCTCGAAGCGGCAGGGTCAGAGGTTGCTAGCACATGGCCCCAGTTGGAGAACAGCCTTTACCGCTGTCTCAGATTGATAACACTTTCATAGTCAGGAGCTTCCATTGTCGCGTAACCATTACATCACTTCACAACCGACATCAATCACATGATATAGAAAGAAACAAACAGGAACCGAAGCAAACAATCACAAAACATCACTTAATAAACAAATCATCAAAAGAGGAAACAAAATCAGAAAGCAAAACAGAATCCAGCTTTTGCTCATCAGCTATGTCGGCCATCATTAAAGCATTAACCGGAACATCAGAAATACACTTTCCAAAACATTTGATTAAAATACCAAGTAACATAATACAGATGATAATGACAACAAGAATAATAGCGACGGACCTGATCATATTACCAATACCTGAAAAAGCAGAATCAAAGAAATCCAATGTATTCCAACCGTGTTCTTTACGTAAATCCTCTATACCCTTCTTGTTAGATTCATGGAAATCATACAGAGCGTTACCAGAATCCGAAATATAACTGCAGCATTCACCGCCTATCAAAGCACAAGTACCACCCTGACTGGCCAAAATAATGTCCAAAGCCATTCTATTTTGGAGAGCTACATTCTTAGTTTCAGTCAATTCAGTAGCCAGGGCAGATACTACAGCATCCGAAGCATTAATGTGTTTTTCAAGAACGGATGATAGGGCACTTAATTCAGTCTGAGAGTTGTAGACACCATAACTTGGGAATATTAGGCCAAAAAACTTCTGAGCGGTAGATAACGCCCTACGACTACGATGGGTTGCTTGTTTGTGAAGTACAGACATCTCCTCCCGAGTAACTTTCCTAATCAAAGGTATCAGATGAGCTAAATAACAAAGACCCTCACTCAAAGCAGGAAGCTTAGAGAATGCATTATTATCACACACAAGAAACACACCCTCCGGGAGTTGAAGCTCCGTACCAGGATACGAGAAAATGACACCACCTATACAAGACGCGGCCCCTAGCTGACGAATCGCGCTGCCCTTGAGCCGAGATTGAATGTCAATACAGGTTGTAATATTTACGAGAGGCATGACTTTAAGCTGCGTGGTGCCTTTCTGCCGTCTGGTAGTATTGGTATCATGTAATTTCATTTGAGGCACCATAGCACAATCAACAACTTTACATTTCAATCCAGAAATAACAACTGAACCTCTCCACCGTGTAGAAGTCACACTCCCAGAACATGACAGATGAGGACTCAATGCAGTACCATTCAATTGAACGAACATAGCTTGGATAATATATATCTTCTTCGGACCTGTTGGTTGTGACAAATGTGTAAGCCTATCAATAATAACCTTCCCCACACCGCTAGGCCTATGGTGTTTGTTAACTGCTGCTGTCAGACGTTCCAACACACCAATATCCACACCTGCATAGGAAGAATTTAAAGGAACCAGAATCGTGCTGGGCTGACAAGAAGAGCTCTGGTTCTTGCCCTGTAAAACAAATTGGGCTAAACCCTGCCAATTACAATGAAACCATTCTGCTTTAGTTAACGGTATGGGGGAAAACATAGGAGCAGATGTACTTACAGGGACCTGTTGACAAATCCAGCAATCAGAATAATTCATTTTTGAAGCAAAATCTTTCATGATACTAGTGGCAGAATTAGGGTGGGACCGTGTCCCCAGGTGATTAGAATCATACAACAAATAATCGTCAGTAGCGACTACAATCGCCTTCGTAGAAGCCTTTACAGCAACATTTTTAACCTTTCCTGGTAACTCAACTGGAAAAACATATTCATGCACAAATTTCTCACAGTCCAACGAATAGTAGTGTGGAAAGTCAGGAGTGTTCCTACAAACTTTGTCCTTGAAATTGTTGGATTTACTAGACACCTGTTCACCGATATTACGTCTAGCACACCAATACGAGTTCAACACCTTGTCAACATTAGTTAATGTCACACGAGTTTCTTGCGTGTTGCTTGAGTGTTGATTAAGTGTAACATATTTAGCATCCAGTAAATACCACTCGTCCGCTTCGGCGGTATAGATCAAACAATCATCAACAGTACAACGTGAATGTGGGCAAACAAAAGCTCTACCTGCTGTGATCATTCTTCTCTGACGTCCAGGCATAACAGTGTGTGAGTGAAGTGTAACATTGTCCAAAGAAGTCAATGGGGTAGGAACACTAAGGGGTATATTAGTCTCTGAAACGGCATGGCTTGAGTTTCCTCCTAATTGGCCTCGGTGTATCACGGGATCTGTCTGGTTGGGGTGTATCACTGACAGGTCTGTGTCTCTCAATGGTACCTTGGTCCGGGCAGCCGCCCGGGTTGCTGACATCTCCGTCTGGAGCATTGTCAGGGTCGGAAGGGGTGACAACAGGGGCAACACCAGGCTTGGTAGAACCCCCAAGAGGGGTGTCGCAGTCACTGGATCCTTCACGATCTCCATTGGCCCACTCATCTCTGGGCTGGACAGGGTCTGGGACGAGGCCCCCGGCATCATCTGCATCACGGCGCAGATACTCACCAACATCTTCGTCAGCCTGGATGTCCAAGCTGTGGACTTCCTCGTCCCCAGGGGTCTCCTCACCATCCTGCTGAGGCTCTCCCTCATCGTCCTCATTGGGTGCCTTGATGCAGTGATGAACGTGATACCAGGTGGGGGACCCCTTGATTTGGATGGCAGTCCCAGTGCACCGAACGACCTCGTATGGTCCTTCCCGTCGAGCCTCATGCCACTTCCGTCTGTAGACCTTCACGTATACTTTGTCATCCGGTTGCAACGCGTCCTTCCTCTCCTGTGCGTTCACCTCCTCTTCACGTTCCTGTTTGTGGAGCACATAAGAAGAGATACTCTTTTGCCGGTTAGTCATGTACTGTACATAGGCTTTCATGTCACTCTCCAAGAGAGCCAAACTTGGCCCTTTCCCACTGGTTCGTGCACAGGGAGCTGTCATTATTCTCCCCATAGCCAGTTCATGGGGAGTCAAGTGCAGCCCTCGAATCTCACTGGAACGACAGGCCATCAATGCAAGAGGGAGTCCTTCCACCCAATTAAGACCTGTATGCTGACAGACCTTAGAAAGACGGTTCTTAAGGACCCCGTTCATCCTCTCTACCATCCCCTGGCTTTGAGGTGAGTAAATACACCCAAATCTCTGCTTGATTCCCAACTTTTGTAGTATAAGCTTTACCGTCTTATCCACAAATTCCTTACCATTGTCTGACGCTATCCTATCTGGAATTCCAAACCTAGGTATGAATTCCCTGCATAGGAACTTTGCTACAGACTGAGCATCCTTTTTTCGAGTGGGGCATGCTTCTACCCCTCTGCTGAACCTGTCCACTACAACTAACATGTACCTGTATCCTGCAACAGGACGAATCATGTCCACATAGTCAATCACCAAATGTTTCATTGGCCCGTTTGGGGTAGGGATATGCCCAGTTCCCACTGGTATTCCAGGTCTGATATTGTTTTTCAAACAGACCACACATTGACCAAGGATATGGTCTATTTGTTCCAATAAATATGGAGCCCAAAAACCATATTCCTTGGTGATCTTGCGTCTTACCTCCCCCCTGGCCACATGTGCTAATCCATGGGCTTCCTGTATCAGCATGCCTAATAAATCTGGGGGTGCCACAACCAGTCCCTCATGATTTCTCCATAGACCGGTGTCATCCTGACTAGCCCCCCTTGTTAACCATAGGTTTTTGTCTAGCGCATTTGCCCCACTCTGTAACATCAACAAATCCTCAAGCGTGACCATGCCCTGTAACTGTGCTTCATGTGTGACCAGCAGAACTTTACCTGCTTTGTCTGCTCCTGTAATGGCTTTGGCTGCATCATCTGCAGCCCTGTTACCTTGTGTGACATGTGATGAGTCAGATCTGTGTGCGGCACACTTCACTATGGCTAATTCCCTTGGTTTCATCATGGCTTGTAACAGCTTCATGATTTGAGCGTGGTGCTGAATAGGCGAACCATCAGTTTTCTTAAAACCCCGTCCCTTCCATACAGCTCCATGTAGATGACACACATTATGGGCGTAGGCAGAGTCGGTGTACACTGTCACTCTTCGTCCGGTTCCCAAGTTGCATGCTTCTGTGAGGGCAATCAACTCAGCCAACTGAGCTGAACAAGGCTGAGGAACAGCCTCGGCTTGTTCCACAATGAACCCTGAATTTTGGGATCGGACTATGGCATACCCAGCACGTAAACTTTCTCCTACCCGGTAACAAGATCCATCAGTCCAATACTCAACGTCAGCTTCCTTTAAAGGCAAAGCTAGTAGATCTGCTCTAAGCTTAGAGTACCTCATAGCTTCCTTCACACAATCGTGTGGTTCCCCATCTTCTGGGGTTGGCAAGGTCTCTGCTGGGTTAAGTGTGTTACATCTTAGTAATGTTACATCTTCCCTTTCCAACATCCTGTAATAATTCCTAATCCTAGGCATCGTCAAAGTATACTTGCCTTGATTCAAAAGATTCCTTAGACTGTGGTGGCAGAGAATGGTAATTGGGTACCCCATTGTTAAGGTTGTTGCCTTCTCGTACATAAGATATGCCCCGGCCATTGCTCTGTAGCATGGCGCGAAACCCATTTCTACCTCTGAATATGCGACAGAGTAATAGGCTATGGGCTGTGGACTAGGTCCAATGCCTGTTGGTTGCGTAAGAACAGCGCAGGCATACTTCCCTTTGGCTGAAGAAGAAACATACAATCCAAATTCTTTGGAATAATCTGGAAGCGCTAAAGCTGGCGCTTCTTGCAATTTGTGTTTAATTGTCTCAAACGCCAAATCAGCTTCCCTTGTCCAAGTAATGCAACATTGGAGTTTATCACTACCTGTTTCCTTAATCATCCCCCTCAATGGAGCGACCAGTCTAGTGTAATCCTCCACCCATGCTGAACTATACCCAGTAATGCCCAAAAACATCATCATTTCCCTAACCGTTCGTGGTTTTGGAGCCTTCTGAATAGCTTCCAAGTGTTCATTAGTGACACTGCGATGTCCCTGTGTAATAGATTGTCCTAAGTAAGTTACCTTTTCCTGGCAATACTGTAGCTTCTTTTTAGACACCTTGTGTCCCTTCTCCGCCAAAACCTTTAACAGTTTAACGGAATCCCTGTGACATGTTTCTTCATCTGGGGCACAAAGGAGTATGTCATCCATGTACTGAATGGCAGTACTACTTATCGTCTGCCCTAACCCGTCTAAGTCCTCCTTCAAGACCTGATTAA
Organism: Nansenia antarctica; assembly: GCF_963989245.1. Classification (NCBI taxonomy): domain Eukaryota; kingdom Metazoa; phylum Chordata; class Actinopteri; order Argentiniformes; family Microstomatidae; genus Nansenia; species Nansenia antarctica. The sequence continues at coordinate 19,293,418 of NC_137677.1, read as the reverse complement.
AAACATGAGGACTGTGTTTGTACCCTTGTGGCATTCTGGTATATTGATAATGTTGACCTTTGTAGGTAAACCCAAATAACCCTTGACTTTCTACACTAAGAGGTATAGAAAAGAAAGCCCCGCATAAATCAATCACTGTAAATACTTTGGCTGTAGATGGAATCTGAGTCAACAGCACATGAGGATCAGGAACTTCAGCTGGATAGCTGACAACTACCTCATTCACAGCCCGTAGGTCATGTACCAGACGATATGAACCATCAGGTTTCGTTACTGGCAGAAGAGGTGTGTTACTTAACGGATATTGAGTTATCTTCAAGACTCCTGCCTCTAACAATCCTTTGATCTGTGGCTCAATTCCATCAATTGCTTCCTGTTTCAATGGGTATTGGTTTTTCCAAGGGGGTTTTGCACCCGGTATGAGTTCAACTCTCAATGGACGAGCTGATTTCACAAATCCAATGTCTGTACTGTTCTTTGCCGACAGGTCTGCTGGCACATTCTGTATCATTTCTTCTCTAAGGTCTTTTTCAGGTTGTACAGGAAGGATTAGCTGGTTCATTAGCTTCACAGTCTGCGGATGTCCTATTCCTTGAGCAGAGATCATCAGTTTTGTGAACTGTCCATCAATGCTCCTCCAGATAGCAGGGTTTTCTTTTGTCGTTACAAATCTGGCTTTTTCTGAGTCTGCCATCATTGCCCCTAAATGCTTCTGTTTATAGTGTTCAGATATCATAAGTGTCACATGAGGGATGCTACCCTCAATCTTATGCTCCTGATCTAGATAAGTGTCACTGTTTATCTTCATAGCCACTCCCTGAGGGCCTAGGATTATACAACTTGTACTAAGCTGTACCTGTTTTGGCTGATGCTTCAGCCACTCATCTGGGTTTGCATCTGCAACTTCTCTAAAATACTGGAGTGTACAATGCAATGGATCAGTAGGCCTTCTGGCCTCTGACATGTGTGCCAGGATATAATTGTCCCACATCCTTGCTGGTTCCATTAGGTCTGGGCTAAGCCCTCCCACCCAATACACCATAGATGCGTTGTTGTCCATCATGACAGACAGCTGTCTGTTCTCTTGTGGCACTGTCACCCGACAGCCGTCAGGTGTGCATTTCACTGTACAGTTCAATTGGCATAGTGCATCTCTCCCTAGTAGCCCTATTGGCGTGTGTTCTGATACAAGTATTGACAGATCTGCTCTCTGTCCTTTGTACTCTAAGCTTACAAGCTCAGTAGTAGGGATCAGCTGTTTAATTCCCTCGAATCCGATTGTCTTCACATATTTCCCAGACATAGGAAGGTGCGTGGCATCTTCAGGCTTCAGACAGGTGTAGGCTGCTCCACTGTCCACCATCAATTCTAATGGACGTTGGTTGACCGACACCCATATGGTAGGTTCATCTTCAGGCCTGTTTGTCACCACCAGCTGGCACCCCCCTCTCGGATCTTCTGGGCACCCCTATAGCCCAGCTGCTGGGCCTCCGTAGGGGTTCACCACTCCTGGAGCCGGTGTAGCAGGGGGCTTATATCTTCCTTTTTGTTTCCCCCCTGCGCCCCCCTGGTTCTTCTTCCAGCAGGTACGGGCTAAGTGTCCATCCTGGCCGCATTGGAAACATGGTCCTAACATCTTCTTCCCGGCTGCGGTCCATCCCTCTTGTGGTGGTCCTTGGCCAGGCTGGTTGTATGGCTGGTACGGAACCACTTGCACCCCTGGTGGCCCCTGTGGGTATGGATACCCCCCTTGTGGCCCCTGTGGGTATGACTGGGGAGGGACAGTTTGCAGTTGCTGTGGCTGAGATGGGACCTGTAGGGCTATGGTCTGCACTCTCTCTCTGGTTTTCTTGCCTTCAGTCAATTGTACTTGAGTTAGTTTTCTGAGTGAGTCTTCGTCTTGTGCCTTCTGTATCTGAATCTTCTTTCTAAATAATTCTACTTGGTGTGCTACGTTGTCTATATAAACAGCCTTGTTCATGTGTCGTAGCCCCACCACTTCTGCTAACTTGTTCTTAACTGGGGTAGGGAGACCTTGTTGAATCTTTTCCCTGATTATGGCTTTTTCTAACGGGTTATCTTCGGCATCCTTCCCTGTCACACTTCTCCATTGAGAGTGCACACGGGCTACAAAACCCCTGGGATTCTCATCTTCTCCCAGTGGCATCACGATGATATTGTCTGGGTGAATGTGAGTAGGGTATGTCTCTCTGATTGCCTTCCACAGCCTGCCTCTGTTTGCTGCGAAGAGCTCTGGGTCATAAACTGATGTACCGATATATTTATGAAGTCCTGCCTTCGTCAATATTTCCTGCATGGTGTCCAATCCTGTAATAAAGGCTAAGAGTCTTTTCAGGTCTCCCATTGCGGCCTGCGTCCCTGTCAGTCTCACGTCCATCTCGGTAGTCCATGGGTGACCCCCATCTTCCAGGACTGGGAGTTTTTCGATCACTTCAGACAGATCTGTATGACCCCAAGGACGATATTCTATCTTGTTATCTCGAATCAGCACCGGGAAGATCCCCTGAATTTCCTCTTCCTCCGATGCCTTCCCTCTTGGTCTTAGGCCATAATTGCTTACTAGTGGCTTCGTTTTTTCGTCCCGCCTTGGTGTCGCTGTAGACCTTGGGAGGTTCGGCTGGGATGTATGATGTGATGTCACTTGAGCTACCTGTTCTAACAGTTCCTCTATCTGTCGTCTGTGACTTTCCTCCTCTCTTAGGCTTCTCTCTTGGAGTTTTCTTGCCCTCTTTCTTAACTCCTCCTTATCCTTTTTCACCCTTTCTTCCTCCTCTTCCTCCGACATCTTCTTTTTTTGCTTTAAGCTCTCTTTCTTCTTCTCTATCTTCAGAGACTCCTGCTCATCTTCAGAACCACTTTCTTCTTTTCCCTTTTTATAGCGTCTTGCCCCTCCCTGTTTTTCGGCCCTGGCTATTAGTTTTCTGATCTGAGCACTGTAACCTCCCTGTGCATTGCTGTCAGCCCCGGAACATTCGCCATCACCTCCACTGCCATCTTCACTGTCATCTGTCTTGTTCTCTGGTTCGAAATCCACGGTCACTTTCGCTCTTCCCCTCTCTAGTACATTATCACCCTCATCTTTGATAGTGAAGGCTCCGTTCGTACTTAGGACGGGGACCTGAGGGTAGATCCGCTGAGAATTGTCCTCCAGTATCTTGGCATAGGGAGGAGGACTGGAGATTGGAGCTGTGTGTGAGAATGGAATGTTCACTTTCTCTTCCATTGCTTTGGCCAATTCATCTCTTTTTTCTGGATCCATGTGAGCTGTTTTCTCATTCCAAGCTAATGCTACTTTCTGCCCCTCTACCTTGAAGAGGTCTAAAATAGCTAACTCTAACCTGCGTTTCTCTGATCTAATCTTTCCTTTTTGATGCGCCTTATGTGCATTGATAAGTATCTCCAATGTTGCAATTAATTGTAAGTCAAAGGTGCCCTCTTCTGGCCATGGTTGTTCAATGTCTGCCCAAGGAATATTCCATTTCGTTGACATTTTGCTAATCTCCTTAACAAGAGGATTCATTTTTTCCACTATAGCCACAGGGGATGAATTTGCTAATATTCCCTTATCTGTATTAACAGCCCTCACAATTTTACTGGGTTTGGCTCCCATGTCTGAAATATTTATACTGCTCAATATGCTGAAAGTATGCTATAAGGTGTACTTTTCTTACAACCCACCTTCTGTTGCCGTATCTGCTAAACAGATGCTAGTCCAACTTTTAACGGTGTCAACTGTCTACACAGAACATTACAATTCAGAACAACGGATTGTTTCAGTGGTATTGTGTATTATTGACTTAAATGTAATCTATGTGTGTGTGTTTTAATCTAAATGTTTTCCCTTATTGTGTATGAATGTGTATCACTTAATTGCTCAATCAATACTAATTATAGTTCAGGTCAACTTTAATTATTAAACTACAAAGGCTGTTTAACACAATTATCAAATTACAAAGGCAGGTCACGCTCTAAGTCTTTCTGATCCACAAACCCTTGATTGATCAATCCTCAGATAGAAACTGTTCTGCTATTCTTTAATCAAAAACTGTGAAAAAGAACTTAACTTGAAATAAAAAGATGTAAAACACGAATATTAATTACAACCTGTAAAGAAATCGATTTATTATTTGGAAGGAATAAAATGATTAATTATTAATTACAATCTGTAAAGAAATCGACTTGTTATTTGAAAAATGATTAATTATTAATTACAATCTGTAAAGAAATCGACTTGTTATTGGGAAAGAATGAATGATTAATTATTAATTACAATCTGTAAAGAAATCAACTTGTTAGTGAAAGGAATGAATGATTAATTATTAATTACAATCTGAGTAATTAATTGAATTAATTAAAGTAATGTAATATAACAATCATTTAACCATTCATCACAGAGCCAATGTTTTAAAAATGTCTTGTCGTGTTTTGCCCAGCAGATGGCGCCGGCAGCCAACAGCTCTGTCTCACAGAACGACTCTATCTTTTAATCTTACCTAAAACTCACAATCTATCTTTACTTTTAACAGACAATGACAAATATCTTTAAACTACTTTAAATACCCTGATGATCAATTCACTATCTTTCTATCTTTAAATTACTACAATCTATGTAATGCAACAATCACACGCAACCCCCCTACGTGTCTTTTGACCATACATGCATGTGTGAGCCCGGAGAGGAAGGAGGAGGGGGAGGGGCTAGTCTTTGTCCTTTCCTCTGGGGGGAACCGCGCCCTCTGTTTTCGCCTTAATCAATAACCACAACTTTGTTTTCACAAACAAATTACATTCTCCACGACACAACAATTTCACGATTATCTTTCAATCCAGTTAAACTATTATTTATCTCATTCAAATATTCTACAATGCATTCACGTTTTCCCACGGTCTCTCTCTCAAGAGGAATCTGAGCGCCTGCGGGCGTACAGCTCGTCTTGACGGCGCTAAAGCAATTAGCTCCGCTCACTGCTCTGCTCTGCTCACAATGGTCCTTTTGTCTTATCAAACAGGAATTCTCATTCCTTTTACATACAATAACACAATTATCAGCTTCTCGCTAATTTATCACAAGATATCAGCCCACTGTGAGAACGTCTTCCACGCAGTATTCTACTGACAGCGCATTCGCAAAACGCGCACTGAAGCAATTCATTCTTTGCTGCACAACACACACACGATACTTCTACAATATCGTACAATTACACATTTATGTACAAATACAGATTTCTAAATCCGGCTCTTTAAATTCAATCCAATTGTAATTATCTTATATTTCTAACAGATACTCAACACAAATTAAGATTCTTTTGTTTTATAGCTTAAGACCATTTATTACAAAATTACATCAAAGCTGGAAGTCTGAAGTCTGAAGTCTGGCAGAGAGAGAGAGACAGAGAGAGAGGGAGGGGGAGCAGAGAAAGGGGGGGAAATGGTACTTACCTCCAGGCGCTGAGAGAAGTGAAGAGATGCAAAAATTGACGGTCACTATAATCACTTATAAGCTATATATATTTACTCCTGGCTGGCTCGCCATATATTTCGTATATTTTGGTATCTGTTACTGCTAAAAATGAAGAAGAGTTCTTGAGCAAATTTAAGACTTGTTTATTCAAAAAAGCAGGTTACACAGCATGGCCCCTCAATGGAGCTGGTGGTCCGAATCGGTCACAGGATATGAAGTCAAAGATATGGATATGAAGAAAAAGAGAAAGAGCCCATCTGTGTACAGGATTTTATACCCCCCCCTGTCACTGTCGCTGAGCCAATCAAAACAGAGTCCACGTCATTTTAATTTGGTCAGATACAAAGTTTGCCAGTGAGATCATAGTAGGTGAGGTCATTTTCTGTCCTGTAAATAGGATGTTATTATCTTATTATCTTCCTTTGCTGTGTATTATCTGCCATACCTGAAGGCAGATAATGTACTCTGCATTGGTTTAATGCAATTCACCCTATGGTCTAATACAATTCTAATGCAATTTATGCTATGGGCGTCTTGCTGGCTCGGGCCCTAATGCAATTATATCTACCCATGATGATATTACAGCCTCTGCACATGCATGTCAAAAGGCCATTGTGTGTATTAGAGGGCCATTGCTATGGTTACAGAGCATGAAAATACACGACAATGTTTTTCAGAAAATTAAACTGAATTTGCTTTGTTACTGTTCATATGTGTGTTGCAGTCACATATACGTAAACATTACGTTTGAATGGTTTACTGAGCTTGTGTTATTTATTTCAAACCACACACCGCATGTCGGCTATTTCAGCACCACGTGTTGTCCACCTACTTATGATTCACCATGAGGGGTTCAGCGTCAGTGCGCTTCGCTGCCTGATTGTCTGTCCCTGTGTCATTCACTCTCAACATGGATAAAAGTACAATAAGCATTATTCAGGTGGAGGTCGATTCTCTATTCGGACATTATAGGCGCTATATGTGGGACTGTCGGTCCGATATTGTAAAAAAGAAAAAAAGTGGATTCTCAAAATAAACTGCTGGGCCAAATATTATTGGTGATGGGCCAGCAATGGCCCATGGGCTGCCTGTTGCCGACCCCTGATATAGGCTATAAATGGATGGTGCAGGCTAATTTACAAGAACTGACACGATTACAATGGTGTTTGAAGCCTTTCTGAGTAATGGATTCTGATGGAATCCTTTCTGATGGATAGATGATTCACTTAGACAGATATATTGTAAATCGATTTGCATGAAGGCTTCGGTTAAATGTAAAAAAAAACGTTAAATTAAATCAAGTCTCGAACCCGCAGCCTTTGGAACTCTAGCTGACTGTGAAGTGTGAAGTGAGAACTAATATTTCCTAAAATACACTTGAGGAACTGTTGTTCGGGATGTAGTTTCCGCCTGTGAGAATTTTTTTGATGCACGCATTACCTAAACAGAAAGGCTGTGTTCGGAATGGTATACTAGCATACTGCATACTAGCATACTCAATGAGTATATACTGCATACTGCCTACTAAATTCATAATAAGTATGTGAAAACCAGCCGACCATTTACACTGTATGCATACTGCCTCCCAGAATGCATTTCGCCGGGAGCGGCGAATTTAAACCTCCATTAGCTAATATATGTAATTTTGGCTTTACAAGTGTTAACATGTCATTTATTAAGTTTTAATATGTTTTCAGGCGAGAAAGTAACCACATATATTCCCAAAATATGTCCAGTTTACCAAAATAACCAGTTAATATATCTGATCTGACGATTTTATGCGTCTTCTGTTCACTAGCTGCGTTCGTAAATTTGCCCTGGAAATATGATCAGCACTCATGGAATGCCTCTTGTCCAATCAAATTACCTGGTCCCTTTATGACGTTGCACCCAGTGTGCGTTCAGGCGCTCTCAGAGCGATTTTACGAACGCACCCTACGTTGCTTACTTTCACTCACTCGACAGAAATATCGTAACATAATTACAACACGTTGTAAAATGATTTGGGGGGCCAATATCTTTAGCTAGTGTTGTGTATTTATCTTATTGGTAAATTTGTGTGTGCTAGCTCAAGTAACTAGCTTACTATATTGTTGTCTTAACAGTTGGTAAAATAACGTGATTAAAATAAATATATATGAGCAATAACTAGAGATGCTCCGATCTGATCGGCGCCGATCGATATCGGCCGATATGCCCTTGATCGGTTTTGATCGGAGTTCTCAAAACGGCCGATCAAACACGGCCGATCAGTTTACATAGAGAAATGGCGTCGCCAGTCTGGCAATATTACACAGTGTCGGAAAGAGACAACAAATATGCAGTTTGTAATGTCTGCTCAAAAGAAATACCTCGCGGAGGAACGCACGCAAGGTCTTTCAATACCACGAATATCATACGGCATTTGAAGGCTTGTCACACCAAGGAATTTAACGAGTTTGATAAATTGGCGAGCGCTAAGGCCAGAGAGAAAGAGTCGTCGAAAGAACGTTCGACGCCACTCACTCAGCTAACTGTTACAGAGACATTGAAACGACAGCAACCATACGGCAACGACAACAAGAAACGAAAGGAAATAAATGCGAAAGTAATGGAATTCATATGCCTTGATCAGCAGCCCCTGTCTGTTGTGGAAGACGCCGGGTTCAAACGCCTTGTTTCCTGCCTGGATCCACGCTATACGCCAGGGACATACTAGGACCTTATAAGCAGAGGTAAGCAGTGCTTACCCAACGAAAAAAGGAAACGAAAGAAAATATTAAAATAAAAGTGCATGTAAACCGTTTGTTTGTTTTCATTAAAAGAGTCGTATTTTAGGTCCCAGGGCAGCAGGAGTCATTCATTTTGACGTTGCATTTTTAGCGCCACCTGCAGGAGTAAGCACTTCCTACTCTGCATTGCGTTGCATATAAGCACTCCTCTCTCTGCTTTCCCTCGCGTACATTCGAATGCGTGAAAATGTCTTTTTAATTTTTTCCCGATGCCTCAGCCCGCTGTTTAATGTGGCCATGGTAAGCATGCTTACAGCCAATCAGTAGGTCTTTCATTCCGATAAGAGCTACTGATTGGCTATCATTTTCAAGTTCACATAACATTTCACACTACTTTCTCTCGCCCGGCAGAATAGTTTATGCTACCTAGCTCAAACGATCTAATCAATAAGGATAACTTGCTTTTTAAATTTTGTGAATATGGACATTTCTGTCAGTGTCATCACTGGCCCTGATCTCAATTGAAAAAGAGAGACTTTCCAAACTGCAACAGGCGAGTGACTTCTACACTAAAGTGACAGAGGTGTTCCTTCGCAAGGAGAGAGAGGCGCATGGACCTCGTTTTCAAGTAAAGGTAAGATATCATTTTTAAATTTACGTCATGGCTTCTTTGCTGGTTTATGTAGCGAACGGGAACTGGTAGTGTAACTCGCCCCATGCGGGAATCGAACCCCGATCTCCCGCATAACCGACGGCCGCGCTAACCACAACACCAAGAGAGTTAACTCGCTTGTGCTGCTGGTTATGGCTTCTTATTTAAGACTTCCTCTGCTTTTACCTTTGAATAGTCATGTGCCGTTGTGTTTGGAGAGAGAGCTGCTTAATCAATCAATCAGAGAGCTGGTTAATCAATCGCTGAGATAGGCCTAATGTCGCTGTCCGTGCCAGTGGTTCTGGACCAAAAGTGTTTGAGAGAGATAGAGAGGGAGGGTTTGTGATGTGATGTCAAGTGCCTGTGTGACAAAGTGTGAAAAGAAAGTATGTTGTGAGTTTACTATGGAGGATGGAAACGGTGTGTGTCTGTGTTGTGCGTGTGTGCGTTTGCGATGTTGAAACTGGACTTGTAGATTTCAGCAGGTTGGCTACCTGAAAATATCTTGGTTCAAAAAAGATTGAACAATGAGCACCCCTGATATAGTCGAAACTGGCAACTGTTTTTTTTGTTTTTGGTAATCTGATCACAAAGTGACCCTACCGTTTATTAGCGGGTTCTAGGGCATCAAAATTGCATTTCCTTGAAACTGCGTTCACTGATAGCGTGTATGTGTAATTACGTGTATTTCTATATTTTATGCTTACCCAATCTAAAAGCTCACAGTGCCTGCTATACGCTGCCGGGGCGAAAATATTTCACTGATGTTTGCCTGCCGGAATTATATCAAACTGTCTACACGTACATCGGGAGCCTAGTGAAGGACAACATGACTTGAAACTGACTGACTTGAAACAGTATTTTATATTTGGCTATAGCCTGTTTATGTTGCAGTTTAGTTTGGGTATCTTTATTGTTCCTCAGGAAAGCTACAGTATAAGCTCCAAGTTCTCTAAGAGCCCCTAGTTCCTCTCATTCGAGTGGAATGTTGCACATTTGATGTGACAGTGTACATTTTATTTATTATGATTTTTATTTTCACATTTTATTTGTTTTTCCTGAAGTAAGCTACAGGTGGTTGTGAATTCAATAAAACAGATGGTTGTCAATTCATGATACTTTCTCATCTCCTAATTTCATTTGAATACTTAATATACAATGTCAATGGTGTTAAGAATAATTAAAAACATAAATAATGCTACACAATAAATAGAATGCTTCAATTGCCATTTTCGACGCTGTGATCGGTGATCGGTGATATCGGATTGGCAGATCACTGATTCCAGTGATCGGTGATCAGTGATCGGCACCAAAAACCCTGATCGGAGCATCTCTAGCAATAACATATCGTGGGCAAGCACTACAACCAACTTGTCCGTCTGAAGCTACAATACTGGGATCATTCGTGATTGGGCTACAAGCAGTCAAATACTAGGTGAACATGTGTGTAAGACACAAATAAACTTGGATTTCATGCATTTCAAGTGGCATATTTGAAATCATGACGACTAGCCTGGTCTAAGAATGCATTTCACCATGTTAATTCCCAGTATAGTGAAAATACCACCGCTCCTCCGTGATCAGACTTAGCTGGGGTGCTGCAACTGAAGAGTATCAAATAGAGTGCAAGAAAGCAGCATCTGCACACTCAAATCTGTGCAAAAAACGATGTTTATTGCAAGCTTTCGGTTCCCAGGCTATCGGACAATGTAAACAAAAGCTGTATGACAAGTTTGTACGACGCAGTTTGACGAGGCTGAAAGCGGCCAGGGTTGCCAGATGGGATTGACAATTTACAGCCTAAACTTTCTATAACCTCAAAATCAAGTAGCCCATTCGGCGGTAATGCGCGCCATCTGGCAACCCTGGACGCAACCCTGCAATCCTGGACGCAAAATGCATTTTGGGAAACAGGACCCGAGCTAGTGTCCATCGTAACTGACTTACATTTTCCCGGAAGTAATTGCTCACATACTAAATTTCTCGCATACTCAAATCTTGCATACTGTACAGTGTGAATGCACTACATACTCAAAATCTATGTCATATCTAGTATGAGTAGTATGCTAGTATGCTATTCCGAACACAGCCTAAATCTGCTCGGGACCAGAATTACTCAGAGGGATTGGTTCAGCAAATTATTTGAGCCACATTGATGGAGCAAGCTTAAATTAGCGCCTGGATCTGAATTAAACCTGGATCAGAGTTAATCGCCTTTCGTGGAATACCCTCCAGGAGAGGTATGTGTATATTTTTTTATACAACAGTTAGTTCCGACCAAGTAATTTGATTGGACAAGAGGCATTCCATGAGTGCTGATTTTGAGAATAACAGCACTGGGACTTTTAACTATATGTATCACTCCGCCACACAGGTGTTCTATTGAATGACTGTTAATTAGGCCAGGCTACATTAACATTGTTATTCAGGGGTTTTATTATGGAACAGTCTCCCTCTGACAGTTAACCTAATTTTAATTCAGAAACAGCCCCCCAACTCAACAGCGCCCTCTGTGATGAAGAGGTGCATAGCCAGTTCTGTAAAAGGCTGCTAATATCATGTCATCTAGGTTTAGGTTTAGGGTCGTACCAACAAGCTACCACCCAGTGAGCTGTCTGAGACCAGCGGAAGGAAAGTGTCTCAGGAGAACCAGGAAAATGACGACCTTCTTTTTCGTTTCATTCCATTTCATATACAGTACATTTTATTTACATTTTATAATAAAATCATCCTGTTCCCCATACAGTGTGATACTTCGACCAGACGGTGTGTTTGACGTGTCTTCTGATTCGTATTATATTTTTAGCCAAGAATGACGATATATTCTTAGGAATATTTTTGAGCCAAATAATCTCTGTCATCGCCAAGCATTTACGTAGCGTTAACTGAAGTTCTGACTGATAGAGTTGAAAAAGGCACAACTCCCACGTACTCTGCTGTAAAGAGCACACAGTCAGACACTGAGCACGACGGTCACATGACCTTTACAACATGACAGCTACTCAGACACCTCCTCGTCTGTGTGTGTGTGTGTGTGTGTCTGTGTTTCTGTGTGTGTGTCTGTGTGTGTGTGTCTGTGTTTCTGTGTGTGTGTTTCTGTGTGTGTGTGTGTGTGTGTGTGTGTGTTTGTGTGTGTATGTCACTTCGATGTACCCGTTTAGTTAAACATGACATTTTCCTCGTTAAAGCCCCAGCCAGGCTCACGCCTCATTAAAGGTTATCTGTTAATTACCACGACAACGAGAGGTCACCAGGGGGTGATGTGGGCATCTTATCCATGGACTTGACCTTCTCACTACACTCATACTCTGCCAACCCCCCAAAACACACCATCACACACACACACACACACCTCCTCTCTGAATGGTATCATCCTCCCCTACTTATCCACACACACACACACACACACACACACACACACCTCCTCTCTGAATGGTAACATCCTCCCCTGCTTCTAAACACACACACACACACACACACACACACCTCCTCGCTGAATGGTAACACATCCTCCACACACCTACACACACACACACATTTGACAGCAGCTCCCTGTGTGGGGGAACCGTTTACTCATTTCCATGGTAATGGAATCATACAGCCACAGAAGAAGAGCTATTGTCGTCTGGCTTTGCCACGTAATGGGACAGCAAGCAGGTTGGTGTGTGTGAGAATAAAGGGAATCACATAACACCGTTACAAAAAAATGCCTTTATAGACGACCTCATTTCACGCAATCAACAAAGGGATTTTATGCCAAACCTTTTGGGCTCCTGAAATCCTCTTTGAAGAGGAGCCCCGGGGGCAGGCAGAACCGGGCCTGGGACTAGCCTCACACAAACACACATTCTCATTTCACACTGAATGAAATTAGTCAGTGGACCAACCTGACAAATTTGCTTTAAAAGCTTTTGCTTCCCTGTGTGTGTGTGTGTGTGTGTGTGTGTGGGTGTGTGTGTGTGTGTGTGTGTGTGTGTGTGTGTGTGTGTGTGTGTGTGTGTGCGTGCGTGTGTGTGTGTGTTTCCGTGACAAGAAATGACTGAAGAAATGGATTCAGAAAGGTCATGAGTAAAATGTCTTTTTACTTTAGTAAATTACCCAGCAATGTTCCACTGCATGACCGCCTTTTAATATCAATATGTCCATTTCATCTGCAGCAGAGCTTTTTCTAATGCCGGATGAAAGGAGGGGGGAACGGAGGGAGGGAATGGGAGAAAGAGTGACTCACACCCTCCCTCCCTAACTCCCTCCCCTCGTCGCTGTTCTGTATTGCTGGAAGAGAGAGAGAGGTAATGAGTGGGTGAGGGAAAGAGTGAAGGGGGACAGAGAGTTGGAGAGGTAGTGAATAGAGAGAGAGAGAGACAGAGAGAGAGGGAGGGAGGGGTGGGGGGGAGAAGAGTGAGTTGCTGCTGTGTGGTGCTGGCTGGGGTCCAGTAGGGCCTGGGGACCCAATGTTGCGGCTCTGATCAAGTGACTCTGCCAGCTTTTTCTCTCCCTCTCTCTCTCCTTCTCCCCCTCTCTCTCTCTCCCTCTTTCTCTCCCTCTCTGTCTATCTCTCCAACTCTCTCTCTCCCACCACCTAGTCTCTCCCCCCGCCCCCCCCCCCCTCCAGGGCCTGCCAGTGTGATGCATGTGCAGCACTCCCTCTCAAAGTGCTGAGGCAGCACAAACAGCCATATTTACACATCAGCCGCAGAGACGCTGAACGCTGGTTCTTGACTACACACCAGCTCTGTCAATCACCCCCCCCCCCACACACACACACACACACACTCACACACTCACATGTACACGCACACACACACACACACACACACACATTCACATGTACACGCGAGCACGGACACACACACACACACACTCACATGTACACGCACGGACACACACACACACACACAGCCAATGCAAAAACCTGCTCCGATATCTGAACCCATTTTTCCGCTGTCTGACACGAGGCTCTCCTCTACAACCCAGATACTGTCATTAACCTCAACCAGCCCGATGAATCACACAACACAGCAGTAACACACCAACATGCCCCCCCCCACACACACAGACACACACAACCGCACTCTTACACACACAAATACAAACACACAAACACTCACACACACAGAAACACACACATACACACAGAAACACATACACTCACACACACCCACTGACATGCACAGACTCACAGATTCATGAACACACACACGCAAACACAAACACACACATGCCCAGGAGGACAGATGAGGCTGCCAGTAGGAGGTGCTGCTCTTGTTAACTCTCTAACCAGCAAGGTCAACCATGAGAGCACAGACAGTAGGCAGGTGGGAGTGCTTATTGATGTGTGTGTGCCTGCATTCGAATCGTGCGTGTGTTTGTGTGTGTGTGTGTGTGTGTGTGATAATGTGCGTGCCTGAGTCCGCATGCATGCATGTGTGTGTGTGATAATGTGCGTGCCTGCGTCCGCGTACGTGCATGTGTGTGTGTGTGCAGTGGACAGACGTGGGCAGGACCTTGCCGTCCACCCAGGCTGTTCTGTCTGGGTGTGTGTGTGTGTGTGTGCGTGTCCTCCCAGGCTGTTCTGTCTCTGCGGCCCGTCAGTGCAGCTGGGGCGGGTCTCCTGTGACCTGAACGCCCGCTCACCCTGTCATCGCCACGCCAACACCCTGTCAATCAAGTGGCCCCCGCCTCTGCCCCCCCACCCCCCACCTCCATACAAGGGCGGCAGGAGCCACAGCAACACACACAACTTCAGCGGGTCGAAACAACTTTTGGCTCCTGTATTTACTTGATTAGCATTATCTCCATGTCGGTCATTAGTGATTCATGAGTTCCTTTCTGTTTGCTTTGTCTGTCTGTCTGTCTCTTTGTCTGTCTGTCTGTCTGTGTCTATCTATCTATCTTTTTGTCTGTCTGTCTGTCTGTCTTCATGTCTGTCTGTCGATCGGTCTGTCTGTCTTTCTATGTATCTTTCTGTCTGTCTCTTTGTCTATCTGTCTGTCTATCTATCTTTCTGTCTGTCTCTCTTTCTCTCTGTCTGTCTCTGTCTATCTTTTATCTTCTTTATGTCATTTGGGAGAGGAGGAAGTTCCTTCCTGTTTTATTTTACCCTGCCTCTCTCTCTCTATCTCTATCTCACTGCAAATTCATTTTCATTGCAAATTCAAATTCATACTCTCTACTTTCATTGCAAACGAACTGTCTGTCTGTCAGTCTGTCCATCTAGCCGTCTATCTGTCTGTCTGTCTGTCATCCTCTCTGTATCACTGGGGAGGGGAGGAGGTTCCTTCCTGTGTGCTTTGGCCCTGTCAGATGTCTGATGACGCCAGCTCAGCTTCCTGAATGGAATGTGTTTCATTGAGTTGACCCAGAATAACCTCCAGCAGAGCAGCGGCCGTCCTGACCTCCATGGTGCCGTCATGACTCGTCAGCTTCAGCCATGCAGGTGTTTCAGCCGTGCAGGTGTTCCACCCGTCGTCCACAGCTTCTATCATACACATGTTCCTTTGCCAGATACATTTTTAGTTACAAAATCCAGAAGACTGTTTCCAAAAAATGGTCTCTGTGAAGCTCGGCTGGTGATTGCCTTTGGGGGGGTTGTTAGCTATGAATCTCCACTCTCTCTCTCTCTCTACTTCCATTGCAGATTAGCTGCAGGAAGGCTAATGACATGCAGTGCTATTAGAGGGGAATGAGACCTGAGGCCATGCACCGTGTAAGAAAAGGACCTGACAACTTCACTCATTCCACTGTGTCTGTCTGCCTGCCTGCCTGTCGGTCTCTCTGCCTGTCTGTCTGCCTGCCTTCCTCTCTGCCTCT
>NC_137677.1:19190263-19275263 GCF_963989245.1 Nansenia antarctica | reverse complement strand
AATTTGTTTGTCAAACACAAATACTTTCGCAACTGAACTTGCTCTTGAACTGGACTGTTGCCAAGCAACCTGAACACAAACATTTTTCTGCACAGCTTGCTATTTTCTTTAATTCACTGAAGTCTCTAGGCTTTCCTTCCCTTCGTCCTCTTCTGACGACCATTCATAATTTAAGGTTATGGTTAGGGTTTTGGTTTTGGTTAGGCTTAGTTTTTAATTTAGTTTTAAATTAAAACCAGGCCCAAACTCTCCTCTCATCTCCTCTCCCCTTCTCCCATCCTCTTCTCTCCTCTACTTTCCTCTCCTCTCCTCTCTTCTCCCCTCCTCCTCTCCCCCCCCTTTCCTCTCCTCTCCTCTCCCATCCTCTCCTCCCTCCACAGAAAGTGTCACTCTGCATGTAATGCCAGTAAAAGTCAGGAATGGTGGGTAACCTTTGTTCAGTAGAGTGGGCTCTCAGAAAGCAGCAGGACTGCTCTGCAAACTGCCTGTTGTTTTTGTCCTGACATTAGAATACCCTCTTCCAGCTCAGCTGGAACACAGACAATAACACATACATACATATTACTGCTTTATTTGGTAGGATACTTATCATGCAAGATATTTGATATTATATATTTATATAGAATATTACTAAAAAGATATACATAGGCTACATACATAAATACATACAACCTGCACAGCATTTTTGCACAACCTGATACTTGAATCTGAACTTTCCGTAATGTTGTTTACACTAAAGCCCAATGCACACGGCGTGCGATTTTGTCGCACCGCGAATTCGATTCCATTGTTTTGAATGAGACAATGCACACGGCGTGCGATGCGATATTGTCGCACGACAACATCCGATTCTCCATTCACACCCACACACTTCGGTGGTGTGAATTGAGTATCGAACGTTGTCGTGCGACAAAATCGCACGCCGTGTGCATTGGCCTTAAGAATGCTGATTCACATTCTGCTGCTGTCACCTATTCAATTATTGACGCTCTGATGCTATTGTATATACAGCTATTGTTGATTGTTGTCTATATCCTGCTTATTCTTTTATTGATTGTTGTTTATATCCTGCTTAATTTATTATTGATTTTGTATTCTGCTGCAAAGCCAATGTCTAATTGAACCTGTACCCAATAATTGTACTCCTTGTATACGTACATTAATGTAATAAAAGCAAATCTGATTCTGATATACATACATCTCTTTCTCTCACACACACCTATCCATCCGTCTGTCTGCCTGACTTTGTGCATGTCTGCCTGTCTATCTATCTGCCTGTCTGTCTCTCTGCCTCTCTGTCTATCTTTCTGTCTGTGTGTGTGTGTGCCTGCCTGTCTGTCTGCCTCTCTCATTTCACTTGTTTGTGTGTGAATGATTCCCCCCAGTAACACCCAAGTACACCTTGTCATTCTCTCTCTCATCCTCTCCCTCCCCTCTCATCCCCCTCTACTTCCCATCCTCCCCCATTTCTCTGTCTGAGCCCAAAGGTTTGACAGCCCATTTATGGAGAGAGAGATTGATGTATGTGGTGTCTGGAATAGTGAACGGCACACACACAAACACGCACGTGCACGCGGGCACACACACACACACACACACACACACACACACACACACACACACACACACACACACAGACTGACTGTGTAAAAGGCATCCAGGAGGTGCTCAAGAGGAGGGAGTGGCTGATGAGACGATGACCAGGATGTTGTTTCTGGGGGGTTCTGGTTATAGGGATACCATTTTTTATGATTGATATGCTGCAGGAGTATAAGGACTCTAAAATCCAGAGACGGAGCTATAGATGCAAGAACTGCCCAGTCGTTTAAAATGCTCATTTTAACCCTGCGTTCCACCTACTATACAGTTTTTTGTTTTTTTTTACCGCAAGTCACATCGTGTTCACAACATAGCAGCTTTCACAAGCTGGAATGACCGAAACATTTGCTTTTTAATTATTATTATTTTTCAATACTGTCACTTTGCGGCCGGACGAGTACATCGCGTCTGTAGTGTTAGCCGATGACAGGTGATCCACCCCCGAGACCTGGATAAAGAAACACAGCCATGGAGAGGGCATCATGACAGGCCCCGGCCCTGACCTGCTGCACCTCTGCCGCGGCTGTGTGGATGGAACCAGATGGAATTGCGTTCACTTTGACATGGCACTCAAGGTACCGGGAGAGGTTGAAAGAGGAGGTGAAGGAGACTTCTGGATGCGAAATGAGTTTCATTTCGGTGCTCTAATGAATCCTGTCTCCTCGGTCCGTCCTGAGCAGCGGTTTGAACATAGGTTTATTTATTTTTTTACCTTTCACGATCATGAAAGAAATCACATTCATGTTCTCTGTGTCTACAGATGCACATCTAGAGGCATGAACACGTACCTCCGCTCCACCTATGTCTGTCCGCCCCCCCCCCAACACACACACACACACACACACACACACACACTCAGCTCTCTCTGGCAGATGTACACACAGACGCAATCACATAGATATTCTCACTGCTCCTCTGCTCTCGTCACGCCTCTCTGACTTTCCCTCATTGTCTGAATACAAGGCGAGGAACACACACACGCACACGCACACACACACACTGCAATTATACCATCACCATACAATACAATTGTGTTTTTGGTGGAGGACAACAAGTTCAGCATCTGTGAAATTAGACATGGGTTTACAATATAGGCTATTCAATAGTGATCTCTGTCATACAGCTGTCTCAGGAAGGCCTCCAAGATCTCCAGGGACCCAACCCACCCTGGGTACGAACACTTTACCCGGCTGCCCTCGAAAAGGCGGTACAGGACCATGGCCGCAAGGACAAACAGACTGAAGAACAGCTTCTACCCCAGGGCCATCCAGGCCCTGAACACAGCAAAGACCTAGGTTCTGGGCCCTGGACAGTCTGGACGGATTGATGGCAGCTGCTGGACTGAAAAAATCAGGGGTAGTGCTGAGGCACAAATATGTACATTTCAAGCCTGCAAACTGCGACACTTTAAATGAATGTGCAATAACACTATGTGCAATATGACAACCCTAGTCGTCTATCTGTACAGTATAGTATAGTGGATAGTGTACATAGCCTTTATTTATGTAAACCAGCTCCTTCCCTTCTTGTGTTTTTTTTAAGTGTTTTTTTTTGTCTTTCCTAACACCAGGGGAGCCACCCCTCCTAAATTTCGTTGTTTGGTACCTGTACTGTAGCAATGACAATAAAGACCATTCATTCATTCATTCATGTGTGTGTGTGTGTGTGTGTGTGTGTGTGTGTGTGTGTGTGTGTGTGTGTGTGTGCGTGTGGACTGAGACAATGAGGGTGTAGGGTCTATTGTACAGGGCTCTTTTGTTGGTAGTGTGGTTCATGTTCCTGCTGTTTAACTTGTATTCGTTCATGCAGGAGTCGACTGCAGCAATCTGCCTTTCTGTATTTTCATGTATCTGAAACACAGATTTGTCTGCTGTCACTGTATGAAATTAAGGGTGCGTGTGTCTGTGCACACTGTGTGTGTGTGTGTGTGTGTGTGTGTGTGCGTGTGTGTGTGTGTGTGTGTGTGTGTGTGTGCGTGTGTGTGTGTGTGTGTGTGTGTGTGTGTGTGTGTGCGTGTGCGTGAGTGATAACATCTCTACAGCAGCAGACATTCAGGATAGAACAGCCTTAGATGTGTCCTGGCTATTATTCATGACAATGGTGGTATTCCTGTCTGAGATGGCATTGTCTCTAACATTGAGGAACAAGGCAGTTTATTTCAGCTGTGCTTCACTTTGTGTTTCAGTACTTTGGTGTTCATTACTCTGGCGTTAAAAAATCAACTACACGCTTGCTTGTCAAGCCAAAATATTGCAATGCAGTGTATTCAGTGAGTAAAAGTCAGAACATTTGGATCGGTTGCCGTCATATTTTGGAAGATGAGGGAGCAAATAGCACCACACACATTACTGTAAGTTGTACACAGTTGTTCATATGTGTCACAGCTTGGTGAAAAGGTCCGCATGTCAGTAATTTTGAAACCTCGCAATAAAATGTTTTTGCATAGGGCTAATATAATATAACCCACGCAATATCTTAACCAGCAGTTTTACATTCACTAAATACCTACAGTTTGTTAGCAACTTGGGTGGTGGGTAGTATTCGTATTTGTCTGGCGTTTCCCTTTCGATACTCCCAACCCACATCCTCATAAATAGCCATGTGCGCGTGTGTGTTTGTTGACAAGACGGAAGTTGCCTTCAAGTACTTTATCCACAGAGAAAGTTTTGTCAATCAACATACTATGCATGGGACAGTGGTCTGTCGGTACATCTTCTGCTCTGTTTTTGGGTAAGTGAGTTACATGCATTGTTTACTAAGCTGTGTATGTAGTGAGTTACATGCCATAGCCAAACGTGTTACTTTGTTAACTAGTGTAGTGGGATTAGATACATGCTAAGCTGTGTCAGGGTTTACTAGGCTAGCCACACAGGTGTTAGCTTGTTAGTTAGCTAGCTTTGTTAGAAGCTTGTTTGTTTGTTTTTCATTAGCTGAATTGGCGTGGTATGGTACACAAGTTATTTTGTGTGTGTGTATCAGGGTTTCCGTTAGAAAAATTTGCCGTCGGACATCGTGTCCGGGAAGAATTCGATTTACCGGACAAACGTTATATATTCCG
Source organism: Nansenia antarctica (assembly GCF_963989245.1). Classification (NCBI taxonomy): domain Eukaryota; kingdom Metazoa; phylum Chordata; class Actinopteri; order Argentiniformes; family Microstomatidae; genus Nansenia; species Nansenia antarctica. The sequence continues at coordinate 19,270,606 of NC_137677.1, read as the reverse complement.
GTCATCATATTAAAATATAATAAAAAAAAAAAATTTCAAAATCATATATTTTTTTTCTCCAAATCTAATATAGCTGTTTGTCGCGGTGATTACTGTTGTGTAGCGGCCTATATATGCCATTTAATGTCTATTTCTCATCCGATACGATTAGATGCGAGCTATATAATATATAATAATATAACATGATTTGACGCATGCGCGCTATGCCATGCGTCAAATCCAGCGCTGAACGGGTCCAGCGCTGAACGGGCGCCTCACTGGGAACTGAACAGACAGCATCGATCAATGAACGGACTCCACATTACGTTAACTGAAGTTTGTTAAATTGTTTGGGATTAATGTGAGTTTTCTATTTTCTCTTTACAGTTTTACCCTTTTTTTTTTTTAATCAATAAAACAACGTCATTTCTATAAGTCTCGCTGGTTGGGAAGGCATTTCGTTTAGCTCGGGAGTATGACAATGGGAAGAACATAACTGTTTATTGAGAAACAATTGATAGGCAGTCTGGGATACGTATATAAAGAAATACCACAATGTCTAGATGTATAACATTTTATTGAACAGTAACAGTGCAAGCATGTAGGCTACGGGGAACAGGGATTTTGGTCAGTAGGTCCTTTGTACAGAGGGCGTTTCTCTCCGACAACGCGTTCCCAGGTACCATGGAAGTCATAGGTAGTCCAGCACACTGACAGAGAGACAGACAGACAGACAGACAGACAGACAGACAGTCAGCTTACTTCTACCCTTTTGAGTGGAATTACTCCTTTAATTAGCTGTTCGCCATCTCAAAGCCCCCTGAGCTACTCGTCAACACTGAGAATAGACCACATTATAGAAACCAAAACACCGTTTTTTAAATCCACAGGGAATAACCGAGAGTGTAAGGAAAGGCACACCCAGCGCTGTCAGTGGTGGGGAGACTTGAAGTGGCTTTGCTTGATTTCCATCACAGATTCAAGGATTGAAACACTGATGAAAATAGGGAGTAATAGTGATGGGATTATCTTAGATTATTTTAGATTAGATTAGATTAGATTAGGTGAGATTCAACTTTATTGTCATTGCAGAGTACAAGTACCAGACAACAAAATGCAGTTTAGCATCTAACCAGAAGTGCAAATAGTGATATAAAAACACACACTTAACTTTCGGGGAAACTGCTAAAATAAAATAAATTAAATAAATTTAAAAAGAAAGCGACTATTAGCACCGCCGAATGACAACAAACGTATGAGTAATGAGTAAAACAATGTCACTTTTATAGTATGTTGTTTAACTTGCCGTTCGGTCGCCATGGCTCTGGTGTGTGTAGCAGCTTCAGCTAGCTGGCTGGAAACTTCTAGGGGTGCGTTCGTAAACACGCTCTGAGAGCGCCGGAGCGCACGCTGGCTTCGATGTCACAGAGCGACCGAGTCGTTCGATTGGACGAGAGGCGTTCCGCGAGTGCTGATCGGATTTCCAGAGCGTGTTTACGAACGCACCCAGCCAGCTTTAGCGAATTGTATTCAAAGGGAATTATTTTCACCAGACAATATGTCCGACGACTTTTCAATTTGTCGGACTTCACCAAATGTTACCGGACAAAGACCGGTAATTGCCGGTTAACGGAAACCCAGGTGTGTATACTACTCTAGCCAAACAACTGTTAGCTTGCAATTATTTCACTAGCCTATTTCTTTCAGTGAAAGTATCTAGGATGACTTCAACAAGTACAGTACACTATGTTCATGAGAGTCTATGGAAAGCATGCAACCCTACACTATAGAAGTGTCCACACCTCTGACCTGAAATGTGTCTTACAGAATGACGAGGTGAGAGGTTCTGAGAGATGAGACCTTGATGTGAGTCACCACTACTTCAGGTATTTGTCAGTCATTGTATTAGCAATTCTATTTGATGAACATAGTAGTATTTTGTAAAAATGGTGTGCAAGTGGGCAATAATTTTAAATACTGTCTTCTATTTCTATTACAGCTTTTATGCCCAGATGGGATGGGAAGGAACTACACAAGTCCCACTAGATGCTTTATGGACTAAATGATAAATGCATACACACAGACACATTATTATTGTTTCCTTTTACCATTTTGTTTTCTCTTGCAGCTGCAATATCGACTGAAACTGAAGCCTAATAATTGCACTCTCGTGTACTTGTATAATGGGATGTAATAAACCTTTGGCACACATGGTAATGAAATCAAATCATAAATCTTGAATTATTATTATTATTATTATTATTTAGCAATTTAAACATGTCAGCCCTGTAAGTTTGTTTCCTGAGAGTTAGCTGACAACCCCACTGACAGATGACAGTTTTCCAGATATCTTTAAAGGGACAATGGAACTGGCTCTACTGAGCTACCGTGCTGCACAATTGGTGTGCGGGGCCTCTCCTGCTGTGCTCCTCATGGGCCGCAAGTTGCGTACCACACTGCCACACATTCCATCGGGAAAGGACAACAAAAGAGTGATTAAGAAACAGCAACAGCTCAAACTGGAACAGAAAGAGAACTATGACAAAAACAGCCAGGAGAGTGGAAGCTCTTTTGGAAAAAGATGCAGTGAATTGAGGATCATGATACCTGGAACAGAAAGGCGACTGTCCTGAAGGAAGTGAGTCCCAGATCATTCACATTCATATTCAAATGTGAAGATGGACAAGTGCTCAGGATGAACCACAGGAGTTTGCTTAGGACTCAGGAGAACTTTCAGGAAGAAGGTCCTGAGCTCAGTGTAAGTCCTGACCAACACACTGATGATTCTCCTCCACCAACCACAAAGACTGACACACCAGCTGTGAGAAGGTCAGCTAGACCTCGGAGACCACCAGAGAGACTGATAGAGGAAGTATAACCTTAAAGATGAATGTAGTTTATTTTTTATTGAAAGGTTGTGTGTTAGACAAATGTTTTATATTGAAAGTTGTCTTTATGTTAGAATAACATAGTTTATGAAAGGAGATGGATGGTCTTTAGCACGGCTATATATATCATCGACCTGTAGAGGTCGCTATGGATCCTCAGAGTTATTACACCTACAGGTATTAGAAGGAGTCAAAGAGAGTTGTGGCTATATGCCATATTAATATACAGTATGCCATATGTGTGTTTGGGAGAAGCATTCAGAATATTATTATAGCAAGTACTATTACAAATTATTTCGGCTCTGATGCAAAACCGGTAGCAGGTGATGTCAAATGTCACAGTGGTTTTGGATGTTTTATTAAACAGTAGAAGCAAATTGTTCCACCCAGCTACTTTCTTACTGCAATTCTTTTTGTTTTTATTGTTAGGCACTTTTACTCTGATTCATTAAGAAGATATCCTTTGCATAAACGTCTCCTTTCTAGCAATATATCAGCCAAGGTTGGGGTGTGAGAGAGACAGAGGGAGGGAGAGAGTGCAGACATAACCATTAAATTACATGCTTATTCCACATAATTGTACATACTCAGCAATGACTAAATGTTTCATACCCATTCAAGTGTTTCAGATTGACTGCGATGCTGTTAATGGGATGACAGATGACCAGCTAATTAGTCCCCAAGATTGGAGACCGGATAGCTATTCCGCATTACTGCAGAAGAGAAGTAGCTGCACTCGAAGAAGGAACACGCACAACTGTCTCCAAAGCTACAGAAAGCTTGATGACAAAACTAAAACAAAGACGGGCCTTCAAAAACACTCGAGGGGATGATCGCTCTGTAAAACTGCTTCAGAACACAAATGCTGTAAAAAAAGAAGCGCACTTATCAAATGGGGCTGTTCGAAGAAGTTAGGGACTCTTTCATTCAAGTTCAAGTGAAAAGAGGAGGCGGCACCTGACACCTACAAGCAGAAAAGACTACCACAATGGCAGAGTTTGTCACGACCAGAGGGCGGAACCCAGAAGCAGACAACGGAGAACAGGTAGTAAGATAATAACAGTGTTTTATTATAGGGTTTGGGGTTAGGGGAATCCGGCTGGGGGTAGGTAGTGCAGGTAGGGGTTCTGGCAGGTAGGCAGGTACTCAGACAGGCAGGGGATCAGGCAGGCAGGCAGGTACTCCGACAGGCAGGGGGTCAGGCAGGTAGGCAGGTACTCAGACAGGCAGGGGATCAGGCAGGTAGGCGGGTAGTCAGACAGGCAGGAGGTCGGCAGGCAGGGAATCCTTTAACGGGGAACAGGGAGAATAGGGTTAGGCTAGGGTAACGGATAACGTCAAGAGTAGCAGGAACGAGCATATGAACCAACCATTAAGTGGTTACGATCTGGCGATGACTGGAAGCAGGAGCAGAGCTTAAGTAGGAGCCAGTCGCGGTCTTATTCGTCCACACCTGGCACCACTGATTGATGGATGATGAGCCAGGGGCGCTCTTAATCGTCCACTGATCGACGTCTGATGAGCCAGGGGCGCTCTTAATCGTTCACTGATCGACGTCTGATGAGCCAGGGGCGCTCTTAATCGTTCACTGATCGACGTCTGATGAGCCAGGGGCGGAGCTGTGACAGTATCCCCCCTCCGACGGACGCCTCTGGGCGGACCACCAGGCTTGCCGGGGTGTCGGCGGTGGAAGTCCTGGATGAGCGTAGGGTCGAGGATCTGTTGCCGAGGGACCCAGCACCTCTCCTCAGGACCAAAGCCCTCCCAGTCCACCAGGTACTGGAACCCTCGACCACGGCTACGAGAATCCAAGAGGCGGTGGACGGTGTAGGCAGGGAGGTCATCAATCATCCTGGGGGGGGGGTGGGTCGGGAACTGGAGGAGACAGGGGACTGGAGGACACAGGTTTGAGGAGGGAAACATGGAAAGAGGGATGGACACGGAGGGTACGGGGAAGCTTGAGACGCATGACCATGGGGTTGATCACCCGCTCAATGGTGAAGGGACCAATGAACCTCTGGGACAACTTCCTGGATTCAGTCCTTAGTGGTAGGTATTTTGTGTATAGCCATACCTTGTCCCCGGGGGCATAATTGGGAGCAGGGATGCGCCGACGGTTGGCCTGTCGTTGGTAACGCTCTGATGCCCGAAGAAGGGTGGCACGGGCCCGATGCCAGGTCCTATGGCAGCGGCGGAGGTGAGCCTGGACGGACGGGACCAGGATCTCCTCCTCCTGGGAAGGGAACAGGGGAGGCTGATAGCCGTAAAGGCACTGAAAGGGTGACATACCTGTGGCCGAGGTAGCCAGGGTGTTGTGGGCGTACTCCACCCACGGTAATTGGGTTGCCCAGGTAGTAGGGTTGGCAGACACCAAGCAGCGCAGGGTGGACTCCAGCTTCTGGTTGGCCCTCTCCGCCTGACCGTTGGTTTGGGGATGGAACCCTGAGGTCAGGCTGATGGATGCCCCCAGCCCGGAGCAGAAAGCCTTCCAGACCGCCGAGGTGAACTGTGGTCCCCGATCAGACACCACGTCAGTGGGTAGGCCGTGGGGCCGGAACACCTCTCTCACCAACAGATCCGCCGTCTCCCTGGCGGAAGGAAGCTTGGGCAGGGGCAAAAAGTGGGCAAATTTACTAAAGCGGTCAACCACAGTCAAAATCACCGTCATGCCGTCAGACATGGGCAGACCCGAAACGAAATCCAGGGCCACATGGGACCAGGGGCGACGGGGAATGGGTAGAGGATGCAGTAGGCCCGAACTGGGCTGGTTAGAAGACTTATTCCGGGCACATACAGAACAGGCCAGCACAAAGGCCTTGGTGTCCTCAGGCATGGTTGGCCACCAAAAGCGCCGGCGGAGGAACGCCAGGGTCCTAGTCACCCCAGGGTGGCAGGTGAGGGTGGAGGCGTGAGCCCATAGTAGCACCCGGGATCTCACGGTGTCAGGGACGAACAGGCGACCAGGAGGACCGTTTCCCGGGTCGGGCTGAGCCCGCTGAGCGGTCCTGACCGCCTCCTCAATTTCCCAGGTGGCGGCCGCGACCACGCAGGTGACCGGCATGATGGTGTCTGGCACTGAGCTGGTCTCACTCTCCTTGTCGTAAAGGCGGGACAGGGCATCGGGCTTCACGTTCTTGGATCCCGGCCTAAAGGTGAGGGAAAAATTAAAACGGCCAAAAAACAGCGCCCATCTGGCCTGGCGGGAATTGAGCCGTTTAGCCGTGCGGATGTACTCCAGGTTTCGATGGTCAGTCCACACGAGGAAGGGTTGTTCCGAGCCCTCCAGCCAATGCCTCCATTCCTCTAACGCCAGCTTCACGGCCAACAGCTCACGGTTACCCACGTCATAGTTTCTCTCCGCCGGAGAGAGACAGTGAGACAGGAAGGCGCAGGGATGAACCTTACCGTCCGTAGCGCGTTGGGAGAGGACAGCCCCCACCCCGGTGTCCGAGGCGTCCGCCTCCACCACGAACTGCCTGGAGGGATCCGGCTGAACGAGGATGGGTGCTGAGGTAAAGCGGTTCTTGAGGTCGAGGAAAGCCTTCTCGGCCTCGGGGGTCCATCGGAACTGGCAGGAAGTGGAAGTGAGAGCAGTGAGTGGAACCGCGACACTGCTATAGTTGCGGATGAACCGCCTATAAAAATTAGCAAACCCTAAGAATCGCTGGAGCTGCTTACGGTTACCAGGGACGGGCCACTCCAGGACTGCTCTCACCTTAGCGGGGTCCATCCTCACCTGACCATTAGCGACGATGTAACCCAGGAAAGATACCGACGGGACATGGAACTCGCACTTCTCTCTTTTAACAAACAGCCGGTTCTCGAGGAGACGCTGGAGTACCCGATGGACATGCTGGACATGGGTGACTGGGTACCTAGAAAAAATCAAAATGTCATCAAGGTATACGAAGACAAACAGGCCTATCATGTCCCTGAGGACATCGTTCACTAAAGCCTGAAATACCGCAGGGGCATTAGTGAGGCCAAAAGGCATCACCAGGTACTCGAAATGGCCTAAGGGAGTGTTGAACCCTGTCTTCCACTCATCCCCCTCTCGTATCCGAACCAGGTGGTAGACGTTGCGGAGGTCGAGCTTCGTGAACACCGTGGCTCCCTGGAGAGAGTCGAAAGTTCATGAGGGGTAAAGGGTAAGAGTTCTTGATGGTAATATTATTCAACCCGCGGTAATCAATGCAGGGACGCAGGGTCTTGTCCTTTTTAGCAACAAAAAAGAACCCAGCGCCCACGGGTGAGGAGGAGGGACGGATGAGGCCAGCAGCCAGGGAGTCCTTGATGTAACACTCCATGGCCTCCCGTTCGGGTTTGGAGATGCTGTACAGGCGGCTGCTAGGAAGGGGTGCTCCGGGCAGTAATTCAATGGCGCAATCATAGGGCCGATGAGGGGGTAGGGAAATGGCTAACTGTTTGCAAAACACCTGTTGGAGGTCCCGATACTCCGGCGGAATGGAAGACAGGTCAGGGGCCTCTGGTCTGGGTGCCTGGGAGGAAACAGAAGTTGAGACAGCGGTTGTTTTCAGAAGTTGTTTTCAACACGCCGGCGGCGCTCCTCCTGGCTGAGGCGCATCCGACCAAGCTGCATCGGTTCGGGATCCAAGAACGTCTCCCCTCTAGGAGTGATGTTGGGATGAAAGGGACGAGAATAACTACTAGGGTTGGAAGTAGATGGAGCACGCCGGCTGGCGACGCTAACGGGAAGACGACTTCCGCGTTCACGTCTCCGTTCTGAGATCCGATTATCTACCCTGATGGCCAGGGAGATTAATCCATCCAGGTCGGAGGACTCGGGATGTGACACCAGCTCGTCCTTGATGGTCTCAGCGAGTCCACCGGTGAACGCCGCGATGAGGGCTGCATCGTTCCACCCACTCTCAGCTGCCAGGGTGCGGAAACTAATCGCATAATCAGCGACACTCCGGGAGTCTTGACGGAGGGCGAGGAGGCGCTTGGAAGCGTCCTGTCCTCGGACCGGGTGATAGAAAATTCTCCTCATCTCGCCGGAGAAAGCGGTGTAGGAAGCAGTGAGCGGGTCCCCTCTCTCCCACAGCGCCGATGCCCACTCCAGAGCGGCCCCACGGAGGAGACCGATCACCAGGCAAACCCGACCCCGGTCGGTGGAGAAGGACGTGGGCTGTTGTTCCATCACCAGCTCACACTGTAGGAGGAAGGAACGGCAGCAACCCTGTTTGCCGTCGTAACGATCCGGCATGGGAACCCGGGGCTCTCGGGTCACCGGAGCAAGTAGGAGCTAGGGGGTGGTCGGTGTAGCATTAGCAGCGGCGGCTGCTCCCGTGTCCTGGAACCCGGTCAGAGTGGTGCTCATGTCACGGAGCCTCCCCACTATCTCCTGTAGGAGGGAGTCGTGTTTCTCCAACACGGTGTAGTTATTGTTCACCATCTGCCGGACTGTCTCGATGTCTGCTGGGTTCGACATGGCCAGATCGTACTGTCACGACCAGAGGGCGGAACCCAGAAGCAGACAACGGAGAACAGGTAGTAAGATAATAACAGTGTTTTATTATAGGGTTTGGCCGTGGCTGGGTCACGGGCGCTGCGGGCTGCGCTCTTCTCGGAAGGGACAGCTCCATAGCCTCATCCTCTCTCTTTTTCTCCTCACATCTCTTCTGCATTGAGGTGACTGCTGCACCGAAGAGACCCTGCGGTACGATAGGGGTGTCGAGAATTTCTTCTCTCTCCTTCGCCGACAGGTTGGTGAGACCGAGCCAACGCGCCCTCTCCTGCAGTACCATGAGAGCCATGGATTTACCCGTGGCTTGAATGGCCGTCTTGTGGAGACGGATGATGTGATCCGTTATAACGCAGATTTCCTCCCATAGGGTAGGCATATTGTCTGGTTTAGCGGTCATATCCTCCTCCAGCTCAGCCTGGTAGGCTGATAGGAGTGCGGAGGCATTGAGAGCCCTCGCTGTCAGTGCCGCTGCTTTGTAGCACTTGTCTGTAAGGCTATTCTGGAAGCGGTCCGACTTGGAGGGTTGGGACGGGGCAGCCGAAGATACGGGGGTCTTCGGGTGCAGGTGGCGCGCCACCACCGGCTCGACCGGTGGGATGTGGCGGAGGCCGAGGGAGTCCATCCCCTCACAATCCAGTCGAGAACCCCCGATTATTGGGTGTTTCTCGCTCAATGGCCGTTCTTTCCACGTATCTCATCGAGTAGCTCGGGGAAGAACGGCATAACTTGTTTCCATGTCTTAGCCGCCGTCTGCAGTCTTTTGCCGTCAAAGCGTGACATAGCAGTTTCGGTTTGGGCGACGGGCCAGGGGATATTCAGCCTTTCCGCTGCTCGCTTGCACATTTCCTGCATGTCGCAGTCCATGAGAGACGGGGCGGAGGGTTGGTTACCTCCGTCAGGCGTGGGGGGCTTTTCAGCTCCGCGCCTACCGATTGATAATGAGGAGTCCTCATCATCGGTGGACAAAATGAGGTCTGAGTCACGCGACCCTCCCTCATCATTGTCCGAGTCTCTCTCATAGCGAGCAGCGGTAAAGCTGTCAATCCCCTTGTCATCCAGTACCGGGAAACCGATGTCAGGGCTATGTGGCACTAAGTCCGCCCAGCATGGTGTCGGTAAACCTGGAGACATGTCCGCGTTAGACTGTGATGGCAGCGTTTCGGCTGCCTAACACAGAAGCGGATCTTCTCCCGACAGGCTAGCCATGCGACTTAGCCGTCGGCGGAGAAGTTTCTTGGGGAACACTGCACAGTGGATACACTCATCGGTAGAGATAACAGCGGCCTGGGCGTGGGTTAATCCCAGACACGCTGCACACTTAGAGTGAGTGTCCCAGCTAGCCATTGACTTGCTGCACGAGCAGGTCTTCCGGCTAGTCTCGGCTTTGCTAGGTCCGCTAGCCTCAACGTTAGCCATTTCTGGCTAGGGGTTCTAGGCTAGCTGCTAGCAGGCCTCGCTACTTCACCCGTTAGCTTGTCAGCTATCAAGGGAAAACAGAGGGGCCAGGGGAGGGATATTACTATCTACCCGCTAGCAGTGCGTTATAGAGATAAAGTTATTTCTACTTTTTGTCTCTCACACTGGGTATTGCTACCCGTAACCGTTCAGAGTATTCCTACTCTTCAACAGAAGTATTTCTACTCCTGTGAACGTCAACGAAGTGCAGTTTAGCAGCAGAGCGCCCGTCGGCACGAGTTTGGTCGCTCGTATCTGTGGACTGTTTAGCTCTAGCCACCCGCACAGTTGTTGTCAGCTCCAGTGAGAAGCGAGAAGAGGTTTTTGAATGACGAGAGACGCCGTGTGTACGCCTTATATAGGCGGAGGGTCCCCGTCCCTCGTGACACAAGCGTCGCCTGGGCCAGCCAATGGGCTGGCGCAGTGTAATTCAGTTTCTGATGAGGTCACGCAGGGGGCGTTCCCATAGTGAGATACGAAACGAATACTATGAAAGAGAACTGAGGAGGATCCTGACATCACCCCACAGCACCCACAATGGAGGCACAGAAGGAATCCAGGACCCCAGGTAGACCTTCATGTGGATTTCACTCCACAGGAACTCTTTCAGTTGTACTTTTCCACTGACTCAATGCTGACCATTGTCCGAAACACCAATAAGTATGCTTCTGAGCAGACCAAGAGCAAGAAGTACGAGTGGGAAAACATTGATCTAGAGATGCTTTGTCACTTTCTTGGTCTCCTCCTGTACACTTCCATTGTGCACCTGCCATGCCTCCAGGACTACTGGAAAACGAATCACATCATGTCAGTGCCGTTTCCCAGAATGATTATGTCCAGGGACAGATTCAGGAGGATATGGTGGAACATTCACCTCAGTGATCCAGAGAAGGATGTCGTAAACGAGCTACTGTGTTTTGAACACATTTCTTTTTCATTCATACTAACATAAATTCATACTAACATACATACATTCATTTACATATTTTTTTCATTCATAGTAACATTTAACTATGTTTAACTACATTTAACTATAAATTACACTTAACTATAAGTTACACTTATATTACTTATATTACACTTAACTTAACTTAATTTAGAGAAGACCTTTAATATACAAACTGTTACATGCTGAAAATATTATTTAATTAATAGTGCAGATGTAGTAGTGCAGTGTTCTAACTGTGAAACCAGAGTAACAAGTTTATAAAAATATACAAAAGAGATCCTTTAAAAAACGTTACAAAATAATAATAATTGTCCATATGAATCAAACATTTCCAAATCGTTCGGCTCGTTTCCGCTTCTTTGCCTCGCTATCTGCTGCCCCTGCCGACACCACGCCGGTGAGGATTCCAAATCTCTCTTTCCTCTTCTGCAGCTTCTCATCCTCTTCAACCTTTTTGGAGATCGAGGACACGTTCCCCCCAAAGCGCTCAGCACCAGGGGCGGATTTAGGATCGTAGGAGATCCGGGGCTTAGCCCAGAGGGAGAATATAATGTGCGCGCAGAGCGCGCCGGAAAAATTTGCCTTCAACCTTCAACTTACCACCACTTTAAAGCGGACAAAAGGCACTGGAGAACACATATACATTCACACCCTTTAATGAAGCAAACTAATTGTGGTGGTTCTGGGCACAGAGGGAGGTCAGCACACGTAGCTCCCCCTGTCAGTCACCATCATTTATATTTGTATAGAATTACATAATTGATGGACTGAGGCTAGTTATGTTACAGTATGTATATCAGGGCAGACTCTGTGCTCACCACTTATATTGTATTTAGAGTCTTGTCCTGTGTTATATGACGATATATTACATTTATTGTTGGCCTGTGTATAGTACTGTGAAATCAAATCCCCCCTGGGACATTAAACAAACTTAGTTAGTTAGCGTTACATCTTAGGATAGATTTGAGTCATGTTCTGTATACATACAAACTACCATAAGGGCATACTTAATGTGGTTACTTCATGTTTACTAGCTGTAACATTAACGTTACATCATTCTTTTTCACTTGTTACTCAGTCAACCAGAGTGCAGATATCAAAGACTATCAGCCTGTTATTCACTTTATTTGTATAAGTATTATCCTTTGTTTGATTTCTTACCATGTACCGTAACAGTACCTTGCTATGTTTCATTTTCATTATAACATAACGTTATGTTATGATAGCCAGCTAGCATTAGCAAACCGGAAAAGTAGTGTCAGTGAGTCAGTCACCTTTCTAATAAGATTCACAAACCTGAAACATCATCTATGTCATCACTGCTGGTGATATCATTGTTGTCAGCTGCTGATACTGCTGCTGCAACAGTTCTTGGCGCTTGTTTTGTTGAAAAAAACTTTCGGATATCCATCCTTACAATTTTGCAAGTCAGGCACTGATTGAGATCACTTCTTCTTCAGGGCAGGGCAGGCTACGCAGTACGCAGGCTAATGTCGCGCAGCTGCTGCCTCTCTGTTGGACTTCGGTACTGCACGTTACTCACGAGAGTTTTTTTTTTTTTTTTACGTAAAACATTCGGGGCTTTTCAGAAAACATCCGGGGCTTGAGCCCAAGTAGCCACCTCCTAGCCCCGCCCCTGCAGCAGATTATTTTGAGAATCCACTTTTTTTCTTTTTTACAATATCGGACCGACAGTCCCACATATAGCGCCTATAATGTCCGAATAGAGAATCGACCTCCACCTGAATAATGCTTATTGTACTTTTATCCATGTTGAGAGTGAATGACACAGGGACAGACAATCAGGCAGCGAAGCGCACTGACGCTGAACCCCTCATGGTGAATCATAAGTAGGTGGACAACACGTGGTGCTGAAATAGCCGACATGCGGTGTGTGGTTTGAAAGAAATAACACAAGCTCAGTAAACCATTCAAACGTAATGTTTACGTATATGTGACTGCAACACACATATGAACAGTAACAAAGCAAATTCAGTTTAATTTTCTGAAAAACATTGACAACAAAATCGGCGCAAACAAAAAGCAGAATCTGCTTGATCTTGGAGGGCGAGGGGTGGTGGTGCATAGGCCTACTATACGCTCCTGAAACGACAGAGCAAACACGCTATTAGGGATAATAATTACAATGAGCCATTCATTCAAAATATACAAAATACAATTAGGTTATTAAATACAATAACGACAGGCTTGGTACTCACTTAATGTGAAAAGTGGCATTTCCCATCGGTTTTTGCCGATATCTTGCTTGATGTCTGGTGATATGGACGTCACTTTAATCCGCAGGCAGTTCTCAAGGTTTTTATGCATCAATCGATTCCTCTCGTGTGTCTTTATCACATTGAAATGAAATGAAATGAACCTTTATTTTACCAGGGAATTCCTTTGAGACGAGTCTCATTTTCGAAGGAGCCCTGGGAATGCTCACTCGCATTCACATTCACTCGCATTCACTCGCATTCATACTGCATGTTTCATTCATGTGGGAGGAAACCGGAGTGCCCGGAGGAAACCCACGCGGCACGAGGAGAACATGCAAACTCCCACAGTGATTACCAGGAATCGAACCCAGCACCTTCCGAGACCGGGATTCGAACCCAGTACCTTGAGACTGTGAGGCAGTGATCTTAACCACTCTGCCACCGTGCCACATTCATCGAAAAGGACGACTCGCATGTATAGAAAGGGAACATTGTGAGCACGTAAAATGTGAGTCTCACAACGGCTTTGCATTGATGAAACCAGGTAGGATGAACGTATAGTTCACTGTCCATTCCTCTTTAAATGCCCTGTTTTCACCGTCAACTTTCCTCTTTAGACCTTTGAAGAGTGACATTATGTTTATCTTGCTAGCTAGCAGGTTAACTGTTTAGCTAACTTCACCAGACACGCAAACAACCAATCCAATAATAATGTGACCTTGTCTGGGAGGAGGGGGGAATAATTATCAGAACAAAAGTATGTTAAATAATCATTAGAATAAGTTAGTCTGCGCTACATCGTCAGTCCACACATTTATTATTCAAAAATATGGAAAAGGGTGAAGCTACGTTTCAACGTTGTTGAGAATCTTAACACAAATTTGCTAGTCAAGCCAAAATACTGCAACGTAATGGATTGGACTGCTACCTAGTTAACTATAACACTACTTTACATTGTTAGCAGGCTCACAAAACAAGCTGTGTTAGTTGACTAGCGATGTGTACATTTTTCGAAAGAAAAGTCAAAGCATTAGAACGTCACATTTTTTAACAATCAATTACTTAACTTAGCCTTTGATTATGTTCGGGCCCGCCATCTAGTGGCTACATTTTTGGGGGGCCCGAGGCCAAACTTAGTTGCCGACCCCTGGCCTATATACTTGTTTAGATGAGATTTTAGATTAGATTCAGACAACGAAATGCAATAAAAAGTGTGTCTGGAGGGATTTGAACCACCGTCTTAAAATGACGAATAAATACCATGGCAGCGGTCAATACCACTAGGCCATCGTGACGATATGACGGTTTGTAGCCTGCTGCTGATATCACCACAGTAGTAAATATTATTTTATTAAAATATGAACATATAACAATAACTGGGGCTAGTACGACCTACGCATTTAATCGGTCAGCAATTTCTTGCCAAACCATTTCCCTCGCCTTGTTAATTGCGGCAGTATTACACTATTTTACATCTTATTTTTCGTCTTCATAAAGATCAATCTTCATTTCGACAGTTCAACTCTTCGGGGCTCTTTATGCCTGCGTGCACGCGCCCATATCGAGGATTTCTAAGCCGGTGTTCTATGAACACTCATGACACAAGCCTGATCCTCGTTCGAGGAATCACCTGAGGCTTGAATTCCAATCTCGAGTTGCCTGATCGCGGCATTTATTTTTATCGCCGATATACTAATCAACGTTCGTGGAATACCCCCCTGGCCGATAGCTAATAATGCAATAATAAAGAGCAAGACTTGCATGAACCTTACACACACACACATATACAGTGGGGGAAATAAGTATTTGATCCCCTGCTGATTTTGTACGTTTGCACACTTACAAAGAAATGAACAATCTATCATTTTAATGGTAGGTTTACTTTAACAGTGAAAGTCTGAATACCAACAAATCCCAAAAAAACACATTATATAAAAGTCGTTTCTTGTAGTTGGTCACCAGGTTTGTGCACATCTCGGGAGAGATGTTGGTCCACTCCTCTTTGCAGATCCGGAGGGGAGAGGGACGGAGGAGAGAGAGAGAGGGACGGAGGGGAGAAAGAGAGAGAATGGGAGAGAGAGGGGAGAGGGACGGAGGAGAGAGAGAGAGAGGGACGGAGGGGAGAGAGAGAGGGACGGAGGGGAGAGAGAGAGAGAATGCCATTATTTAACTGCCCCCCACACACAATCCACTAACCTACCCGTGTGCATTTGTGTGTCTATGACTGAGTGTGTAGGGGAGTGTGTGCGTTTTTGTGTGTGTGTGTGTGTGTGTGTGTGTGTGAGAGAGAGAGTGTGAGAGTGTGAGAGAGAGAATGACAGTGTGGGATAACTGTGTGTTTTTGTGCGTGTGATACTTTGTTGGTCTGTGGTGAGCCTCATGTGAGGGAGAGAATGACAGTATGAGGAAGAGTGTGTTTGTTTTAGTGTGAGACTGTGTTGGTTTGTGTGTGTATATCTCTCGCACACTCTGCATAACAAACCAACTAACCATAACCTACCAATTAACAACCATAACATACCAACTAACAACCATAACACCAATTAACAAAGCTGAGGTCAAGTTTCCTACTCTCGTGTGTCTCCACCTCCCTTCCTCTCTGGTGCATGCTAAGGTGCTCTGAAGCGTAGTCTGACTGTGGGGAGCATGGCGCGTTCTGGCCTGTAGAGGGAGCCAGACTTTTGGTGGAGAGGGTTGACGGTCTGATTACGGACAGGTGTCAGTGATCAGACTCGTTCTCTTTCATATGGGAACGCCCCCTGCGTGACCTCATCAGAAGCTGAATTACACTGCGCCAGCCCATTGGCTGGCCCAGGCGACGCTTGTGTCACGAGGGACGGGACCCTCCGCCTATATAAAGCGTCCGGTAGTAGGAGGAGGCAGAGACACGCGGACACTGAGAGAGGAAGAGAGAGAGATAGAATAACTGTTATTATTTAGGAACCTCTTCAGCCCGTCAGTGGCGGGGCTGAATCTGTCAGGACAATACAAACTCATTGAGTACACCGTTCCTCTGTGCCTAGAGACCTTTACACTGCCTTTCTCCTCAATTGTCCGCCTATATAAGGCTTACACACGGCGTCTGTCGTCATTCAAAAACCTCTTCTCGCTTCTCCACTTCCCCCGGTAGTAGGAGGAGGCAGAGACACGAGGCAGAGACAGAGACACGCGGCCACTGAGAGAGGAAGAGAGAGAGATAGAATAACTGTTATTATTTAGGAACCTCTTCAGCCCGTCAGTGGCGGGCCTGAATCTGTCAGGACAATACAAACTCATTATTTAGGAACCTCTTCAGCCCGTCAGTGGCGGGGCTGAATCTGTCAGGACAATACAAACTCATTGAGTACACCGTTCCTCTGTGCCTTTCTCCTCAGTTGCGTCTGTGCTCCATTTCATTACTGCAGCTGCAAGACTCGAAAAGGACAAAAATAATGATGAATGTTCAAAGCCCCTCGGCTGTCTACCTCCTACCTTCCTAGCTGACCACTCGCCCACAATAAACGTACCCCTGCAAGTTGTTTTTTTCCCACATGGAGCTGTCTGCAAGGCACGCACACCTTTCAATCAAGTTTTGACTCCATAAGTGATCAGGCAGAATATTATAATTTGGCCTGACTCTAAAATATGACTTGCACTGTACTGGGTTACATGGTGTTATACAACACAGCTAGTTCTGTTTGATTGCATCACTCTACTGCACAAATCAATCTAGCTACTGTGAAGCTTGCTATCAATTGGTAGCTAGTTAATAATGTGGCTGCATTTTCTAGACGGCAGTGTCCTCATAAAACTCATCTGCTACATTGCAAACATTTGCTTGCTAGCTAACATAGGACCACACTGTAGCTAGCTAGTCCTCTGCTTGCTAGCTAACCCACGCCGTAGCTAGCTAACACCACACTGTAGCTAGCTAGCCCAGCTTGCTAGCTAACACGTAGGCTTACTTGCGTTACGGCAAATGACATGTCTCTCTATATAGCTATACCCTTTGAAAATACATCACTTTGTAAAGTTACTGATTTTCATTCATCTTGTTGCGGTCATATTTTGTGCTTGGTTACCCAGTTTACCTAACACTTAGTTTTGCATTTACAATTTAGAGTGTTAAACTATCAGCTTTAGAATCGTTTGGATACTGTCAAAACATTAAAATAAAAGGCGCTCTACAAAGTTTTATTAAGTCCACCAAATATGCGAGCTTTAACAAGTTTGTTCACTAAACAGCGCATTGTCTCACCCAAAGCAGTTACATTTAAGAAACGTGACGATAAAGACACAAACTATTCACTGAAAATAAAAGAAAACGAACAAATCATTTGAGGATATATTTGCGACAGTGGTGAAAGTGTATTCCTAGCCTTGAATGTCCACTTTGATAACGGTTAAACCAAACAATTCAACAATAGAGTACTTCGCCATCATGACAATATGATTGTTTGTAGCCTGCTGCTGATATCACCACAGTAGTAAATATTCATTTATTAAAATATGAACATATAACAATAACTGAGGCTAGTATGACCTACGCATTTAATCGGTCAGCAATTTCTTGCCAAACCATTTCCCTCGCCTTGTTAATTGCGACAGTATTGCACTATTTTACATCTTGATTTTCGTCTTCATAAAGATCAATAAGTAGGAGTGCTGCGCAAAAAGTAGGACCGCTGCAGAGTGTAGTATCTTCATTTCGACAGTTCGACTCTTCGGGGATCTTTGTCTGCGTGCACGCGCCCATATCGAGGATTTCTAAACCGCTGTTCTGTGAACACTGACACAAGCCTGATCCTCGTTCGAGGAATCACCTGAGGCTTGAATCCCAATCACGAGTTGCCTGAACGCGGCTTTTTTTTTAAATCGCCAATATACTAATCAACGTACGTGGAATACCCCCCAGGTGTTGCTAATCGGAAGTCGTGACGTGTTTCCGGGTCCAACGTTGGCTAATAATTTGGACCCGGAAATTGCTAAACGTCAGACTTTACAACCGACATTTGGCACTGAGTTTGTTTGTTGTTTTGTTTCTACACAATTGAGTAAGGCATTTGTTAGCATGTATGGAAGCAATGAATGATTATTATACTGCAAACTAACGTCTATGGATCCTGTATCAGAAAGCAGCGACAACTAAATTAGAACGCACGTCATCCGGACATTCCGCAGGTTAGCATCTCAGTAGTTTACAGTAATAGACTGAGCTTCTATAAATTCAATGAGGCAAGTAATCCATTTAAATTATCAGTGATCATTTTTATTGATCCTGAGAACCAAAACATTTTCAACACAAGAACAACAGTCAATATGTATCTGCAATGACAGACTTTCTGCTTCAATATGAGAAAACAAAGAATGATGCCCTAAGGAAGGTGAAACCTCTATTAAACAGTGCAATAATGTTCATGAAAATAATTTAAGGCGAGGGGTGGCTGGTAGATAGAGAGGCCGAGTTAGAGGCACTGCTACTGGGCACTGCTACTGGGCGTAGTGATGAGGACATGAGGGGTAGGACTGGTAGCACCTCCGCCTCCTCCTCCTGCTCAGGGAATAGGGGGGGTTGATAACCATACTGACATTGGAAGGGGGACAGTCCAGTGGAAGAGCAGAGGAGGGTGTTGTGGGCGTACTCCGCCCACGCCAGCCGTCGGCTCCACGTCGCCAGATTGCCGGAGACGTAGCACCTCAGCACGCCCTCCAGATCCTGGTTGACGCGCTCCGTCTGCCCGTTGGATTGTGGATGAAAGCCGGAGGACAGGCTGACTGAGGCGCCGAGGCTGGTAGCGAACGCCTTCCAGAACCTGGAAGCGAACTGGGGGCCCCGATCAGACACCACGTCCTGCGGGAGACCGTGGACTCGAAAGACGTGCTGCACCACCAGGTCGGCCGTCTCTCGGGCTGAGGGGAGCTTGGGGAGATGAATGAAATGGGCCGCTTTGGAGAATCGGTCCACCACCACCAGGATGGTAGTGAACCCGTCGGAGGGAGGGAGAGAGACCCGAGATGAAGTCCAAGGAGATGTGGGACCAAGGACGTTTGGGGATGGGGAGAGGTCGGAGGAGCCCTGCTGAAGCCGGGTTAGAGGCACTGCTACTGGGCCTAGTGATGAGGACATGAGGGGTAGGACTGGTAGTATTCCAAGGCCTGGTACTTTTCTGGAGCTCCAGGCTAGGGGTGGCTGGTAGGTAGAGAGGCCGGGTTAGAGGCACTGCTACTGGGCCTAGTGATGAGGACATGAGGGGTAGGACTGGTAGTATTACAAGGCCTGGTACTTTTTGGGACTTAGTCTGTGGAGATTAGGCTCTGAGCTCCAGGCGAGGGGTGGCTGGTAGATAGAGAGGCCGAGTTAGAGGCACTGCTACTGGGCCTAGTGATGAGGAGGTAGGACTGGTAGCACCTCCGCCTCCTCCTCCTGCTCAGGGAATAGGGGGGGTTGATAACCATACTGACATTGGAAGGGGGACAGTCCAGTGGAAGAGCAGAGGAGGGTGTTGTGGGCGTACTCCGCCCACGCCAGCCGTCGGCTCCACGTCGCCGGATTGCCGGAGGGCCACCAGAACCTCCTACGAATAAAGTCCAGGGTCCTGGCAGCCCCGGGGTGACCGGTGAGAGACGACGCATGCGCCCATTGAAGCAGCCGTGAACGTGCAGCCTTGGGGACATAAAGCCTCCCCGGAGGTCCCCCCCCAGGATCAGGCTCCCGTCTGAGTGCCGTCTTTACCACTCTATCAATCCCCCATGACACGGGGGCAACAATGAGGGTCTCTGGAACAATGGGATGGGTTCTTTCCACTATGTCGACCGGGTCAAACTGTCGGGAGAGGGCGTCTGGCTTAGTGTTCTTAGACCCTGGCCTAAAGGAGATGGAGAAGCGGAAGCGAGTGAAAAACAGCGCCCACCTGGCTTGTCGTGAATTGAGCCGCTTCGCCCCCTGAATGTCGGCCAGGTTTTTGTGGTCGGTCCATACTACAAAAGGCTGCACGGACCCCTCCAGCCACTGTCTCCACTCCTCCAACGCCAATTTAATAGCCAAAAGCTCCCGATTCCCTACATCGTACATCATTTTTTATTATTGAATCTTCCTGTCATTCTCTTCTTTTTCATATTTTTGTTCATTATTCTTCTTTCCTCTTCTTTTCTTTTGCTTAGCCTGAGAACAGGGTTGGGGGCCAAATCCACTGCCAGTGCCAGGGGCAGGTCTGGGGCCAGGGGCAGGTCCGCAGCCAGGGGGAAATCTGGGGCCAGAGGCAGGTCTGGGGCCAGGGGCAGGTCTGGGGCCAGGGGCAGGTCCGCAGCCAGGGGGAAATCTGCGGCCAGAGACCGGTCGATCACGATCGACGTATTGGGCACCCCTGCTCTAAACCAACATGTTGCTTATCTTAATCTGAAGCTCTTACTTACTTAAAGTGTACTTAACTTATGCCTATTCTATTGTTAAATTAACTAGCTTATCAGGTTTTTTATTTTTTATTATTGAATCTTCCTGTCATTCTCTTCTTTTTCATATTTTTTTTCATTATTCTTCTTTCCTCTTCTTACAGGGCGGGGGCCAGGGCCAGATGCAGAGCCGGTGCCCTTTGGCTTTGCCTGAGAACAGGGTTGGGGGCCAAATTCACTGCCAGTGCCAGAGGCAGGTCTGGGGCCAGGGGCAGGTCTGGGGCCAGGGGCAGGTCCGCAGCCAGGGGGAAATCTGGGGCCAGAGGCAGGTCTGGGGCCAGAGGCAGGTCTGGGGCCAGGGGCAGGTCTGGGGCCAGGGGCAGGTCTGGGGCCAGGGGCAGGTCCGCAGCCAGGGGGAAATCTGGGGCCAGAGACCGGTCGATCACGATCGACGTATTGGGCACCCCTGCTCTAAACCAACATGTTGCTTATCTTAATCTGAAGCTCTTACTTACTTACAGTGTACTTAACGTATGCCTATTCTATTGTTAAATTAACTAGCTTATCAGGTTTTTAAATTTTTATTATTGAATCTTCCTGTCATTCTCTTTTTCATATTTTTGTTCATTATTCTTCTTTCCTCTTCTTTTCTTTTGCTTAGCCTGAGAACAGGGGCGGGGGCCAGGGCCAGATGCAGAGCCGGTGCCCTTTGGCTTTGCCTGAGAACAGGGTTGGGGGCCAAATTCACTGCCAGTGCCAGAGGCAGGTCTGGGGCCAGGGGCAGGTCTGGGGCCAGGGGCAGGTCCGCAGCCAGGGGGAAATCTGGGGCCAGAGGCAGGTCTGGGGCCAGGGGCAGGTCTGGGGCAGGTCTGGGGCCAGGGGCAGGTCCGCAGCCAGGGGGAAATCTGGGGCCAGAGGCAGGTCTGAAGCCAGGGGCAGGTCTGGGGCCAGGGGCAGGTCTGGGGCCAGGGGCAGGTCCGCAGCCAGGGGGAAATCTGGGGCCAGGGGCAGGTCCGCAGCCAGGCGCAGGTCTGGGGCCAGGGGCAGGTCTGGGGCCACAGGGAGGTCTGGGGCCAGGGGGAAATCTAGGGCCAGGGGCAGGTCTGGGGCCAGGGGCAGGTCTGGGGCCAGGGGCAGGTCTGGGGCCAGGGGCAGGTCTGGGGCCAGGGGCAGGTCTGGGGTCAGGGGCAGGTCTGGGGCCATGGGCAGGTCTGGGGCGAGGGGGAAATCTGGGGCCAGGGGCAGGTGTGGTGCCAGGGGCAGTTCTGGGGCGAGGGGGAAATCTGGGGCCAGGGGCAGGTCTGGGGCCCTTTGGCTTGGCCTGAGAATAGGGGTGGGGCCCTTGGTCAGATGCAGAACCAGGGCGAGCTGAGGCAGGGCCAGGGCCAGAAGCTGGTGATTCATTATACTGGGCATCCATGAAGGAATGAAACTGGTCCTGGGTGTTACCGCTTGAAATACCATTCAGTACGTCCTCCCACGTCGCCTGACAACACAAAACACAAATGCAAATTCATGGCGTCTGATACTGTTCTGTTACACAATCACATCATGTATTAACAGTGACTGCATCTTCAATTAGGGACTTAATACAAAACAATACAACATCGTAGTCAACAGAGTGACAGGTAGAGAAGAGAGGAGGAGTCTAGAAATGTTTACCTGACATTCCGGGGAACAATCTTCATCAGCAGAGTCTGCATCAGAAGCAGAGTCTGCATCAGAAGCAGGGCCAGGGCTGCGACCATCGTCAAAGCCATCGCCAAAGTCAGAGTCAAAGTCAGAGTCAAAGTCAGAGGCAAAGTGGGGTTCCAGGGGGGTCGAGTGTGACGTCCTCTCACTCCATGTGTTGTGACACGCTTCCCCCAAGGAGTTCATCTTCAACCCAGTGTATTGCAGGTAGACGTCCCTCAGCTGCAAAGACCACAGTATCTACCAATCAGATACCTCCGTCCGCTACACAACAATGAAACACTAGCCAATCAGAGCTCAGAACAATGGGGGGGCATTTACCTGGACGTCCTCCAAATACCGATATTGGGAGGTCTCCTCCGAGCAGTACGATATCTACTGCTGGACTCTCCCGCCCATGATCTACAAAGGGAGGAAAGAGAGAGGAACTCCTCTAATATCTTTATATCTGGGGGGTCGTGGTGGTCTAGTGGATAGTGAGTTCGACTGGTGATCGGAAGGTTGTGAGTTCAAATCCCGCCTGAAATCACACCACTGCTAATGTGCCCTTGAGTAAGGCACTTAGCCCTCAGTTTCTCCAGGGGGAATGTCCCCTAATTAATTAATTAAATTAAAACACAGGTAGTTATGTATCTATAGTAAATCAATGCTCACCAGACTAGAAACCAAACCATTGCTTAAAAGACAATAAGAGGTTGGTATAAAGTATAAAACAGGAATGCGCTCCTTCCCTGAATCCCAGTACACATTTTGGTCTCCGTCTTGAAGAGGGGCTCAAGCTGAAGGTGAAGACCATAAGAACATGCACTATGACACTGCCGTACATTAACATTTACATAGAGACATGAGACCATAGAATTAGAATTCTTATGTCATGTGACACTGGTCAATTCTAATTCAATACATGAGACACTCACATAATTCACTACGTCTACTCTTGTCTGGCTCAACCACATCCAGGTCACGACCCCTGTGACCTCACAGATGCAGATCCATTTGACTTCTGAGCTCTAAAGTGAAATCAGTCAAATAATTTCAATACATCTGAGCGGGTATGTTTAGATTAAATTCAATAGTTCAAGTATTAGGTAAAATAGAATAATTATAATTTCATACAAGAAGCCAGCAAGTGCTTTCATACACTGGCTCTCAGTGCAGGCAAGGAATTAGAACATCTTATTATATTCCTTGAGTGCAGGAAACCTTTTGAAGATTAAGCCTTAATATCACATTCTATAGTGGAACATTTGAAATGTTTTACATTAGAACACTCAGCTTACCTTCCGTGGGCCTCTGACACGCCACTCAGTAACAAACTGCCAGATGTGATTTGACTTCTGGACCTCAGAGCTGAAGTCCTTCTGTATAAGACAGAGGCGATGTCAAAATTGTCTCAAACTACAGTGAATACACCAACTGGGACAATGTATGTGAAAGTCTTGGTGTTCTTACCTGGAAAATGGCCAGTGTATTATTTGATTTGTAATACAGGGGGCTGTCCTGCCAGGACAACAACTGCCCTGTCTCCTCAGTGACCGCCTTCAGAGACAAACAAACAAACAAACAAACAACAAAGGTTGTGAGGTTTTTGTTGATATTCTATGTTGATCTATATTCTAGAATCTTCCGGATTTATTGGAATGTCAGTCTCACCGGCAACGCTGGTTAATAATGACTTAAGTGAGTCTAGAAATCTTTACCTCATTCAAGAATCCCTGGAGTTCCGTACCAGGAGCAGGGCTAGGTCCAGGAGAGGGGCCAGGGCCAGGGGCGGAGCTAGGTCCAGGGGCGGGGCTAGGTCCAGGGGCGGGTCTGGGGCCAGGGGCAGGGGCAGGTCTGGGGCCACGGGGAGGTCTGGGGCGAGGGGGAAATCTGGGGCCAGGGGCAGGTCTGGGGCCAGGGGCAGGTACGCAGCCAGGGGTGGGTCTGGGGCCCTTTGGCTTGGCCTGAGAATAGGGGTGGGGCCCTTGGTCAGATGCAGAACCCGGGCGAGCTGAGGCAGGGCCAGGGCCAGAAGCTGGTGATTCATTATACTGGGCATCCATGAAGGAATGAAACTGGTCCTGGGTGTTACCGCTTGAAATCCCATTCAGTACGTCCTCCCACGTCGCCTGACAACACAAAACACAAATGCACATTCATGGCGTCTGATACTGTTCTGTTACACAATCACATCATGTATTAACAGTGACTGCATCTTCAATTAGGGACTTAATACTAAACAATACTAAACAATACAACATCGTAGTCAACAGAGTGACAGGTAGAGAAGAGAGGAGGAGTCCAGAAATGTTTACCTGATATTCCGGGGAACAAGGGGCGGGGCTAGGTCCAGGGGCGGGGCTTGATCCAGGGGCGGGGCCAGGGCCAGAGTGGGCCTAAATATGTATACATTATATTATTATTAATGTGGGCCTCTGACAGTGCACTCAGTAACAAACTCCCAGAACTGATTTGACTTCTGGACCTCAGAGGTGAAGTCCTTCTGTATAAGACAGAGGCGATGTCAAAATTGGCTCAAACTACAGTGAATACATCAACTGGGACAATGTATGTGAAAGTCTTGGTGTTCTTACCTGGAAAATGACCAATGGCCCGCAATACCCCAGGGGGCTGTCCTGCCAAAGACAACTTGAAAGTCCAACTGGGGGCTGACGGTGAAAAAAATGTTTAGCACAAGCAAAACCTAATCAAGCCCTAAGTGGGTTCTCTGGGGTGACCTTTAACCCTTGCCCTTGAACAATGACTCCTCCCAATCATATACAGTTGTAATCTTCTGTCTTGTACTGTATTTGTTTATTAATGATTGGCTCTCTAATGGACATGTGGATTAGTACCAACAGTTGCTTGTAGCCTACCACCCCACAAAATAAGTTCCTCCTGGGGAAAATAAACTTCTATCTATCTCCCTTACCTAACCCTTACCCAACGGGTGACGTCAGAGTATATATATATGTTGATATAATATAAGACATACAGTGAATACACTAAAGGTGCAATCTCTAGAATGTCTCTATGAATGTATTTGGTAAGAGGGATCCCTTGTCTTTTCTGAGAATAAAACCATTCAGTTGTCTCCCCTCATCTTAGTGCATTGGCTATTTTTAGCCATCCTAAATGGGGTAAGTGGGCAGTTATCAAATACAGTACCATAGTCCTTTGAAACTCCCCGATGGAGATAACAGAGCTATCACTCTGATAAACAATCCCCCCCTCCAGACACTGAACTGCCCACCCCCTCCAACACACACACTTAACTATGACTCTCAGTACCCCCCCACCTTGGGATACTATGGATATGACAATGGAAAATTCCTACACTATGATGACAATGACAATACTTGTTGGCTACTCATCCCTAATGTGATCGCTCTATAACCTTTGCACTACTGATGTTTACATTACTACCTGTACTACTGTACATAAACTACCTCACTGTACATAGCCCATAACTGCATATTGCCCATAACTGTAGTATATACCTCTAAACTATACTGATGTTTACAATACTACCTCTGCACATACTGTATATTACATAGTTACCTATCATTACCTCTTGTTCTATTTGTATCATGCCATTATATCACTATTTGCACTTCTGGTTAGTTGGATGCTAAACTGCATTTCATTGTATTGTACTCTGCGATGACAATGACGTTGAATCTAATCTAAACAGACACAATGACAGATAGGGAAAAGTCAGGAAATGATTGTGTTAGATAACTAAAAGGTATTGTACTGCTTTCCCTCGCAAAGAGATTGCTGTCCCTCACAAGGTTCCCTCTCAAGAATAGGCTCACTTGCCCGCTCAGCCCACAGGCCACATGGAATTCTCCCGGTCCACCAGCAATTTAATGTCAATTATTCCTGCTTATTTAAACCTAGTAGAGCAAGGAAACGTACCTGCGGTGTGGCCTCGCTAGCCACCGATGGTCCAGCCTGGACCTCCAGGGGGGCTGCGCTCTGGGCCTGGTTGTCCCCGGGAGTGACCTCCTTCTGCACTGCCTCCTTCTGCTGCACCTACTGGACTGCCTCCTTTTGCAGCACCTCCTTCTGCAGCACCTCCTTCTGCACCTCCTCCTTCTGCAGCACCTCCTTCTGCACTGCCTCCTTCTGCACTGCCTCCTTCTGCAGCACCTCCTCCTTCTGCAACACCTCCTTCTGCACTGCCTCCTT
The DNA here is from genome assembly GCF_963989245.1 of Nansenia antarctica. Classification (NCBI taxonomy): domain Eukaryota; kingdom Metazoa; phylum Chordata; class Actinopteri; order Argentiniformes; family Microstomatidae; genus Nansenia; species Nansenia antarctica. Next base: position 19,244,392 of record NC_137677.1, on the reverse strand, counting down.
CTGCACTGCCTCCTTCTGCACTGCCTCCTTCTGCACTGCCTCCTTCTGCACTGCCTCCTTCTGCAGCACCTCCTTCTGCAGCACCTCCTTCTGCACTGCCTCCTTTTGCAGCACCTCCTTCTGCATTGCCTCCTTCTGCAGCACCTCCTCCTTCTGCAGCACCTCCTTCTGCACTGCCTCCTTCTGCACTGCCTCCTTTTGCAGCACCTCCTTCTGCATTGCCTCCTTCTGCACTGCATCCTTCTGCAGCACCTCCTTCTGCAGCACCTCCTTCTGCACCGCCTCTTTCTGCAGCCTCTTTTCCTCTGCCAGGAGAGCTGTGGTGGTGCCGTCGTCTCCGATGAGCTCGAAGAAGATGTTGACATCCTCCATCGCCAAACAACTCACCCGGTGCTCTTCTAGGCTGGATGCGTACTGGTCTGGGACACACTTCCCTACGGCGGTGCCCACCAGAAAGGCGATGTGCCTGTAGGCACTGCCGTCACCTACTGCTCTCTTCAGCGCCTCCTTGCTGTAGGCCAGCTTCTTCAGCTTGGAAATTACATTCCTGATGACTTCACATTTGTCATCGTCTCGGAGGAGGACATTCGCCAGTTCCTCCACCTCTGTCACCTGGACCCATGGCAAGAAGGTTGCCCTTTACGTCATTGGTCAGAACACTGGCCTCTGACTCGCTGCCCCGGCCAACAAAGGCCTCCTGGTTGAGCAGCAGGAGTACTTAATTAAAGAGCTGCCTGAGTGTGGCATCCAGGACTATGATCTGCCTGGGGATCTGCGGCAGACGAGAGCCCACCCTCTTCACCCTCATGTCCATGTCCTGCACCGCGTCCATGGCGATGAGCCTGGCTTCGGACGACTGCCCAGCAAAGCTCAACAGGTGGAAGGTTTCAGCTCCTGCTTTGAGCTTTAGGGCGATGGCACGGATCATATCTTGGGCCATGCCCTTGGTGATGGCAGAGAGAACATAATTTCTCCCAGGTTGGGAGAGAAAAGAGGCAGTTGCATTCTCCATCAGCCCACTGATGTCCCTGGCAGCAGCAGCCTCCCATGTCTTCTCCATGGTGGAGGTCTTCAGTTTGGCCTCTGACCTGTTCTCTGTTAAGGATTCAGGGTTAGGGTTAGGGTTAGGGGTAGGACACTTCTATGAAATAAAAATAAAATATCTATAATAAATAATATTTAATAATATAATATATGCATGTATGTTGTTATCTAAAATCCTAACTGCAGTAATGTGATGCCTTGTTCTGTGATGCCATTCTTAAGTGAAATAAGATTTGACAGTATGGGGTGGCTGTGGCTCAGGAAGTAGAGCCGGCGTCTAATGATCGCAAAGTTGCCGGTTCAGAGATTCAATCTCTGATTGGCCACGTGTCGAGGTGTCCTTGGGCAAGACACTGAACCCCAAATCGCTCCCAATGAGCGGGCCAGCGCCTTGCATGGTACCTTGCCGCCATTGGTGTGTGAATGTGTGTGTGAATGGGTGAATGAGAGGCCATTGTAAAGCGTTTTGGAATATGGCACTGTATAAGTGCAGTCCATTTACAGTAGGGATGATGCTTCTGTATTACCTACCCAGGAAATGTTCATAGGCCATCTCTACGATCTCTGGGGAGAGATCTCCAACCATTTGAAATACCCTGGAGGGAGTGACCTCCTTCAGGAGTGAGCGAAGGACAGGAAGGAGGATCTTCTTGACCGCCTCCTCCTCCGCAGCTGGTCGGGTCTTGCACAGGAACAGGTCCATCCCCTCCATGGTTACCTTCATGTGACAGACAGAGAGTTGACTCAAGCGAGCACTTTGAGGTTTGTCTCCAGGAAATAGCAGTGTGTTGTGTTGTCATACCGTTCTGCCCATCAGCAGTGAGAGGCGGTGCTCATCCTGGATCTCCCTGCGGACTTCCTCCTCCATCTTCTCCATTCCGAGGAGCCTCTCGGCTCTCCAGAGCTGTGCACAACATTACACATTATTTCTTGCAGGAGAGTCAGGGCACTAATGTTAATAAAATGAATTGACTGTCTGTTATTGCTGGGTATGTCAGTAAACATGTTCATGTGTTGTCCTAGTAGGCTACTTACAAGTTCAAGGAGATGGAGCTGTAAGTTGGGCTCTTTCTCAGCCATGTCATCATACCTTCATGTGAATAAAATAATGTATCAGACTGCTATCCATAGAATAACCTATCTATACAGTTTGATAATGTATCAGACTGCTATCCATAGAATATATCAACCTATCTATACAGTTTGATAACATCTCTCACTCATCTTTGACTATGCAGAGGTGGATCTTAGACTTCATAGACATAGCCAGCAGGTTTATGGGAATTCTGTATAAACTTGAATTTTGTCATTGTATTTCTCTCCTGTGTTTAAGTTTTTGTTACCACTCCCTTGTATTATTCCTTGAAATAATAATACAAAATTGATCACAAAAAAAGAAATCACTCACTCATCCAGCAGGAAGGGCCTCTCCGTGTACAGCCAGTTCCTCATGTCCTTAGCTGTTATATAGGAGGGGACCTCCACCGGACGTTTCAGCAACATGAACGCCTTCATGAGCTTTTTCTGCAAAAGAGGGAGACACACATTAAAGTTTTAACAGTTTATCTCCTGTGCATTTGTGCCTGACTATTGTTTCAACTTACCTCCCCGTGGAATAGGGCTTCATAATCATAACCACCCTCCATATTAACTGTGGTCATGGTAACATAAGGGAGGGAGAAACATGAAAAACCAACGAGTTAAAACAGCAAGTAACTATAAAATATAGACACATATAAAAAATATTATACTGAACATGTAATTTCTGATACATTGGAGGAATAAATACCGAATGAAGAACAATCAATAATGGTTATTGATCGTGAATACTAATAAAACGCAGTGACAAACGGATTTCGCTAGAGAGTCGAGTATATTCTGGCAGGTCAAAACCTCTGTGAGTGAACTTGACTGTGCGGAATGTTAAAACATTGTGACTACATGATACGTTCTGAGTCAGAACTTCTGATACATTATTGCGTGGGTCGCTGAGAGATGTGTTCTCATTGGAGGGTGACAGCGCCACTCAGTGGTAGAAGAATGTTACTGCACCGTAACTGGACTGAGATGCCATCTGTTTGAGGGGGATAATAATGACCATGACTCTTGAGTGGGCCTGTCGCCTAACGGTGTTTAGTTAATTACAACTCCAGGTAAAACACATCCAGACTGATGAGCCAATTAGAGCATCCATAAAAGTCCGGAAAATTAAAATTCAGAATAAAAGTCAGAAAAAATAAATTTCAGAATAAAAGTCAGAAAAATTAAATTTCAGAATAAAAGTCAAAATTTCAGAATAAAATACAGGAAAAGTTGCCTACAAGTTTGCTGATGAGGGCAAATGGTAGCGATGAAAACAAATGGATTATTTCAGCTTTGCAAAATGTTCAGGCCCTGTATGTTTTCCTTGATACTGTTGCTCTACATGCTATTTGGTGTCACTAAGCTTGAGTTGTGGACTGTGGAGATTTTACAAAAGATGAAAAGTAATTTTCATGTTAAGATTATATTGAGTGATTAGAATCGTGTTGAGTATTGACTACTGCAATTGTACCCTAGTTGATTGAGGCATACATTAGGCCTAATACCAGTCTATAGACTTTTTCCTTGACATTTCCTCTCAGGTTTTCTTCATAATCACAGCATTCTTTGGCACAGGGAACATAGCATCCATTAACAGGTACAGTAAAAGAAAGACTAAGGCTATGAAACCCTTTTTTTTATGAGTTATCATAAAAGTTATTAATTCCCACTCTGTATTATTTTATACAGAAGAGTGGAGCTTCCTCATGCTTTCTCTTATTCCCTCTCACTTTCTCTCTTTCTGAACTAGTTTTGACCCAGCCTCTGTGTACTGCTTTCTCACAGTCTTCAACCCCTTCATCATGGGAGGACTGATGATGTGGAAGGTACCCCCCCCCACACACACACACACACACCTATCAAACCACACACATATCCAACCACACTTACGCACACATCACATGAAAATAGGTTTAAAGAAAACAATGCTCTCCATCTTCAGTTGTGTCAGTGTGCGGCTAACCAATATGTATTTTTAAGGTTAGATTGGGGTAGGCCTACATACTGTGTTCTCATTATGGTAGGTATTGGAACCCAGTTTCTTGTTGGTAGTGGTTCCAAAATGAGCCAACGGACCCCCATCGGCATCCGAAGTGATATAAAGAGTTTACCTCGATCAATTATCTTCATCGATATCACATTTTTTTCACAATTTTGCATGCTATACGACCATTTTTTCCCCGAGACAGTAAACACGGCCCTGGTCGGCCAACCCCAAAAAATCCCCCCCCCCCCAAAAAAAAAACAAATTCTGATACATGAGAAAGGTCAAAGGTCAAAGATGGTGCCAAAATATCTCCAAATGGCCTAAACATATAGGTGTCCGCCTAAACATACCTGTACTAAAACAGGTACAAAGTTGCATTTGCTCACATTACTAGCATCGACTTTGGCACAAGTACTAATAAGACCCTGGAGTACTGATTCCTAGATGATTTTGGCTTCGTTATCAGGTTTCCAAGGTGATATTCACTGTAAAAGCTGTAGTTTTTTTAGGCGGAGACTGAATTTGAGATGTTTTATAATGTTCTAGCTCTATTTGCTCTGACACAGTAACATAGATTTTGATTCTGACACTTCTACAGCCACCCCACATGTGTTAGCTTTCATTTGATAACAATATCATTATGAAGGCCCTTGTGATTGTGGATATATTCTATATTCACTGTGGGCATGTCATTTCGAGCAGAAAACCAGAAAAATGAGGTGGATAAGAAGAGGTTTTTAACTGACTTAATCGAAACATGTTGGAACTTTCGAACAAGCAGGGGGAAATATCAAATGTGTGACTGAAGATTCACAATGACAGCTCAATTTTGCAAAAGTTCATTAAGGCCTAGGAGTTTCCATTGTATCTTTGGTGGTAATGTATTGAAGACAGCTATGCAATGAGTCAAGTAACCTAATGTGCAATATTGTTAGTATTTAGGTGTATTAGTGTGTGTTTAGGTTGATGTGATGAATGTGTTGTTTATTAAGCTACTTGTTGGATACTAAAAATGAAGAATATAGTTCTGAGTAGTTTAAGACTATTTAGAGAGAGAGAGAGAGAGAGAGAATTTTGACAACACTTTATTTACATATCATTCTGACATTACAGCAAAAAGCATTACACAATTACCTGTACATAACACTCGTCTTCCCTTCAAGAAAAAACTACAGACGATTTGATAAACAATTCTTAAAAACACAACAAAACAAAAAATCAAGTCAGCTCAGTTGCCAATGCCAGCTCATCCACTATTACAGAGCACAACACTCCCTCATGTGCCCATATAATGGCGAACTGATCCAAATTGTTCATAGCTCTATAATAGTTAAAATCTATGCCCAGTCTGGCCTTGATCATCTTTTTAAAAAGACATACAGCATCATGATCCGAGACCTGTTTTACTTTATTTCTCCTACTGAGATACACAGCCATCTTTGCTCTCCCTAAAATGAAATTAAACAGATGACACTTGTTTTTTTCTTTTTTGCTGTATTTAAAACCCAAAATGTACCTCTCTTTCGAGAACACCTCTTTACCAGACTGGAAAAGTCTCTTTACTAAACCTAACAGAGGCAACAGCCTGGGGCAATCTAGAAAACAGTGAAACACTGTCTCCCTTTGCGCACAATAAGGACAGTCATGTGAGACATTAGGGTTCAATAGGGAAATAAAAGCATTGATAGCCACTATGCCATGTAAAACCCTCCACTGCAGATCGCCAATTATTTTGAATAATGGTGGTTTGTACAGTGCTCGCCACTCTGGTTTCACCTCATCACTGAGACCAAAGTGTGCTCTCCAGGGAGTATCACCTCTCCCGTTGAGCTTCTCTTTGTGGAGAACCTTGACCAACAGTCTGTACATACATTTACCTTTAACCACATCAAGAAACACACCAGAAACATCTCCTATTGCTAAAAGAGGCCCTGTGCAGTTTTTAAAATCAGGCTGCAGCTTAACTGTAGGAAAAAGATCCTCATCACTAGGATGAAGAGACCCGTTTTTATACTCTGTCAACATGCGACGTTCTATCTCACTGAGCCCCTGCCTCCATTTTCCCAGCATCATATTGACCATCCTGATGGATTTCACCTCCAAACGCGAAGCCAGGGCAGCAGCATTGTCCATGTTTGCCCCTGTCAAATCCACAACATGTCCCAAAGTGGTGACCTTTGACCTGCAGAGCTGTTCGGAGAGTGTCAGTCCCGGCCCACCAGCTACATCCAAACGCGCTCCCAGTACAACTGGCTCTTTCAACAACCAGAACAATGACTTTGAGTAATCCAGTGGTCCTTTCTCGAACAAACTCCATATTTTAAAAAGCACACGGTAAAAAACAGGTAGAACATTTAAACGAGCACCGCTAAAATCCATTAAAAACAGAGAATTCGACAGTCCCAGTCCTCCATCCGTTGTAGTATGGCACAAGCCACCGGCCTCCACACCAAGTCTTTTGGCCCATAGAAAAGTCTCTGAATGAACTGGAGTCGGAAAGTTGCACCCCTACTGCACAGGTGCACAAGACCCTGCCCACCCTCCTCCTTGGGCAGGTACAAAACACTCTGGGGCACCCAGTGCAGCTTGTCCCAAAAAAAATCTAAAAAACAAGCTTGAAGTTTAGGGAGAAGGTCTACTGGGGGGTCAACACACATCAGGCGGTGCCACAGTGTGGAAGTCACTAGATTGTTGATTACCAAAACACGACCCCTATACGACATGTTTGGTACAATCCATTTCCATTTCTTTAAACGACCTTGAGCTATTTCTAGTACGTTCTCCCAGTTTTTACATTTAAAAGTCTCATCCCCTAAAAACACACCCAAATATTTAAACCCTCCCTTCTTCCAATGCAGGCCCCCTGGTAAAATGAGTCTACTACTCAAGTTACCTACCATGAGTGCTTCGCTCTTCCCCCAATTGACCTTAGCCGATGAAATCAAAGCAAAACGTCCCACATTTTCAACTAACACATTAATATCCTCCTGTTTACTTATAAAAATAACCAAATCGTCTGCATATGCTGATAGCTTAAAAGGTGCGATGCATCCAGGGACACTTACACCAGAGAGGCTTGCCCTGAGTCTGTGTAGCAGGGGTTCAAATGCCAGGGAATACAGCATTCCCGACAAAGAACACCCCTGCCTAATACCCCTCTGAATTTTAAAAGGAGCACTCAAACCACCATTAATCTTTAGCACACTCTCAATGTTACTGTACATGGCCTTGATCTTGGCTATGAGACCCGGGCTGAAACCAAAAGCCTCCAGAGTTTTCCACAAGTACTGATGTTCAACCCTGTCAAAAGCCTTCTCCTGGTCTATGGAAATAAGACCAGTTTCCAACCCCAAAGCACTAGAGATGTCAAGAAAATCCCGAATCAAAAAAAACATTGTCACTGATCAACCTGTTAGGCACACAATAGGTCTGGTCACGGTGGATCACCTTCCCCATTACCTCTCTCAGCCTGGTAGCTAACACCTTGGAGAGGAGCTTATACTCGGTACACAGAAGTGAGACAGGCCTCCAGTTCTTAATCTCCATTAAGTCTCCCTTCTTTGGCAACAGCGTAATTACTGCCCTCCTGCAGCTCAGCGGCAGCTGTCCTCCAGTGAGACTATCTCTGAGTACCATCAGGAGATCCTCCCCCATCACTGACCACATTCTCTTATAAAACTCCACAGGCAACCCATCTATACCTGGAGCTTTCCCATTTTCCATGCTCTGCAGGGCAGTATGGAGCTCATCAAGAGACACATCCGCCTCCAGCTCTGCGCTGGACTCTTTTTCTACCTTTGGTAGACCTTCATAAAAATCATGCGATACCTCCTGCTCCTCTCCAAGTTCAGACTGGAAGAGGCTACTATAAAATCCAACAGCATGCCTCCTGATGTCAGTGGACTCAGACAGTATATGACCTGTGTCTGAGCGCATGCTGTGGATGAGCCTCTTCTGACCATTCTTGTGCTCCAGACCAAAAAAGAAACGGGAAGATGCATCCATCTCCGAAATGTTTCTAAAACATGACCTCACCAGAGCACCCTGTGCTGAGATACCTAACAGGTCAGCCAGAGCAGACTTTTTAGCTTTGAGAGCCCCAATATGGCCTCGATCTCCTGTGGATTCTGCGAGCTCTTGAAGCTCCTCCACATCAATCTCTAGAGCCTTCATAGATCTGGCTATATCTCTAGTAACATTTTGAGTGTACTGTTGGCAAAACTGCTTAATCTTGCACTTAATCTTGCACTTCACGCAGATACGAAGTTATTATTCACCAAACAGGTACTGAAGGTTTTCATTTGTACATTGATAACGGAGCCCATTCCTCTAAGTGCCTTCTACCATCACCTCATCAGCTCACCAACAGTCACGTCATCACACACATTTGTACAGTTCAAAGGGATTCTCTTCGATCTCAATTCCGCAAGATAACATAAAAACTTGAATTGCATTTCAAGAACAGCGTTAAAGAAACAAAAACGATGACTCTGTTGCCCGTTCTTAAGCCAAGAATAGTGTAACCTTCCCCCCCCACTCAAAACACTTAACATATTTGCTATTTTGTAAATATCTTTATTTTTTAATTCATTCGAAGCGTTCAACTTTTCTTTTCTTTTTTCTTCTTCATTGGAGTAGAAATAGAGATTTGTTATGTATTTAGTGCCTAATTATAGTGGGAATTATTTTTGGTAAAGACATAGCATTAATATGCAAAGAGATGAAGATATACACGACGTTTGTTAACAGATTAAATAGATTGAGTAACACAACAGCATGGAGCCTTGAAGCTACACTGAAGCTACACTGAAGCTGCACTCAGCTACACTGAAGCTACACTGAAGCTACACTGAAGCTGCACACACCACCAGGCCAGAGAGAGCCTCGCATTCTGGTGCAGGGCGTTGGAGACAGGTCCTATATTTACCCCCGTTAGAAACATCAGAGTCGTTTAAAATAAGCAGTGACCAACAGGATCATGTAAATGTTCATGTAACTTTATTTCCAAATATACAAATATATCAAATAAATTGGCAACCCCCCCCACAACAACCATCCTAATAATAATTCAGAACAAAACTAAAGTAAACACACAGTAAGTATCTGGGCAAAATGTAAAAGTATAAGGTTGTCACTTTGTTTTGTTGAGAAGATGATTTCCTGATGTAACATCCGTTGGGGGCTTGGTACAGGGATGACTGATGTACTGACAATTCCTGAACAACATGTTTGTGATTAATAAAACTAACTTCCAATATCCTAACGTGTGGTCTCCGTTTCTCTACAACACCAAACAAACACAACTGACTCCATCTTGTAGATACAGTAAGGCTTTGGAAACACAGCCCCGTTTAAAACATCAGTGTAGTTAATAAGCAGTGACACATAGGATCAAGTAAATGTTCATGCAAACGTTATTTTAAAATACACACAAATACATAAATCTAGTACTCCTAGAACATCAGAATGGACAGTAGAGACAGACAGGAGAGACAGACAGGAGAGACAGACAGTAGAGACAGACAGTAGAGACAGACAGTAGAGACAGACAGGAGAGACAGACAGGAGAGACAGACAGGAGAGACAGACAGACAGCTACATCCGTCGACGTGTTCTCTTCTAGTTGAAAGGAGACTGCACGTTCCACTTTGGCACTGAAGTCCTGAAACACAAGATGACCCCCTGGATGAATGCTGTCCACCACCTCACCCTAACACTGACCCTAACACTGACCCTAACCCTGGAGTCCTGCAATACAAGACGACCCTCGGATGAGACCTGCCCACCCAGCTCGTGGCTGACATGGATGGTTCATCCACTAGTCACAACTAGTCATACTGGGGATCACAAAACAAGTTGGACTGAAGCATCTGTGAGGTGATTTGGTGTCCCTTCAAAAGCTAGAATTGATACAATTGATACCAACGGACATCTGCCTAGCAAGCTTGTAAAGATGTCAAGCGTCTGTTTACATTACGTAAATGTACATATCATTAGACCTTTTGCTAGCATATCAGCCCAATAGAGCTCTCAGGTCTTCTGACGCTGGTTTTATGTACAAAAGAAGAGATTTGGTGATTCATTTTATGCACCCAAATTGTGGAATGCACTGCCAGTTTACATTAGGGATGCAACCTCTGCAAATATTTAAGTCAAGACTAAAAACCCATCTTTTTAATATTTCCTTTAAATGACTAAATAATTAAATTATGATTATATAATGATTGGAGCACTTCACTCACTCCCAACAGCACCGCAATCCTGGTCCACTCCCTCGTCACTTCCCGCCTAGATTACTGTACCTCTCTTCTCTTTGGTCTCCCCCACAAACTGCTCCACTAGATCCAACTGGCCCAGAACGCTGCTGCCCGTATTGTCACCAGAACCCCTGTCATCAGTCACATCACCCCCATTCTACACCAACTCCACTGGCTCCCCATCAAACACCGCATCGACTACAAAATCCTTCTCCATACTTTCAAGGCCATCCATAACCTCGCCCCTCCATACCTGTCCGACCTCCTCCACATCAACATTCCCACCCGGTCCCTCAGGTCTGCCTCCTCCATCAACCTGACCGTCCCCCCAGCCCGTCTGTCCACCATGGGGTTTAGAGCCTTCAGCCGCTCCGCCCCTCGCCTCTGGAACTCCCTCCCCCCCGACATCATTCAATCTCATTAAAAACCCACCTCAAAACCCACCTGTTTACACAGGCATACCCGTGTTGATTTACTTTTCCCGTGCTGCTCTGCTGCTGGCTATTTTTTTATACTGTATATTTCTATGTATTTTGTGTTTTGAATTTTGTGGCTGTTTTTAGATTTGTTGTTGTACGGCGACCTTGAGTGCCATGAAAGGCGCCTTATAAAATAAATTTATTATTATTATTATTCATATTCGGCAGTTTTATATTGATCACAGTCTCCACTAATAAAAGCTGAGTTATTTTCCTTGCGTAGAAGTTGAATGTCTTTGTTGAACCAGGGTTTATTGTTGCTGTGCATTTTCACTGTTTTGGTGGGAATACACAACTCCTCACAAAAGTTGACGTATGACGTCACAGTGTCGGCGAGTTCATCGAGGCTGTTCGCACCTGCACCAAATAGGTCCCAATTTGTGCACTCGAAACAGCCTCTCAGAGTATCAGTGGCAGTTGCAGTCCAGGACTTCACGGGTTTGGGTGTCGTATTGCAGGATTTAAGTTTCTGTCTATATTTCGGGACGAGGAGCAGCATGGCATGGTCGGACCTTCCCAGCGGTGCCCTCGGGAACGAACGGTAAGCCTCGTCGATTGTAACGTAGCAGTGGTCTAGTATGTTAGCTCCTCTGCTGGGGCAGGACACCTTGTTGTTTGTAATTGGGAAGTTCGGTGCGCAGGTTGGTGTGATTAAAATCGCCGAGCACAATAACTGCTGCGTCGGGATTAGAGTTTTCCACAGAGGAGATGTAGGTGGCTAGATCTGTGATTGCTGTGTTAGCATTAGCCGACGGTGGGATGTACACCCCTACCATAACAACTGAGGAGAACTCTCTGGGAAGATATGACGGTCTGCATTTAATACTGATGAATTCATGGTGGGGGGAGCAAAAATTGCTAAGCATTGTAGTATTTGTACACCAGCGTTGATTGACCATAAAACAGATACCACCACCTTTGGTTTTTGTAGAGAGCTTGGCTGACCTGTCGGCGCGGTGAAGAGAGTAGCCTGGCGGGGTTACAGCTTGGTCCGGCACGGTGTCGTCTAGCCAAGTCTCGGTCAGGCAGATGGCAGAGCAGTCCTTGTAATCCTTGCTGGTTTGGGTTAGAAGAAATAGTTCGTCGGTTTTGTTTCTGAGAGATCTGACGTGAACCTAGAGAGCACCCCGGCGCGTCGCCTTCTCCTGCCCGGTTTTTGCCTCCCGGGTGTCGGGTAGCCAGGTGAGTTTGTAGCCAGTATATCCACCGGTAACGTTGAGAAATAATCCAAGGCTTAAATTGGACTGTCTCTGAGGGATAGTAGCTCCCATCGGGTGTACACGATCAGACAAGACACATTTTCGACATATAACATAAACAAGAGTGCGAGACACAGAATCAGAGCTTTCTCGACTCACATTCGGGGAGCAAACATCCATAAGCTCCTTTACTGGTACCATACCTCAGAGGCCCCATGGTCTGTAATAGAGGAACCTGTGTACAGGAACCTCGCTATCTGCTCTGCTATGTTCTCCCTATCCCTCTACTCCTGTTTCCCGATACTCAAAGAATCCTATTGTCATAGCTTCTCTGAAAAGTTGGTTCCAATTCCGTCGCTACTTTAAATTCTCCCCCACTTCAACTTTAGGACCAGTCTCCGCAAACCATTTGTTCCCACCATCCACGATAGATACCGCCTTCTCATTATGGAAGAGGAAGGGAATAAGAAATATTAGGGATCTGTACTATGAGGGAATTTTCTCCACATTTGAACACTTACTGGACAAATACAATCTGCCACGGCACCATCAATTCCGATACTTCCAGATCCGCAATTTTGTTAAGTCCCAATTCCCAGAATTTCCTTCAGTACCGGCCCTGTCACTATGGGAAGAATTATTCAAACTTAAACCCTCGAACAACTCACTAATTTCTCATATTCATGGTCTTCTTATGACTTTTGGGGAACAAATCCCCCTCAAATCTTGATCAGCCTGGGAAGAGGAGTTGGGAAGGAGTTTCGAGGATGACTGGTGGAGGGAGGCAATTAGTAGAATCAACTCTACTACTTCATGTGCAGGACTGGGCCTCATCCAATTCAAGTTGTTCCACAGGCTCCACTATTCTAAAGCCAGACTGACAGAAATATTCCCAGAACTGGATGACAAATGTGATCGGTGTAGCCACACCCCCGCCAACCTTAGTCACATGTTTTACTTTTGTCCCAAATTGCAACCATTTTGGGAAACATTTTTCAGGACTGTCAACTATTTGGGGTGTAGATTTACAACCCTGCCCTCAGATATCCATTTTCGGAGTCCCCAAAACCATCTTCAACCTAAATAATATTCAGAAAGATGTAATATCATTCTCTTCTCTCATAGCTCGGAGAAGAATTATTTTATATTGGAAGTCCACTAGCCCCCCAACAATCAACTCATGGATAGAGGACATGATGAAATTTATAAAACTGGAAAAAATGTAATTTACACTTAGGGGTTCCTCTGGGAACTTTCTTGCCAGATGGCAACCATTTTTGTCACATATAGACAACATGTCTGAACTTCCAGAGTAAATGTTTCTTTCTACACTCTGTTTTCCTGTAATTATCAATTATTATTTTATTTTTTACATTGTTGCTCTCACCAACTCATTTTCATTTTTAGACCCCTCTGAGCAATCTTTTCTCTTTTTTCTTCTTTCTTTCTTTCCTTCTTTCGTTTTCTCTTTTTCTTCTTTTCTTTTCATTTTTTTTCTTCCTGTCTTTACCCCGCAAACCTTATTTATTTATTATATTTTCGCTACTACATGCTTATTACTATAACTACTGGTAATAACATACTAGTCTGAGCCTGTACAATTATTACACCCCTTTTAAAAAATGTCTTTGAAAGAAGGTACTTAGACTATAATTTGTCTTCGAATAATGTGATATGCTTGCATTGTATGTACTTGTGTAAAGAAAATAATAAAAAATCTATTAAAAAAAACGTGCGGATGGAAGGTTACAGAATATAGTTTTCCCACAATTTGACTTTTTGATTTTGTTTTACACATTTTGCAACTTGCTCGCATGGCTACAATTGTGTGTCTATATTCACAATTATTACAGCAAAATGTTTGGCAGCACGCTTCACATGTGTGTCAAATGTTGTTGATCTTAGTTTTTACGTTGTGATGTAATCGTGTTTTAAATGCTGTGATGGACTTATAAGATTTAATATTTTTTTAATAAGATTTACATTCATTGATATTGTGTGATTTTCTTGCTGTGTTCAAGCTGTAATGTTCATATGCTGTTGTTGTATGTTATCAAGAGCATAAGTCTTTTCTAGGTGTCAGAGTTTTAGATAGAAGTCGCTGTTTTGACAGATGTGAACATTGTTGTTTAAAATAAAAACCATGTCTCCAACCTCGAAAAAATAAAATAGTAGTAGTAGTATTGTTGTGAAGGCCCACAGTTTAGAGCCAGTTTAGTTTCCCCAAACCAGCCCTATTTTGCCCCAGTTATTTCCTTTGTTATTTTCTATACTATTCATATACGTTTCGTGAAGTGTATGTATTGTTATTGTAATGTTTATGTATATGTTTGATGACGTGGTATATCCGGGGTGTTCCCGTGACCCGGATGCTAGGTTCGGTGGTGTATATATAGGAACGGAAGTGCTCAGTGTGTCAATGTGTGATGAGAATCAGAACGAGAGAGACCAAACGAGAGAGAGTAACGAGAAGTCAATCTAAGATGGCGGATTCAGTAACACGCACACCGTGCAGAAGCTGAAGACGCCAGGAGAGTGATTATCGAGTTCAGAGCTGTGATAGCCCGTTTAGTTGTGTTCCCGTTAGACAGCCTTGCCAGCAGCCGGCTGTTAAACGTTGGACCAAGCGAGACGCCAAACTGGACAGAATCGTCGCCTCCACGAGCGGACTGCGACCGAACGCTGACTCCATCGGAGCTTCGACGTGGACCAGCGGACCTGGGCCCTTCACCTCGTCGTGGACCACGAAGAAGGCCCTTTCCCTCCGCGTTGCTACGTCACCCCCCCCCTTTTGTCTGCTACCTTCCTCGACGCACATGCCATCCAACCAGGCCTCAACGCGCACCACAGTCCGGGACTATAAGCCTGTTCAGGCCAGATACTATGAGTGAGTGAGTGTGTGTGTGGCCGGCGGGGAGGGAGTGTATATATCGGGGGATGTATACATCAGTTATGTAAATAAATGTGTTTGTTCATATGTGATACCGTTACCGTGTGTTAGTTGTTTGTATGCTAATGCTAATTCCAAGGCTAATGCTAATGCTAATTCCAATGCTAATGCTAATGCTAATTCCAATGCTAATGCTAATGCTAATTCCCATGCTAATGCTAACGATAGTAACTGCTAGTCTAACGGTTTGCTGGCGCCCCCTGCCTGTATCCTCCTACACTGCCTATTTAGCTTAGAGTTAGTTAGATAACCAGCCCCTTCCTAAATCCTACAGTCCTTTTAGCTACTCCCTGGTTACAAGTATAGTTGTATTTGATGTAATCAGGGCGCCATTGGGAAAGAGAGAAATTTAAAATATACATAATTAATGCAAAATAAACAAACAAAGTCATCTGGTCTTTTGTTCTTTTACTTAAGTTAAGTGTAGTAGTATTTACAAAATATAACAGTAACAAGTAACAGTAACAATAGCCAATGTAGCTAATAACAAAGTGTTCAATTTTCAATTTGTAACAAAGTCTTTCTCTACGGGAGTCCACGACGCACACGGTTGAATTGGCCTCGTAGTTGGCCAGCAGGTGAGACAAAATACCTCTTGAAGGTGTCGCGAATTAGTAGAGCCTCTGCAGATGCTCGGTTGCCCCTTGGCCTCTGGATCTCCTGCAGACCCGCATAGCCGTCAGCATCGTCGCCATCGATGTCATCCTGGCCGGAGTGTCCCTCTACTCCATGGCGCAGGTAGTTAGCACGCAGGTTGCCTTAATTATACTGTCTACCAGGTCAGGGTTCACCTCCATTGGCCTTTTGTAAACCCTGAAGCGCTGGGTCAGAATGCCGAATGCATTTTCTGAGATGCGGCGTGCTCTTGACAGGCGGAGGTTGAAGACGCGCTTGTCCTCTTCAAGATGCTTTCCGGGGTAGGGTCGGAGGAGGTATGGCTTCATGGGGAAGGCTTCGTCTGCCACGATGACGTGGTTGACCTTCCCCAATTCAGGTGCAGACGGGAGCTCTGATGGGGGAGGAACATTCAGTGTTCCACGCTGGAGGGCCCGTCCCAGTGCAGAATGGGTGAATATGCCTCCATCGCTGTTCCCACCATAGTTCCCCACATCGATGGCGAGGAAACGGTAATCTGCATCAACCAATGCTAAAAGAACCACACTGAAACTGCCTTTATAATTAAAAAATAAGGAGCCAGTGTTTGCAGGGGCCTCAATTCTGACATGCTTCCCATCTAGAGCTCCAATGCAATTGGGGAAGTTCCAAACCTCATTGAACCTCCCTGCCGTGTACTTCCAGATATCCTCTGTTGGAGCTGGCATGTACTTTTCTTGAAGTTGCAGCCAGATTTGGTCACAGGTCTCCCTCACTATCTTCCCTACAGTGCTGATGCCCAACCGGAAACTGCTGGCAATGGTGGTGAATGAGTCTCCAGTGCTGAGATATCTAAAATCACAAAGGAGAAAAATGAATTAATCAATTAACAAATGTGGGTGCATGTGAGTGTGTATGTTTGCAACATGCTTCAATTATGCGGCAGGTCATCATAAGGTGTAGCCTAAAAGGGCCTGTGTCCACATAGTGTCTATTTCTGAGCGCTATGTAATTAAATTAGATGATACAGTGGATACGTCCAGGTAGGCTATATTATATGTAGCCTATTATACAGTATGTATAATGTAGGCTCTCTCATATTTTGATGTGCATATTTTTAGTGCGTACAATTTGGATTCAACTCTTTTACGTATGTGTGTGTGTGTGTGTGTGTGTATAGAGAGATCTTCACCTGCTAATAAAAGATCTGAGGAATTATCCAGATCATTTCCAGGTTTACCTCAGGATGTCAGTGGTCCAGTTTGATTCGCTGCTAGCAATACTGGAACCACACATCATAAAGAAGGCCACATACTATTAGGACACAGGGGCGTGTCCAGGGGGGGGCCAGGGGTGGCTCGTGCCACCCCTGAAATCTGATTGGCCACCCTAGGTGCCACCCTGATTGATTGGCTATCTGCCTAGTCACTCAGAGCAGAGGCCACTTCGCGCCACGAGACGAACTTTTCGAACAGAACACATTTTTGATCAGCGGTGAGGTGTGCTGGTCTTGGCGCTCCTGAAGAAATGTGAGTACCATTAATAACGTTAGACTTTTGCATAGCTACATATACAGTAGGCTACGGTGTTGTGCTAGTGGTTAAAACGTTTTAGCTGTAACATTATATTTTGTAGTAGGCTACTCTGGTCTCTCATCATCCGATCTCAGCTTGCTAGCAAACCCGTCGTCGAAATGCTAGCTAATGCTAACGTTAGGCTATAGGCTAGGTAACGTCAGCTATATACATTTGAATGCTTGAGTATGTTTTGTTTGTGTATTGTGCAAGTTATAAAGTGACATGTGTTATGTGATGGTTAATGTTACAGTATGAAAAGAAATCAGAGCATTCAGGGTTTCTTCCAAAGAAAAACCCCCAAAAGGACAGAGCCGCAGGACAGAGCAGCCAGAGCTAATGTTAGTCAGTCAGAGGATGAGAGCCAGCTGGAGGATGTAGACCCAGTTAGCCCACAGCCCAAGAGCCTCCAGCTTCTGCTGTACACATGGGTATGTATGTAACATTCCGATAGCTCCAGATGTATTTTTAGTAAGCACTTATTTGATAACCGTGATAATGTAACATTGTGATTAATTGCTATACATTTAAACTAAAGCCGAATCTTGTCGATTAAGCCTGTATGGGTATTCATATTGTATTCATTTGAGTTTGGTAGCTAACATCGGCCTACTTACAAAAAAGGCTGATTTTGTCATTATGATGACCATTTCTGTGATTTTGTAGAGTCAAACAAGGATCATACTGATGATGAAGGCTGCACATCAGCTTCACCTGCACATCAGGGTATGTACAGTATACAATACATACAATATAAGCCATCTACTTCTCTGCTTTCAGGTTGTTATGAATACAACTATTACTATTACTATTACTACTACTATTAAATTGATACAACTATTACAATTCCTGCATTGCTTTAGGTGTGTCTAGTCAGCCACTCTCAGTCTCAGACTATGATACTGACAACGAGGACCAGCCATCAGTACCTGCAGGCCCTGCATTTTCCTGTGGGGACAGTGATGTGGCAGGCCTTGCTGCCCCACGTGGACCTCCTGGTAAGCCTTAATATGTAATTATTCATATTAAATATACTGTAGCCCGCTTAATATATTGTACTACTTCAATTTTTTAATCTATGTATTAATGCACCAATGAGTACTTCTGTCTCAGAGACTTGAAGGCAGGATCTGATTATCAGGCTTTTGTCACAGATATTTCACAGTCAAGAGCAGAAGGTCCCACTCAACCTCGGCTAAAGATTTTTCCCAAGACTGTCCAAGGTGAGAAGAGGAGGTTGTTCAATCCGCCGTGGTATCAGCTGCATTCATGGCTTGAATACTCACCAAGCAGAGATTCAGCCTACTGTTATCCTTGCAGACACTTTTCCCTGCCTAGTGCACCACAGTCTGTTTTCACATCAGAATCAGGTTTTTCAAATTGGAAGAAAGCAATGTTCAAAGATGGTGGCTTCAAGCAGCATGAGAAATCTGAGTGTCACACTAATGCCATGTTTGCTTTGAATGAGTACAAGAGGGCAGCACTTACAGATGCTTCCATAGTAGACCTGATTAACAAAGAATACAGAAAAAAAGTGCAAGAGAATCGCAGCTACATAAAAACAGTTGCAGATGTATTGCGTTTGACTGCAACTCAGAATATAGCCCAAAGAGGTCACAGTGACTCTGAAGAGCACAAAGGGAATTTCTTAGAAATTCTTGAAATGATTGCTAAACACAATCCTTTGGTAGCCAACAAAATGAAGGCACAAGGTAATGCAAAATACACCAGCAATACCATCCAGAATGAAATTATGCAGTGCCTAGCTGGTATGGTGCGTGATCTATTGTGGCAGAAGTGAAGAGTGAGTTTTTTTTCTGTGATTGCTGATGAAACCAAAGATCTGCAAAAGAAGGAGCAGCTCTCATTGGTTGTTCGATATTATTACAACGGGGCTGTCCATGAAAGTTTTCTGGATTTCAAACATGCCCAACATCTAGATGCTAAGGGGCTTAGTGACATGATCATCCAGTCTTTAGAAAACTATGGCCTCGACTACAAGTCTAATCTGGTTGGGCAAGGCTATGATGGGGCCTCAGTGATGAGTGGCAAACACTCGGGTGTGGCAGCCAGAATTAAGGCAGAGGCCAAGCATGCGTTTTATGTACACTGTAATGCGCACTGTCTGAACCTGGTCTTAGTTGACACTGTAAAGTCAGTCCCAGAGGCTGATTGCTTCTTCTCACGTCTTGAGAAGATCTATGTGTACATGTCTGGATCTTATGTGCACCAGAAATGGCTTGGTGTTCAAAAGGAGATGTATGGTGGCCAGGCCAGGGAGTTGGTAAAACTAAGTGACACAAGATGGGCATGTAGAGCATTGGCTTGCAGGAACTTGATGGATAGGTTACCAGCCGTGTTGCGTGTTCTTCAAGATATATGCACAGAAAATCATAGAGACAGATCCATTGATGCTCGAGGTTTGCTTGCACAGATTGACCTGACCTTCATTGGCCTCCTTGCAACCTTCAGAAAACTGTTTGGAAACACAAAGCTCCTTTCTGACTTACTCCAGTCACCTTCTGTTGACTTGGCTATGGCAGTGGACATGGTAGAGTCACTTTGTGATACGTTTCAGGAGTACAGGACTGAGACATTTTGTGATCAACTGTGGCACAAAACCAGGCTTGGTGGGTCTTATGTGACATGTACTATAGGTCTGTGACAGGGTCATTATGATAAAGACACATTCAGACAGAGACTACTCTACCCCATCCTTGATTCACTAATCTGTGAAATTAACAGAAGGTTCTCAAATAATGAAATAATAATGAAAGGCATACAGGCCCTACATCCTAAAAGCCATACCTTCCTGCAGGATGACCAGGTATTTGGCTTAAGTGAAACATATGGATGTGACCGTGAAGATCTTACTCATCAGCTTCACCAAGCTAGGAGAATTTTGAAAATGAAGGCAGAGAGTGGGGCTGTACAGTTGACAAGCACTTTAGACTTAACTGTGTTTTTAGAGCAATACCCAGAAGTTTTTCATGAGCTTTTCAGACTTTGCAAAATAGCTGTAACCCTTCCAGTCAGCAGCGCTGGCTGTGAGCGGAGCTTTTCAGCTCTAAAGCTCATTAAAAATCATTTGCGGACAACCATGCTAGACAGCAGGCTAAGCCATTTAGGTGTGTTAAGCATTGAATCAAGACGAGCTAAGGCATTGAACATGGATTACTTTATAAAAGTGTTTGCAAGCAAACACAAGAACAGGCGAATTAACCTGTTTTGAATCAGTGCAACGTATGCACAGTGTACTGGTATTGTTAACATTCAAAAACATGTTGATTCTATTTCTGGACAAAAATAAATAAAAATAAAATAAATAAATAAATAAAAAAGCAGAAAATTGGAATATCACCTAAACATGTATTTTTTCATTTAATTTATTAATTTGATAAATAGATGTTGTAAAATGTAACGTGTGTCGGCCTACGTACCTATTCCTGACTGAATTTCAACAAAAACTACATATTCCTTCAAAAACTACAACTCCCCCAGACAACTGTAACTTTGCAACAAAAACATATTGATTCTATTTCTGGACAAAATCTGTAGAAGAAAGAGGAGAAATCCGATTGTTTTCATATTATGTCAGTTTATTAGTTTTTTTTTCCAGTCCTAAACTACTCATCATCCTCCTCATCAGATAGACCTCTACAGATAGATATACCCCTCCAGTTAGATAGACCCCTACAGATAGATAGACCCTACAGATAGATAGACCCCTCCAGTTAGATAGACCCTACAGATAGATAGACCCTACAGATAGATAGACCCCTCCAGTTAGATAGACCCTACAGATAGATAGACATGGGTGATGTCAATATGATAATATGTGATCATCTCATGCATTCCCTCATCCTCCTTATGCATGTGTGATTCCCTCTGTGTGGTTACTAGTCCTCTCTGACCACCTCCAGCTAATTCAGTCAGGAATAGGTACGTAGGCCGACACACTTTACATTTTACAACATCTATTTATCAAATTAATAAATGAAATGAAAAAATACATGTATTATGTTAGGTGATATTCCAATTTTCTTTTCTTTTTTTTTCTTTGCAGAAAAAATTGTAAGAAAAAGAAAGGAGAGGCAGCTAGTTTTTTATGTTAATGTAACATATGTTTAAGAATTATTGTTTTTCCTTGTACCTGTACAGTGTTTTTTGTTTTGTTTTGTGTTACAATTGGAGTGCCTGCATGTTATAGTGTACAAAATGTGCTGGTTTGTTTAAAGAATAAAAAACATCTGAGTTTAATATTACATTTGTATGGAGCCACTCTGTTGTGTTGTGATTGGTAGCACTGGGACTTTTAAACAGGGATTGTAATTTTAGGGTGTGTTCTCACTAGAACATTTGCTTCACTTGGAATCAGAGTTTAGGATAAAATTCGCTTTGCTCTGCGTTGTTTGGAGCGGTGAGAACACGCTTTCTAAGTCACTCCTGGAGCAAACAACCAACACATGCTCCGGCGCTTGAAAAGGTTGGTTTCGCTCCGGTTAGAAACGACGCATCGAGGCTGTCCATAGGAAAACAACAGCGCATGCGTGTTGATCTGGATAAGAAAATTGTGCCACCCATGCATAACAAGGTGCCCCACCTGGGCCACCCCAGTGAAAAAGGTCTGGACACGCCACTGTTAGGACACATACTATTAAACCCATATGGGACCCACACAATTTGCCCAGTTCAAGCCCATACCTACTTGGTACCCACGTAGCCCACATTTAACCCATATGGGGCCCACATGGACATGTTGGCTGGGATGCTGCAGTTCCAAGTTTGTCCATTGTTGGCCGCTATGCTGGAACGGTGTTATGCCCTCCAATAGTCACGTGACTGTAAACTAGCACGCACAATCTCCCTCCAAAATTCATTCAATTCATTGATATCTATTGCAATGGCTCACGCTACTAAAGAGAACTATCAAAAGAAATGCAGTTCTTGTGGATATGTGCTACCAAATGCATTAAAGCAATGCGAAATCTGCAAAACAATGCAACCCTTTAAAAAATATCACAAATTGAGAGCCAAGGCTCTGGATAAAAATTTAGGGAGTTGGGCTGAAACAACTATGAAGCACAACAATATAGCCCGATTTTTGGATTCTATATTTTTGATGGTAAGTGAAGTCCAGTGTTCTTACTTTGTTCATCCTGGTAGTGATATTTAACTATTGTATTTTTTAATATTGCTATTATTGCACTGGCACTGAGAGAGATGACGAACAGAACTGTCCAGCTGGTCAGAAAGTGGGTGGGCCTCAACACACACTCCACACGGGGCATGTGTGCGGCCGTACCACCTTGTCAAGCCTGATCTCGTCAGATCTCAGAAGCTAAGCAGGGCTGGGCCTGGTTAGTAACCTGGATGGGAGTCCAAAAAGGGTGAAAGCCTGGTTGCCGTGGCACATATATGTGGCTTGGGGTTGGCATGTTCCCCCCATGTCCACTAGGGGTCTCCTTCACCCCACATGGAAAGACATGCCAAAAAGTGAACACCAGTCCCTGACCACGACGGTGAAGAACGCTACTTGGTCCCCGGGGCGCCGGGCGTCGGTTCAAGCCGCGCCAAAAGGGCGACCGCTGCCCCTGGCTGCCAGTGGAGGAATGGCAGCCCGGATGGGTTACAAAGGCAGAAGACAATTTCCACCTGGCAACCCGCCGAAGATAGTGCATGTGCTTGTGTGTGTGTTCACCTAAAAAACTTGCATGTGTGTGATCAGAGTGTAAAACTGCCGTGTGTGGCCATTAAAAGACCATCAAGGTCCGATTTCTCTTTCTCTTCTCCCATGTGGAGAGGGAGCGCTGGGAGTCCCCAATGTCGAGTGGGCCTACATAGCCACCAGGCTAGCCCACCTGCTCCACATGCTTAACAATGACGATGCCACCGTTAGAGAAATGGCCAGGGCCTCTCTCCTACTGGATCTACGCAGAAGGAAGATCCCCCTGGCCAGCGCACACCAGAACGACTTCCTCGGCTTCAGGAGGAAAGACTCTGGGAAACTGGATTCCCAGGCCAAGGGCTTCGGGGTCTGGTCTGACTGGCCGGATCTCAATGACCTCTGCAACCAGACTGGAGTTCAGCTAAGATGGACAGAACTTAACACACAGACTGAAGTCCCTGTCTCTGATGAGGTGATCACAGACCCCTGTGTGATTGTGAAGGCCGACATCACAACACCGCAGGAAGAGACTGTCGGACTGCACAGAGACTCTGCAAGGAGGGTTCTGCTCAGCCTGAAATCAGGCAGCACTGGTGTGGACTCAGACTACAGGGAAAGCTAGCCTGTTTGCAGTTCGCTGACCACTCAGTCTCACACTCAGTGTATAAGAACGTCGCTGTTGGTGAGGATGTTCTGAAATTCACCATCAAAGCAAGACTGCAGGTATTACCGACCAAGTTCAATCTGTCCACCTGGTATCCCCACACTCACAGTCCATTCTGTTTAAACCATCAGGATTCACAACACCTAGAGTCCATTGCACACATAACAAATGGATGTAATGCATACAAACACCTGTACATAGCTCGTCATGACCGTATTGTGGACATTGTGTCTGATACAGTACAAAACATCTTACCATCTAGCGCAGCCATGTACAAGCATGCCAGAGTGTTACCAGAGTGGTTTGGTTTTGCCAATGATGTTTTTTCCAACATCCCAAATACACCTGATGTTGTCTTTGTTGACACCAGCCACAAGGAGGTGCTGATTGTAGAAGTAGGCTGCCCCTTTGACCTGTACATGGACCAGACTTTCCAGGACAAGTATATCAAATACGAACCACTGCTTGGTACGATAACCAGCTTTGGGTACAAGTGCAAATTCAGCATACTTGTATTTGGAAGTCTGGGCCATGTATATAAATGCACCATGAGGGGTCTGAGAATTGCTGCAATGTCTAAAAGAAAGGCCAAACAGGTTGCCAAATTTTGCTCTGTCTCAGCTATTATTGGCAGCTTGGCCGTGTGGAGAAGGAGGTGTTATGTGTCACACAGAGAACAGTAAACCTACAGTGTCACACAGAGAACAGTAAACCTACAGTGTCACACAGAGAACAGTAAACCTACAGTGTCACACAGAGAACAGTAAACCTACAGTGTCACACAGAGAGCAGTAAACCTACAGTGTCACACAGAGAACAGTAAACCTACAGTGTCACACAGAGAGCAGTAAACCTACAGTGTCACACAGAGAACAGTAAACCTACAGTGTTACACAGAGAACAGAGCAGTAAACCTACAGTGTCACACAGAGAGCAGAGCAGTAAACCTACAGTGTCACACAGAGAGCAGAGCAGTAAACCTACAGTGTTACACAGAGAACAGAGCAGTAAACCTACAGTGTCACACAGAGAGCAGTAAACCTACAGTGTCACACAGAGAGCAGAGCAGTAAACCTACAGTGTCATGTTTTGTTTTATTTCATTTTAAGTGTTTTAAATAATGCTTTCAAGTGCTATCCTCTAGACATTACTTAGTGTCATGAAGTGTAAATGATTCTATGTACATTTCTAATAAAAATCAAATCAAAAAATCCAATCGGGGATAATGGCTTTAGAAAAGGCACACAAATACACGTATGTATTATACGGCCTCGGTGATTCTTGGGCTCATTATTTACATAAATGTTGTACATTCACATGATGTGGTCAAAAATGTGTGAAAGTGGCATGTTGAAGAGTTGTCATCCCAAATTCTGCCAAGAAATATGATATTACAGAGTGTAATGTTAGAAGTTGACGAGCCCAAAAAGATCGGCTTAAGAATGGTAACAGTCAGAGAAAAGCGTATCGCCGTCCGCAAAGCGGCCTCTTCCAGGTGATTGACAGGAGGGTGTGTGAATACGTGACTGAAAAACCTAACGATTGTATGCCCATACCCCAAGATGATAAAAATAACCTACATTGTTTCATTCATTCATTAAGACGATTGCCAGACGCATTGATGACATGACATGTCTGCAGACATCGAAAATGTTGTTTTGGAGAAGATACGTGGCAGTGGGCAGTTTGCTTTGCAACTTGAGTCTTGGCTCAACTCTTGGCCAATGCACGCTTTGTGGATGGAGACACAATCACAGAAAATGTCTTTTTTGCAAGACATTGCATAAAAAAAACAACAGGGGAGGACTTCAGTGGGACAGCTGCGTAAGTGTCTGCACTGATGGAGATAGCTGTTGTTCGTATGGTAAACTTTGTAAAAACAAGACCTCTGAAAAGCCGCTTATATGCAGCATTATGTGAAGAGATGGGAGCCCAGCATAAGACGTTATTGCTCCATACGGCGGTCCGATGATTGTCCCGCGTGTTTGAGTCACGGGAGGAGCTGAAAAGCGTTTTAACTGATGAGAAGTGTGATGACGCAAAGCTGCTTGCAAGTGACAAATTGTGCGCGAGGCTCGCATACATGGCCAACATACAGGGCCAGGCTTCGCACTGAGTGAGTATAACGACAAGTTCATATAATGTTACGTATATGATAGGCTACTATGTATCATTTTGTAACATTTGGGATGGCGGTGTGCCGTGGGATTTTTTCAAGGTAAGAAATGTGCCATGGCACAAAAAAGGTTGAAAAACACTGCTCTAGTCAAGCAGTTTCTAAACAGGATCGAGAATATGAAGCGATCTTCAATCCAAAAAATAAGGAAACGAAAGCATCACATTGGTGACTCAGATGACACAGACGAAATCCCTCCAGAAAAGAGAGCAGCAATCCAGGACACCTATGGGTACATTAACTGGCAGTTGAAGTTCCTTCCCCGTGGAGAGACACGAGAGCCAGCAGGCAAAGAAAGAAAAACGATGGTCTTGGGGTTGATGCCCACACTCTTGGTGGTGTTGTGGGTCTTGTAGATGCCAATGAGGCGGTCGGCGATCTCAAACATGTTGTTCCTCAGGGAGATGATGATGAACTGGGCGTTCTTGGTTTGTTCCTGGAGGGTTCGAGCGGGGAGAATGTTAAAGGAGACCAAATAGTCTTAATTACTACTAAATTACAGTATCAAATACTGCTGTTGATGTAACAGACCTAATAGAGAGTTTAGAGAGAGCTTTAGTTACAGAGGGCCTATCTTGTTGTTGTTTGTGGTCTGAGATGCTGTAAAGCCTGAATTTCCCCTCGGGGATCAATAAAGTAAACTGTGGGATAAAATAGAAACGCTGTGTTGAGACGATCTCTCTGTTGTTCCCTTGCTCTGACCTGGGGCATTCTGGCTGGCCGTCAGATAACAACACAGACTCTGAGACAGGAGGCAGCGGTGGTCCTATTAGGTTTTTGTCAGGAGGTTGGTCATCCTTAATGTTCTCCATGTCCATATTAAATCAGATTATCAGACGCAGTTTGGATGTTGCGACTTATAAATAGTGTGGACAGAATGTCATTTGCTCACTATCATAACATCAACTTTTGGTCTATAACAAATACAAGAATGTCATGGCAACCACACGCGGCAGGACATCTAAGCGTCTAATGACAGGAACATGACTGTTCCAATCGCCCTACCATAATGTAGATGCCATCCCTGGCCACTGCAGAGATCGTCCAGGCAACCCTTCCCCACCCCCTCTTTTTATTGTCCGCCGTCACCGATACGTTGTCTAACTTTCCCAATAATAATCTTTTTTTTTTTAAATGACCTCCTCTACCAAAACCTCCAACTCCAACTCCTGCCTTGTGAAATTCTTGGACCTCTTAGCTGCACTGCTGTCTTCCATTTTTAGTTAACCGTTATGACCGCGAGTGACCATAAGTTCAAAAGAGAGAGAGAGAGAGAGACACACAGTTGTAAAAATCACAGTTCAAAATCTAAGAACTTCTTAAGTGAGAAAACTAAGAAGGTCTTAAGACATAGGACAATTGTTAAGAAAAAAATTGTGAATAGTGTTTAAGAACATTCTTAGGAACATCTTATATTTTTTCTTAAGAATTGTCTTCAGAAATATCTTAAGAACACTTTTGTGAATCTGGGCCCAGGACTCTTCCTCGAACTGGCCGTCCGGCCAAACTGAGCATCCGGGGGAGAAGAGCCTTGGTGAGAGAGGTAAAGAAGAACCCAAAGATCACTCTGGCTGAGCTCCAGAGATGCAGCGGGGAGATGGGACAAAGTTCTAGAAAGACAACCATCACTGCAGCCCTCCATCAGTCTGCGCTTTATGGCAGAGTGGCCCGACGGAAGCCTCTTCTCAGTGCAAAACACATGAAAGCCCGCATTGAGTTTGCCAAAAAACACCTGAAGGACTCCCAGACTCTGAGAAATAAAATTCTCTGGTCTGATGAGACCAAAATCGAACTTTTTGGTCTTAATTCTAAGCGGGATGTGTGGACAACACCTGGCACTGCTCATCACCTGCCTAATACCATCCCTACAGTGAAGCATGGTGGTGGCAGCATCATGCTGTGGGGGTGTTTTTCAGCTGCAGGGACAGGATGACTGGTTGCAATTGAAGGAAAGATGAATGCAGCCAAGTACATTGATATCCTGGACAAAAACCTTTTCCAGAGTGTTCACGACCTCAGAATGGGCCGAAGGTTCACCTTCCAACAAGACAATGATCCCAAGCACACAGCTAAAATAACGAAGGAGTGGTTTCAGAACAACTCTGTGAATGTTCTTGAATGGCCGAGCCAGAGTCCTGACTTAAATCCAATTGAGCATCTCTGGAGAGACCTGAAGATGGCTGTCCACCAACGTTCACCATCCAACCTGACAGAACTGGAGAGGATCTGCAAGGAGGAATGGCAAAAGATCCCCAAATCCAGGTGTGAAAAACTTGTTGGATCATTCCCAAGAAGACTCGTGGCTGTATTGGCTCAAAAAGGTGCTTCTACTCAATACTGAGCAAAGGGTCTGAATACTTATGGCCATGTGATATCAGTGATTATTTTGTAATAAATCTGCAAAAATGTCTACAAGTCTGTGTTTTTCTGACAATATTGGGTGCTGTGTGTGCATGAACGAGGAAAGAAATGAAATTAATTGATTTTAGCAAATGGCTGCAATATGACAAAGAGTGAAAAATGTAAGGGGGTCTGAATACTTTCCGAACCCACTGTATATAATAATAATAAGAATATATTCTTATTATTCTTAATTATAATTTTAATTATGATAATTATAATTATTTTCATGTGGATTTCTGTTTAAATTATTTTCATGAACATTATTGCACTGTTTAATAGAGGTTTCACCTTCTGTTAGCGCAAATTATCAATAAAAGCAGCCTGTTTCGTCTACTCAGGATAAAAACATTTGCTACCACCCCCCCAAAACGCCATTTCCCTTTTTTTTTCAATTTTGAGATGAGGTGCTCTTTTGCCTCCTAAACATGTTTTCTTTCATATTAGTGACAATAAAACGTCGACAAAAACACATTTGGTTGTTTATTTTACTTGATTGTGGTGCATGTGTCTGTAAAATCCTCATAAATTCGCCAAAAGTTAGTGCTTTACCAAAACGGCTGCTGTCTGAAATACGGCAACCATGGGCTCGTTGGATAGATCTGTTTCTCTCGGTGAAAATGGTTGCAAAAAAATATACAACGCCCCTTGAATCAGCAACCAATCACTAAAATAGATAGGTTGCATTCTTTGAAAATACGCGATCCTATTGGTTGATGCGAAAATTCTCGAATGTGATTGGTTCTCGTGTCCCATGTGACGCGGAAGGATTGACTCAGTGGAGTTACGCAGAAGGATTGTACCAGTGGAGAGATAAGTTAGACAAGAAAAGATAAGAAAACAAACATGATGAAAGTTTCATGTTTCAAATTCAGCAAAAAGAGGCAGATGCAGCTCCGCTTGGCCAGAGAGAAGAGAAAGATGAAAGGTGAAGTGGACGTGGAGGAAAATGTTGATGCTATTCAAAGTGCTTCGAAGGTAAAGATATTGCACAGTCCCTCTAGCAGTGTTTCCCAACCCTCTCCTCGGGGCACCCCAGCACACCTGATTCAACTAATCAAGTATAAAGCAATTATGGTTTGTACTTGATTAGTTGAATCAGGTGTGCTGGTGGTGGAACAGATCAAATATGTGGTGCGGCTGGGGTGCCCCGAGGAGAGGGTTGGGAAACACTGCGTATTGCACGGGAGAGTGGTATCTGAAAAATCCTGAATCCTGATACCACTCTCCCGTGCAATAAGAGATAAGAGAATTAATTTCGTTGTATCAGTACAATGACAATAAAGAGCATTCATTCATTCAAGCGCAAGCTGTCGCTGTCGCCGTTGCCGAGCGCTTCTGAAGACTCCGCCGCGGCACAAGACTGGCTTTTGGCCCATGTTGGCCAACTAACTGGACTGATTGCCGACCTGCCATGCCCGGATTGCGGAGAGAAAGGTGCACTAAAGGTGGACATTGGTCAAGGGAACCAAGGATTCTCATCCAACCTTGTGTTGGGGTGCGGTGCCGGTGAGTGTGAGTACGGCAGGAGCATGTTCTCTTCCCCTCGTCTCCAGTCCACGGCGTTTGACAAACGTCAGAATGGTGCTCCTCGCACATGAACTGGGAATGGGCTATGCAGCCCTAAAAAAAATCTGTAAAGTGCTCGGTATACCTGGGATTGCACACAGTACCTACAGTACGTCAAGCACAGCAAGACGGTGTCCGGTAAGAATTCTCTCTCTCAGGCTATTTTATAGTGTATTTTCTATGGCAACAAGTGGGAAGGGGGATGTAGGCTAACAGTTACTGTAGGCAGAAGCCTCTGTGTGCGTGTGTGTGTGTGCGTGCGTGTGCGTGAGAGAGAGGCAGAGAGAGACAGTGGTCAATACTGTTTTTCAGTGCAGTAATCAGTTGTTTAGATTACTATACTGTCTGTGTCTCATGATTGTTATTCATACATAATGGCAATAAAATGCATCAGTCTCTTTGTTCTCATCTTTTTATCAATAAAACTTAAGATGTTGGTGATTTGCTTTGCTTTTTATTTCAGCGGAAGAGACCAACAGAGGTCTTGAGAGCCTCTACAAGACCAGAGAGGTGGTGCGGCAGGCCTACGCCGACACCGACCCAGATGTGGCAGAGCTCCTGCAGGAGGATCCGGACGCTGTCATAGACGTCTCTGTATCGTTCGACGGAACCTGGCAGAAGAGGGGGTTTTCCTCACATTATGGCATCGGGGTCTGTATTGACATCCTCACCGGGCTAGTCATCGACTACGAGGTGCTGTCAACCTACTGCCACTCTTGTGTCCTCAAAGCCACGGCTGTCAAGGACAAAAAGGTCACAAAGGAGGACTACAAGACCTGGAAGGAGGAACACACCGAGTCCTGCTACCAAAACTTTGCTGGCTCCAGCAAAGCAATGGAGCAGGAATCCGCCAAGCGCATCTGGGGCAGGTCGGTTAACCTCCACCAGCTGCGCTACACGCAGATGCTCGGCGATGGGGACAGTTCAGCGCTCCGGGAGGTGGTGTCCCTGGACCCCTACCCGGGGATTGTGGTTGAGAAGCTGGAGTGCATCAACCACGCGCACAAAAGAATGGGCACTGCTCTGCGGAAACTAACTAAAGAAGTCAAGTTGGGAGGGAAGGGGGTCGGCAAGTTAACCGCCAAGAAATGCAAGGCTTTGCAAATTTTTTACAGGGGGGCCATTCTGTCAAATCTGGGCAGTGTAGACGCGATAAAGACAGCAATATGGGCGGGCCTCCTACACTCGATGTCGAGTGATGAAAATCCTATGCACACCAGGTGCGATGTGTCCTGGTGCTGGTTCAGTAAGGCGGAGGAGAATGGAGAGGAGCCCGACAGCCACAGCCAGCACCCTCAGAACGTTCTCCGCCAGGAGGTGGGGGAGAAGCTGCTGCCTGTCTACCACAGGATCACCAGCGATGCCCTTCTACAGCGGATGCAGCATGGAGGCACACAGAACACCAATGAGTGCCTCAACTCAGTAATCTGGGCGCGGTGTCCGAAGACAGTTTTTGTAGGCAAAAGCCGAATTGAGGCTGCTGCAGGGATGGCCGTTGCAACCTTTAATGAAGGTGCCCATGCCATGCTCGGTGTGATGCAAAGGTTGTGGCTGGAAAGCACAATGGTCACACTGGAGAACATGAGGGCGGTCGATCTGCTCCGGGTGACGAAGGCAGAGGCAAAGCATAGCGCAGCGGGCAAGCGTAGGCGTAAGCACCTCAGCACAGCCCAAAAGCTAAAAAGGCACCAGCAGGAACTGAATGAAGGGCAGATGTATGGGGCTGGGATGGCTGAGTAGATGAGTGTGTGTGTGGCTGGCTGTAGTTCTGTGTGCTGATTACATGGTGGTGCCAGAGGTTTGTGAGAGAGGGAGACACTTTCTATTCCATAACAGCCACTATTTGTAGCCTGTGTGCATTTCTGTTCAGTTTATGTTATTCAGTTATCAGTCAGGTGTTTAGGATGTTTATTGCTAATGGTTTGATTAGGTTTTGTGTTTGTGAATAGCAGTTTCAAATAAAAATGTTTCATATTTTACAATACAAAACTTTGAGTGCATTTTCCCGAAAATGGGTTTTTATGTGTTTGTCCACACACTAGGATATGAGTTGCCCATTTTCCTTGCACCAAAACAGACCAAACTTTCCACATTTCTTCCTATCCATATTCTGCTTCTTTCTACACAAGAATTTGATGATATATCATTCATAGCCCTGTTTATAGTACATTTTATACCAAAACCATGGCGAAAATAGATTTTTTTATGACTATGGAGTAGGGGTGGGACGATTAGAAAATGTCATGTCACGATTATCGTGGGCAAAATAATCGCGATCCACGATATTATCGCGAGAATTAAAAAAAAAAAAAACTTTTTAGAATGCCAATAAAACACACTGTAATCACTTTAACTTAGATTTTGTTGTATTTTTATTGAATCATGTTAATAACATTAACATCATTTTAAAAACATCTTGACAAAAATAAAAATCTTAAATTAAATAAGGTAATGATAAATTATAAGGTATCACTGCATAAATAAAGGAAAAAAATACTGTCAAACAAAACTTGAACACTGACACTTTTCTGTCATCAAACTGAGTGCTAGCCGTGTGGCTTAGAGACTTGAAAGCTTCAAGATAGGTTAAAGTGCAAAAATGTCAACATGTTCACTTTTTCTGCCTTTAGCTGTGCTCGGAGAGGTGTGAGTATGTGCCCACTGACTGGCACTAAACACTCTCTCTGAAGGAACACTAGTTGCAGGTATGCATAGAAGCCTGCGTGCAACCCTGGAAAGGTGAGGCAATGGACACGGGGCCGATGCAGCCATGGTGAGAAGGCTAGCATACGTTAGTGACTGACTGACAAGGCTGACTTGACAGTCACGTTACCCATGCAGGCTGAACAATCGCGCGAGACAAATTTCTGTGAGGATATTCGCGCGCGGCTCATGTGAGAAATCTCAATTATATTACTATTTATTTATAACATACGATTATTACATCCTCCCTCTCGCCAGTTTGGGGCAACATAGACTTCTCCCCTGGTGCCACGGATAGGGGTTTCAAGCGGTGGGACAGCAAAGGGATGGTTACTATCGGACATTTATATGATACGGAAATACTACTTTCATTTGACCAATTATGTAAGAAATATGACCTACCACGAAATGAGTTTTTCAGATACCTTCAGATACGAAGTTTTTTAAATAGCCAAAAAGACACTGGCCTCTGTCACCAACCCTCTCCGCTGGAGGAGATAGTCTCTGCTGGAAAGACGAGAGGCATTCTGGGGCTTGGGTATAGAGCACTTTCGAAATATGATAAAGGCAAACCTGCATTTACGCCCAAAGACTGGAATAATGACCTGAACATTAATACTGATGCAGCAACTTGGTCACTAATATGGCAATCGGCAAACGACATCTCAGTCTGTAATAGGACGAAGGAAACGCAATTTAGACTACTACAACGTTTGCAAATTACTCCCCAACTTAGACATAAAATGGATCATAACAAATCGGAAATGTGTACAAAGTGTATTACCGAGGTTGGGAGCTTTGTTCATTGTGTTTGGACTTGTAGATATATAGATGATTACTGGAAAGGCATAGTGGATAAAATTCATCTAATTCTAGATTGGATAAGGACATTGGATAAGGACCCCATGTGTCTATTGTTTGGGTTGCCAGACAAACAACTTAAAAGTATGCATTCCAAAAGACTTCTGTGTATCCTCACTTTTTGTGCAAGGAAAAATATATTGCTGAAATGGATAGACTGCAAACCGCCTACAATAGCTGGATGGCACAAGGTAATTTTTGATATGATTCCTATGGAATATCTGACATATAGGTCTAAGTGTAAAATAAAGACATTCTATAAGATTTGGTCTCCGTTCTTAGATTATATTGGTACCAGACTGGCTGCCATTGTAATGAAAGGTTTGGTGGATTACACTCAAGAAAGTACACAAGACTAATGTGTAACAGATCTACAATGTATGGGTCACAATAATATTTACTGTGCTGGTGTTGTGCTGCCGCTGTGTTTAGGACTGTAAGACATGGATGCTGTCTCCGATGGGGGTGATCCCCCCATATATTATGGCATTTGTTGTCATTTTCTTTTCTGTTTATTTCTGATATGTGACATGGCCTCCTCCCCCCCTGTTTTTTTGTTTTTGTTTTGTTTTGTTTGTCTTTGTTTTTTGTTTGTTAGTTTGTTTAAATAAATAAAAAAGAGAAAGAACATTTTCTGTTATTGTTTATGGACAATGTACTGCATAACAAAGTGCAAAACTAGTTTTCTACTATTAATGGGACAATAACCTCCCCCACGGATACTAGTTGTTGTTGTTATGTCCTGTTGTGTACATGTCTCTGTGAAACTCAATTAAAAAAAAACACACAAGTCACATACATTAATACATACAATAAAAACAGACAGATCAAATCATGATACAGGTGATGGTACTCCTGCTGGGCATTGCTGCCTGACGCACCTCCAACAGTGCCTTTAGAACAGGTGTGCTGTGACACCTCACTGAACACCTATGTGGGCCTAACTGGGTCATCAGCTGGGGACCACCAGTCAGACAAAGCAG
Organism: Nansenia antarctica; assembly: GCF_963989245.1. Classification (NCBI taxonomy): domain Eukaryota; kingdom Metazoa; phylum Chordata; class Actinopteri; order Argentiniformes; family Microstomatidae; genus Nansenia; species Nansenia antarctica. The sequence continues at coordinate 19,210,201 of NC_137677.1, read as the reverse complement.
TGTTTATAAAATGTAGTGCCATTTAAAAAGTCCAGTCATTTAAAAAGTAATAATAATGGAAAAAAAAAAAAAAAAAAAAAAAAAACGATTATGACGATTATTCAACTAATTAAAATTCTCCACGATAAAGTTATCGCGGGTGTTTTTATCGCGATTAACGATAAACACGATAATCGTCCCATCCCTACTATGGACAGTATTTCCTGATGTATGGGCTGATACGAGGACAGACACAATCTTTTCTGAAAAAAGTTTGTTTTCTTATGTGACAACATAAAAAAAACACATTATGTTGACACATATGATGGTGTTAGTGCCCTTGGAGATGTATGCAAAGTCGGCCCAATTAGCATCTAATTAGCATAATAAACATAAACAATAATACAATTCAGAAAACTTGCAATACATCTTAGTTTGTATGTACATAACAAACTGGGAATGTGTTCATAGTGATATCTATTTTCTTTCTTTTTTTGCCTATTGGCAAAGTCTAGTGGGGGTAGCCTCCCCTTAAATTAACAAAGGCATTCACACCAAAAGGCATTCGTTTTGGCATTACATGTTATTAAAAAGGTAATTTGTTAATGATAACGATAAATAAAACAAACCTTTAAAAGTTTAAAATCATACACACTAGTATCGGGGGCATTGGGTGTGAAATTGCTTAGTTTCTTAAACGGTGCGTCTCCTCGTCCTATCGCAAGTGTACGGGGAGGCCGTAGACCACAGGCGCAGCTCCTGTGATGTATTTGAGTTGGATGGCCTGGCGGGAGGAGTCCATGTGGTCCAAATTTTTTTTTTGCCTTTAATACATTTCTAAATGTTCACACTTATGATAATCATAGTCAATCATATCTAAAATCTAGCATACCTATAGACTGTGAGGACAGGGAGATTCTTAGCAACAGAAAAAAATAAATAAAAAATCCCCCTATGACACCTTGACCTTACGTGAAACGTGAATTTTGGGCGCGCGTTGACACTTGTTGTGCATAGTGACTGCTTAGTGCGACGTACAAAATGTCGAGGGAACGAGACCGAGGAAGAAAATTTGAATCGGGTGCTGAAAAAAGAAATAAAAAGAAAAGAAAGGAAGGCTTCAGGGCCTCGCTTAGAGGTTCGTTCGAAACATTTCTAAAAACAAGTGAGGCTCCCGTTAGCACCGAAGAAGCTAACGTTACTGCTAGTACTAGCAATGCTAGTAGTAGCACGGCACAGCCCCCCCTGAGAGGCAAAGATGATGTCTCGGAGGTGGAGGAGGACAACTGCTACACCGGCAGCAGTGGGGCTGCCCAGCCCCAGGTGATGATGGTCAGGAGTGGCGAAGTAGAGGATAAGGAGGCGGAAGATGGAGCTACTCAGAGCAGCAGCAGCAGGGCTGAGAGTGAAATTGACATGGACGCAGCCACAGGTGATGGAACGCAAGACGAGCCTACGGTGTCATGTATGATGATCCTGGTAATTGGCCGGTACATATGGACTCTACAGTTACGTATTGTCCTTGAACTGAGAGTAAAGACTTTGATTATAACCGTATCCGCATGATCATTTTAACACCTATCCTTTGCCCTCCCTTCGGAGGCGTGGGAGTCGCCGGCGTGGGGTGGCGGCCTGTCTCGGGTGCCTCTGTTGGTTGTCAGCAAACGGCCTGGCCTAGTCTGACTTCTGGCGGAGGTGTCTTGGGGCGGGCTTGCGGCCGCGTCGAAAAGCGGGTTGGTGGAGGCGCCTCCCTCCTCCATCTGTGGGATTATGACTGAACGCCTCTAAGTCAGAGTCCCCCTTGGGGAGAGATGGGGGGTTCGATCGGTTAGAGAATCAAGGGCCCGGTTAACAATCTGATTATGGATGTAGTAAATCGAGGTGTGCATTGTCTGATCACAGGGAACGGGCTAGTCCTAAACCCCTGGTTAAGGACAGGTTGCAACCCGGTGGAGAAAGGTCTGTAGGTTCAGGGTATGGAGACTTCGGGGGACTCATACCTATTCTGGTTAGGCCTCCGCCGGAGGCGTAAATCCTGTCAGCCACGTAGTGGGCAAAGTATTGTTGCAAAGGTCGGAACCCACTACGTTGGAGCCACCGTTCAGTCTGGTGGAGGATGTCGGTCGTAAGCATCCCCCAGCAGTTTGGTCGCCCTGTCCCAAAGGCGACCCCCACCCGGCTGACCGGAGAGCCTGAGTGCGGTATCGAATTCCCCGGAACTGGCCACCCCGGCAACTGGTGTGTCAGGACGCAAGCAAAAGTTGTCGGCGTAAAGGTGGCGACTCGCCGAAGATCTTCGAGGGAGCAGTTATCCACACACGGACGTGGACTTCAAGCCAAGAACAAGTCTAAGCCTTCTGCCCCACCCCAGGGGGGAGAGAAGAGCGTGAGGACCCCCACACAGACTACTCCTCCACCGTGATTGGAGGGGGATATGGGGGTCCACACACAGAGATGGGAGGCTAAGAGGAATAGCCCAAGACACCCAGAGCAGACGTCAGAAAAACCGCTGACGTCCAACCGACATACGAGGAGGTTGCCAAGGTCGATATCGGGAGAGTAAGAGCCCCTGCGGGACCCTTCACTCTTTGGCTGCCGGGAAGCCAATACTGGTGTGAGATGTGCAAAGCAGGGCCCTACACCATAGGCAGGATGGTGAAACACTACAAGGCCTCGCATAATGAAGTGATATTGAAGTTTGTGTGTCGAGGATGCAGGAAATCCGGCGACAAATACCACACGATCGCATGCCATGTCCCCAAATGTAAGGGGGCTAAGGTGCATAAGATCGAGAGGGGAAGTAAAGCGTTCATATGTGAAACATGCGGTAACACATTTGCAACGCGAATCGGAGTCTCACAACACAGGAGACGTAGACACGTAGCGGAATGGAATAGGGAGAAGGCCCAGGCCCTAGATCCAGATAGTGGCGAAACTGAAGGCCGAAGTTGGAACGCCAATGAGCTCGAAGAACTCCGCAGATTAAGAGCACTACACAACAGTGCTAAATACATAGCGGCAGAGCTCGGTAAGTCAATAAGACAAGTTAGATGGAAATGCCGAGACCTAGACGCAAGGGCAAAGAGGAGGGTGAGGATCACCAACCCAAAAAGATATCGGCTGGACCTGATGGCACCCGCAGAAAAACCACCCCCACAGAACGGAGTTCGGAAAAGGTTACTAAAAGAGTTGAGAAAGGGGAGTGGTGAAGCGGGATCCATAGAGAGCGAATTGGTACGTCACAGGCTACAGTCGACTGATCATGGTGCAAAAATGATCCGGGCTAAGGCCCTTGAAGATAGGACGCAAATGAGGGAAATTGAGGACCTCAGAAAACATCAAAACCCCACCGAGGTCGAACCCACGATTAAAGACCTAGAAGTCCCAGACGAATACGGATGGCATCAAGAGCTATTCAGAAAAGATGAGGCGGGCTTGGCATCCCTGATCCTTGACGGCGGTAAAAACAGTAAATGCGAAATCCCCATGAGAGAGCTCACCAAAGTCTTCAGGGACAGGTGGGATGGGGATAAGGTATACAAGGGACTAGGCCAATACCGCTCACTGGGAGGCGCTGATAACACGGAGTTTGAGAAACTCATCACGGCCGCCGAAGTGTCCGCAGCATGCAAGGCCGTGAAGACCAGCTCAGCCGCGGGCCCAGATAAAATCACCAAGAGGGCGGTGATAAGCTGGGACCCAAGCGGGGCGCGATTGGCACAGATGTTTAATTGTTGGCTGGCGGCTGGGCTCATTCCGGAGGCCTTCAAGGAGTGTAGAACTATACTTCTACCGAAGTCATCGATCCCAGTGGAACGCGTTACTCTAATCTGAATACTTTTTCCTGTAACGAGTATTCTAACGCGATACTATTTCCAAATCAGTAATCAGATTAAAGTTACTTATTCAAGTGACTGTGCGTTACTACCTCATAACTTAGGCTAAATGCAGTATTTCTTTGTAATGTTCGATAGCTTTTCTCGCGTCTTGGGGAGTGACGTCAGTGCTCACGTTTTCAACACGAGGTTACTATGGAAGGCCATGCCCGCAAAAAACGGCTCTCGACTATCGCGAGATTGCAGCAGAATCGCTCACGTGTATCACCACGCTGATTGCACAGTGTAAACAGAAGCGTAGCCTACACAATGGAGCGAGAACAGAGATATGCGTTAAATAGCTGGAAATATAAGGATTATTTTGAGTTTGTGTCAGCAAAGGATGACAAGAACATAAATGTTGATCATTGATAAACTCAGACTCACCCAGTTTAGGATTAGGATTATATTAGGATCATATCTGAATGGTCAGGGTAGGTTTTAGGTTTTGTGAAACCACTCCTTGCTAGTTACTGTTAAATAAAGATTATGTTTATTTTATTGTTTAAAAACAAGTATTTATGTTGGGTGAGGCAAAGAAAGACTCTTTATTTTGTTGTTTTAAGTTATTGTTTAAAGTTTAATTATGTAATTTAAGTTACTGTTAAAATAAAGTGAGTTTTGGCAAAACCAGTTTTCATTTTTATGTTGCGGGGGGGGGGGGGGGGTCGGGTGCCTAGGCAGCTCCCAATAGTAACTAAAAAAGTAACTAGTAATCTAACTTAGTTACTTTTCAAATCAAGTAATCAGTAAAGTAACTAGATTACTTTTTAAAGGAGTAATCAGTAATCAGAATACTTTTTCAAAGTAACTGTGGCAACACTGGTGGCGACCCATCACCATAGGATCCATGGTGGTAAGACTATTTTCCCGGATACTGACGAAGAGGTTAGCGCGTGCATGTCCCATTAACCCCCGACAAAGGGGTTTCATCGCTGCACAGGGATGCTCTGAAAACCTGATGCTGCTTCAGACCGCCATAAGAAAGAGCAGAAGCGATCGAAGGACATTGGCGGTAGTGCTCATCGACTTCGCAAAAGCCTTCGACTCCGTGCTGCACGAACACCTGCTGGACGCCCTACAGCAGAGGGGCCTAGACGAACACGTGCTTAAGTTGATCGAAAACTCTTACAAAGATTGTAAGACGGTATTGGAGGTCAACGGTAAAACATCTCTGTCTATAAAAATGAAAATTGGTGTAAAACAAGGGGACCCCATGTCTCCACTTCTGTTCAATATAGCAATTGACCCATTGCTACAGATTTTGGAAGACCGGGGATCCGGCTTCCGAATTGGGGGCGACAACAAAGCCACAGCATTGGCTTTCGCAGACGACCTAGTGCTACTAAGCGACTCATGGGAGGGCATGGAGTCCAACTTACAGATCCTAGACGGATACTGTGAACTGACAGGGCTGAAGGTAAATCCAAGGAAAAGTCATGGGTTCCTGATCAAGTCGATCATAGTTAGAAAAACAAAATCATTCACAGTAAACGACTGCAGGAAATGGAAGGTAGGAGGCGAGGAACTAAACTTAATAGGACCTGACGAGACCGAGAAATACCTCGGTCTCAAGGTGGGTCCTTGCCTCATATCGAGCCCCTTTGACCCAGTAGAGAAAATAGAAGAATGGGCTGGTAAAATCAATATAGCATTGCTCAAACCGAGTCAAAAATTGACATTACTTACTCGGTACGCTATACCCAGGTTGCTATACGCACTGGACCACTGCAACGTGGGATCGGGAATTCTAAAGGAAATTGACGGAGTAATCAGAAAATGGGCAAAGGACTACCTCCACTTACACCATTCAGTGTGTAATGGGATCTTATACTCGAAGAATTGCGACGGCGGACTGAGCATACCAAAGCTTAGCAGAATCGTACCTGCTATGCAAGTGAAACGTTGGGACAAGCTCAGCAGGGCGGAAGACAAATTGATCAGAGAGACCGCTCTGGAGGCCTTCAGCCAAATCGATTTGATCAAATTATGGAAAAAAGCGGGAGGCGACCCGCTGAAGGTACCAACCCTGAGACGGCCTCGTGAGGTATTCACAGGAGGACATGTAGGTACAGTGTCTGGGGGAACGGACCACCCCAGTGCACCGCAAGAGAGATGGCCAACCCCCTGTGATTGGCGCAGAGGCGAATACCAACGGTGGGTAACAAAACCTACTCAAGGCCTGGGCATTGAGGTATTCGGAAGGGACAAGATCAGCAATAGCTGGTTAGCGGGCCCAGATGGAGCGCACCTAAATCAGGCCCAATTCATCGCGGGGCTACAGCTCAGAACCAACATGTATCCAACCAGAGAGGCGCTCGGCAGGGGCAGATGGTCTCAGGTGACCCTATGCCACAGATGCCACGCCGGCCCGGAGACCCTACCGCACATTCTCGGAACTTGTCCGAGTGTAAAGAAGTCCCGCATGAGAAGACACAATAAAGTGTACAAACTCCTGCAAAACGAGGCGGAAAGATACGGCTGGACTGTAGACGCAGAACGTCATATCACGGATGACGACGGTACTATACGGGTTCCAGATTTGGTCTGCCGAAAGACAGATCACATCGTGGTGATTGACGTTACTATCTGTTTCGAAACGTCTGTAGAAAACTTGCAGGTAGCGGGAGGCAAGAAAGTGGTACACTACTCACCACTGATACCCCACCTAAAAAGAACAATGGGGCCGCGAGGAAAAGTAAACGTCTTTGGCTTCCCGGTAGGAGCCAGAGGCAAATGGCCAACCCAGAATAATGAGGTGCTAAGAATACTGGGTGTGAGAGGCAGCAGAAGGGCCGCCTTTGCACAACTGGTGAGTAGGAGAGTGCTCCTGTACTCACTGGACGTGCTGGGTGACTTTTACAACCCGGTAAGAGGAGAAGGAGAGGAACACGCCCAATAAAAACTGGTGGAAGAGCTTGGTTTCCTCTGCCCTCCCGTCGGAGGCGTGGGAGTGCGGCCTGTCTCGAGGTGCTTCTGAAGGTTACTCTGCTCCGGCGGGGTGGCTAGCAGGGGTACATTGGGGTGGGCTTGCGGCCACTGGCTTGCGGCCACGTCGAAAGCGGGTTGGTGAGGGATTTGAGTGATGGATGAGTTGGTGTCCTTTGCCCTCCCGTCGGAGGCGTGGGAGTGCGGCCTTATGGTGGCGGTCTGTCTCGAGGTGCTTCTGAAGGTTATTCTGCTCCGGCGGGGTGGCTAGCAGGGGTACATTGGGGTGGGCTTGCGGCCACGTCGAAAGCGGGTTGGTGAGGGATTGGAGTGATGGAAGAGTTGGTGTCCTTTGCCCTCCCGTCGGAGGCGTGGGAGTGCGGCCTTATGGTGGCGGTCTGTCTCGAGGTGCTTCTGAAGGTTATTCTGCTCCGGCGGGGTGGCTAGCAGGGGTACATTGGGGTGGGCTTGCGGCCACTGGCTTGCGGCCACGTCGAAAGCGGGTTGGTGAGGGATTTGAGTGATGGAAGAGTTGGTGTCCTTTGCCCTCCCGTCGGAGGCGTGGGAGTGCGGCCTTATGGTGGCGGTCTGTCTCGAAGTGCCTCTGTTGATTGTTCTGCTTCGGCGGGATGGCTAGCGGGGGTATATTGGGGTGGGCTTGCGGCCACTGGCTCGCGGCCACGTCGAAGGTGGGTTGGTGGGGGATTAGCATCTCTCGAAGGGTCGGAAGCTAGGTCCCCGGTGAGGTCGGCAGGTCGAATCCAAGACGGTGGTTGCTCGTAAGATACTGTTAATAGTGGACTTTGTGCATGATCGTGGACCATAAAATGGGTGGCGTGCGCTGTATAGAGTCACCGAAGATGATGTATACCGTTCCCCCCGCATTGCTCACCCGGCGTCCACTTGAGGATTCCTAATGGAGCGACTCGGGGCCTCGATAAAACCTCCAATCAAACGTGGAGCCTAAGAGGGGATACGGCCACGGGGGCTGGTCCCGGGGCAAATAGTGACAGTAGGCCGATAGGGCAAACGATTATAACACATCCCAGGGGCGGTGGTGTGATGGATAAGGGCCGTCCTAGGATTGGTAAGCCTGAAAGGTCCGAATGTTTGGCATAGTTGCGTGCTGGGGTGCGGGTCTCGAGTGCGAGAGCCTAAGCCTCATTCGAACTGCGTTTATTTGAGCCATGTGAGCTATGTCATCAGCCCGTGTAAGAGGCGTGTGGCGACCACGAGTACATAAGTGATTGCGATGGTGTCTTGCCTGCGTAGCCTGGGAGCGGGGGCGGCAGGATGCTGCAGATGGCCCGGCAACACCATGCATTGTATAGCAAGGAGCGGAGACATTCCTTCTGACCTAATACTGTGTCAAAGAAGCACCCTGAAGGCTAAAACTAGTCAGGAGAGCCAACATTTGAACAACACACTCAATGGAGGAATCCGTAGGGCTAGGTGTTGACGGGGTGGGGCCTGGGTGGAATCACATAAAGTGGGTTGAGGAATCCCACTCGGTTCAGTTAAAAGAAGGAGGGCCTGGTACTCGGAAGGACTAATTGGCATTCCCCCAAACCCGTCAGTGGCAAGGGGTCCCCCGGTTACATGCTTCGAGCCGGTGAGCCGAAGTAGCCCCGTAGTGGGCCATTAGGAACCTAACCTCTGGCATACGGCCGGCGGGGGAGCGAGAAGACAGAGAACACCCTGCTCTGAGCGCCCAATTAGGAAAGCCTCCTGCCCGGTAGTGGTTAGGGAGTCTCCCGGCCACTGGGTTCGGTCCGGTGAGCCGAAACAGACCAATAATGGTCAGTTAGGAACCGTCAGCCAGCCCGGTGGTTGGCGAGGGAGTACAAGACGGATAGGATTGACAGATTAATTAACTGATACCGTAGAGCAACAACAGAACCCCACAAAACCCCACCAAGAGACGGATTATGGAGAGATTGATGACGGCGGACCCCATAAATACCAGCAGGGATAAAGTGATAGCGGGAAAGACTCCCACTCATCCGAAAGCGATGAGTGGGGTTCACGCTCTCGTCAAGGCAATGTGATTTCTGCCCAGTGCTCTGAATGTCAAAGTGCAGAAATTCAATGAAGCGCGGGTAAACGGCGGGAGTAACTATGACTCTCTTAAGGTAGCCAAATGCCTCGTCATCTAATTAGTGACGCGCATGAATGGATGAACGAGATTCCCACTGTCCCTACCTACTATCAACATTTGATTCTTCTTTCTGACAGGTATCGTTTATTTTTCTTCCTTATCTCCATAGTAATGTGCTTTGTTGTGACCAAATCCTTCACCCTGACCTGCTGCGCGCCGTTCATTCTAATGGGCGCTCGCTACTTCTACAGTCGGAAAGTTATCCACAACTATCTCGATTGCGCGCTCCACACGGACATGGCTGACATCGAGGCATATTACATGAAACCCACAGGTAAGAGGGCCTTTGAACACAAGAGAAGGAAGATAATAACAGTTCATTTATTTGTGTTAGCAGGAAAATGTTCATCCACAGACATTTAGTTTTTTGTAAATTATTAGTTACTTACAAATGGCACAAACTTCAAAATTGCAAACACACACATACACATACACACACACACACACACACACATGCAGGTAACCTGACCGATATGCATCCATGATTCATCCAGGGAGGGCCCTCGCTGACCAGCCTTAAAAACTGTGTCCTGGTGAACGGTTCCTCCCGCTATATGAATTTGCCTCTACAGGGAGAGAGCCTTTGTACCGAAAGCTCGGTGCATAAGGCTCTCTCCCTGGTCCTCCTAAGAGCGAATCCAAGACGCCCCGTCTGTCCTAGTGGTCCTCCACTGGTTGTCAGCGTGAGGTCTCGGCGGTATTAGCCCAGGATTACGCCCAGGATCCATAGTGGCATGAGCTCAGTGACCGAACCTAAACACGCGTTGGCATCCAGAAACACATCTTCTCAAAACCTTCTATCGGGGATTGTAGTGGATCATCGGTGCCGTTGAGTGCAAGGAAATTGAAATCAATGGTGACCGTTCGGTGGCTCCTTGGCCCCTCTTCCCGTACAGCGTATTTCGAATTCCAGCCCCTCGAACTCATGGTAGCGTCCGACTGTTGTGCCTCGAGCTAGGGCTTCAGCGGACCTCCATGCTCTGGAGACCACGGTGGTCAGACTGGGATATGGTTCTCTAAGGGGGGGCTACCTGGTTGATCCGGCCAGTATGGACTCTCACCAGAGCGAGACGGTGAGAGTGTCTTTCATGCTTGGACCCAAAGCATGTAAGTTATCCTTAACCCCTGCTACGAATGGGTCGTAGGAGAGCGCAGCCTCCTTGCGAAGTGGCTTACATCTGTCATAGAGCCACCTTTGGTGGTAACACTGAAGGGGTCATCTGGACAGATGCGTCTATCGTGGAGGTTGCATACTAGGGGGGATATCGTGTTGGATGCAGGTGGCTAGGCTTACGGAGTTATAGCTACTGCACCACACACAGGGAGTGTGTATTCCAAACCCCTGGATGAAGGCAGGTCCCGGCCTGTCAGCTACATATCAAGTAGATTGCTCCAAAATCAGAGCCATCGCCGGTGGCAAAAACGTGGGATTATGACTGAACGCCTCTAAGTCAGAATCCCCCTAGCACACCGACGTGGTTATCTTGTGGGGAGTGATTGGATTGTGATGATAGAGCCTCTGTTGAGTCTGGGGGTGGGTGGATACTAACACTATTCACCTAAGGATGGATACTAACACTATTCATCCAACCCAGTTACGGCGCACTGGGCTAACAAAAGCGGCCTCCCCCTGGCTTGTTAGCGGGCTTGAGCGGGTAGTAAAAAGCACTAACTCCACAGGTCTAGAGGGCGGGCTTGTCGGACCCACAGCGAAGGTCCTCAATGCGAACGAAAATGAGAGTTCTCCCATGGCGGGGAGAACGAGCTCTGGTGACATAGGCGGGATGGCTCGACCCCCGTCTAACATTAGGCTGGCGCGTGGGACCAGGACTGGTTTACCCCCCCAGCACGATGCGTCACCCCTCCCTGGTGTCCTGGGAGAGAGGACCTTGGTCCAAACTGTTCTTAGCTGGGGCTCACCTAATACCCAATCTGCGAGCTCCGCCGTCCCTAACCTCTTATGGGAAAAGGCAAATAAGGCCACAGCGTCTCACGTGGTGTGCCCAGCACCACAACCTGCTCTTGACTACTCTCAGGAAAGCAGAGTTGGATCCGATTCGGGCCCTGTGGTGGGTAACTCAGCCCAGTCCTACACTATCGTACTTCCCGACAAAAGACTTCGTTGTCCACTCTGCAATAATGGTCCGTACACCGTCGGTCGACTACGGAGTCACCACGTGGCTAACCACAATGAGGTACGTCTCATGTTCGCTTGCGAATGTGGGAGGACCAGCTCCAACTACCACTCGATCAGTTGTCACGTGCCCAAGTGCACGGGGAGGCAGGTCGTGGCGAAGTTGGAGTTCCAATGCGATCTCTGTGAAGACACATTTGGCAAAAGAGTGGGCCTTTCCCAACACAAGAGACATAAACATCGATGTCAATGGGACGAGGAACAAGTCGGGAGGGCTGCGAGACGTGAGGGAAGGGGTAAAGGTTCTCTGCGATGGAGTTCTGAGGAGGTGAATACCCTGCTTAGACTGAAAGCCCTGCACGAAGTAAGGCCAAACAGGAAAAGGTGTGCAGAGGCTCCGATTGGCGAGTCTGGAGAGCAGGCGATGACTAAACGTCGAATATTGGGTAGGGCGGACCCAGAGAGTGGGGGCGGCGCAAGCCATGGAGACACCTTCCTGGCACTGACGGAACCGGCGGAAACGCCACCACCCCAGTCGGGAGTGCGGGCGAGGCTTCTTAGAGCCTTAAGACTGGGGACAAGTGGAACCGATTCCGGCAGGCGTTCAGCCTTCATCCGTTGTCTTCAGCGCGCAGATCAGGGCGCTTCCTGGATCGAATCGACAGCGCGTAAAGTGCTAAAACAGCTGAAAGTAGGTGGGCAGGTTCGTTTGAGTGGCGGCCGAACCAGTGCGGAGCAAATCGAGACCGGGCTGATGGGTAGGATCAGGATGGGTCAGGTAAAGCACGGCGAATACCAACATCTGTTTGCTACGGACCGATCAAGCCTGGCAGCCCTAGTCCTTGACGGCCGGAGGGGTCATACATGTGTCATCCCACTGGCGGTGCTTGCGGAAGCATTTGGAGCCAGATGGGGGGCAGTGGACGACTACGAAGGACTGGGCCAGTTCTGCTCTGTGGGAGGCGCTGACAACGACGAATTCACGGAACCAATTTCGGCTGCAGAGGTACTTGGGTCCTGTAAGACAATGAAGAACCGCTCAGCCCCCGGCCCAGACATGGTCAGTAAGAGCGCAGTACTGAGTTGGGATCCGACGGGAGAGCAACTCGCTTGGCTATTTAACACATGGTTGGCCTCGGGGATCATACCCAACGTCTTCAAGGAATGCAGAACGATACTACTACCCAAGACCTCTGTCCAAGCAGAACTGGACGCGGTGTCAGGCTGGCGGCCTATCACCATAAGCTCAACGATTTTGAGACTCTTTTCGAGATTGATAACGAAGAGACTGGCGCGTGCCTGTCCCATCAATCCTCGCCAGAGGGGCTTCATCGCCTCGCCTGGTTGCTCTGAAAACCTGATGATAATTCAAACTATCATCAAGACGAGCAAAAGGGAGAAGAGAGACCTGGGTGTGGTATTTGTCGATTTCGCGAAGGCGTTCGACTCTGTAGCGCACGAGCACATCCTGGGTGTACTGCGACAGAGAGGTTTGGATCAACACATAGTTGGGCTGATCAACAACTCATATGTAAATTGCAAGACGAGGATCGAGGCAAACGGAGAGGCATCTCCAGCCATCGATATTAAGGTGGGAGTCAAGCAAGGTGACCCCATGTCACCTCTGCTCTTCAACCTGGCAATGGACCCTCTCATCCAGGCTCTGGAAACACATGGCGATGGGTTTCTGATCGGTGGTAAGACGGTCACGGCCCTCGCGTTTGCGGACGACCTGGTGTTGCTCAGCGCATCCTGGGAGGGCATGCAGAAAAACCTGCAGATTCTGGATAGTTTCTGCGGGATAACTGGATTGAAGGTACAGCCGAAAAAGTGTCACGCCTTCTTGTTAAAATCAGTCAAGACTACATATAGTGGCCGCAAGACGTATGTAGTCAACAACTGTGCAAGATGGCGGTTGAGTGGAGAGGAGCTCAACCTCATAGGAACCGACGAGGCCGAGAAATACCTCGGCCTCAGGGTGGGTCCTAATAGAGTGACAATAGCCTTTGACCCAGTTGAAAAGCTGAGTCAATGGGCCGGGAATATTGCAGAGGCGCCTCTGAAACCTACCCAGAAATTGGAACTGCTCACACGATACGCCATTCCGCGATTGATATACACGTTGGACCACTGCGAAGTGGGGACTTTGGTGCTGCGCAGGGCAGACGGAGTCATCAAAAAGGCGGTAAAAGAGTACATGCATCTCCACCACGCAACGTGCGATGGACTGTTGTACTCGAGGCATCGTGATGGGGGGTTGGGCGTCCCTAAGCTCGACTGCCTCATACCGTCCATTCAAGCTCGTCGATGGCAGAGGTTGAGCAGCTCAGAGGAAGGGCTTGTGAAGGTGATCGCGGAAGTGGCCTTCAGTCAGAATGACTTCAAGAAGCTCTGGACGAGGGCGGGGGGTGACCTATTGATGGTACCGACCCTGGGGCAAGCCCCCGGGGCAGATATAGAGGTGCCTGAAGGCGTGGTGAAAACAGCAACCAACCCCCCCCCCACTGTTACCGCAGAAGTGGCCAGGATCCAGCAACTGGCGTAGAGTGGAATTCCTAAAATGGATAGGCCTACCAACGCAAGGTCTGGGGGTAGCGGTCTTTGGCAATGACAGGACAAGTAATGGATGGCTGGCTGACCCGATCAAAGCGGGATTTAAGCAAGCACAGTTTATTACCGGGCTTAAGCTAAGGTCCAATACCTACCCAACACGCGAGGCGTTGGTCAGGGGCAGAGGGTCGGAGGGGGCCCAATGCCAAAGATGCTATTCTGGTAGCGAGACTACCACATATACTTGGGAGGTGCATGGGCGTGCAACAGTCACGCATGAGGAGGCACAACAAGATATGTGCACTTCTCAAACAGGAGGCCGAACGGACCGGCTGGGATGTAGACCTGGAACGCCATGTCACTGATGGGAATGGTGATAAATGGGTTCCTGACCTGGTCTGTAGAAAGCCCAATCTTGTAGTAATAGTCGACGTGGTCGTCTGCTTCGAAGTAAGTTCTGACACATTGGTGGCCGCAGCGAGCCGGAAAGTCGCCTACTATACACCGCTGGCATCCCACTTCCGAAGTTCGATCGGACCCAGCGGCAAAGTAAGTACCTTTGGCTTCCCGGTAGGAGCCAGGGGCAAGTGGCCTCCGCAGAACAACCAGGTTCTGGCGGCACTTGGGCTGACAAGTTGTAGATTAACAGCATTTGCCCAGCTAGTGAGTAGGAGGGCTCTCCTATACTCATTAGATGTACTGGGCGATTTCTACAACCCGGCAGCGGCCGACGAGTGAAGAGAGAGGGGAGATAAGGAAATTGCAAAACGTCACGTTTGACGTCAGACTTAACTGGATATATTATTTTAAATCTGCGCATGCGCAGGCCGCATTTATCTGCGCGCCGACCACGTGTAAGCCAACAGTATTTCGACTGCCAACCAAAAGCACTCATTGCATCTTTGAATCGTCGAAGTTCTTCTCCAAATAAGATGGCCACCCAGAAAGGACCGAACCAGATGCAAAATAAACTCAAGCAGCCAAGAGGAAACCAGACAGGCACTCATATAAGAGAGGGGGAAATGAAACAGGGGCTCCTGCAGAACCCTTACATCGACCTACTTGGAATTATGTATGGATCTCAGAGACCAGAGAACAGAGTGACGTCTATGAGTACTTCTATAAGAAGTTCCATGAGTCTCCACGTCTACTTGGAGGAGTGTTATGAGCAATTGAAGGTCTTGAGGAAGGAGAGGAGGGAGGTGAGCATTGAGAATATGAGCCCAATGTTATGAGTGTAGAAAGAAGACAACATTAGGGAATTACGAAGGGGTCCGGCCAGACTAGTCTAACGCTTGACACAAGAGGAGGGAACAATAAAGTGAGCTCCGTAGTTGCGCCCTCCCGCTGGAGGCGTGGGAGTGCGGCCCGGGGTGGTGGCCTGTCTCGGGGGGCCTCGGTCGGTTGCTCTACTTCGGTGGGGCTTCTGGCTGGGGCCGCTTGGGGCGGGTTGCGGCCCGGGGCTTGCGGCCACGTCGAAGGTGGGTCGGTGGGGGATCCTTTGCCCTCTCGTCGGAGGCGTGGGAGTGCGGCCTAGGGCGGCGGTCGGTCTCGGGCGCTTCTGCTGGGTGTCCTGCTTCGGCGGGATGGCTGGCGGGGGCGTCTTGGGGCGGGCCTGCGGCCTAGGGCTTGCGGCCACGTCGAAAATGGGTTGGTGGGGGGGTCCTCTGTCCTCCCGGTGGAGACGTGGGAGTGCGGCCGGGGGTGGCGGCCTGTCCGGGGGTGCTAACGTTGGTTGTCCTGCCTCGGCGGGGTGGCTGGCGGGGGTGTCTCGGGGCGGGCTTGCGGCTACTGGCTTGCGGCCGCGTCGAAAGCGGGAGGGGGCACGGGTGGCGGAACACGTCCAACCTCTTGTAGTATCGGACGAGAGCACCGGTGTCGGGTCAGTTCGCTGACCTCCCTCAGACTCCTTATCTGAGCAACCGGGCTCTGTGGCTGTGACCTGCAGCCAGGGGGGGTCGAGGTGACCCCCCAGAAACGGTGTGTGCCTGATGGGCCCACGACCTCCCGAGAACTTTACCGCATCAAGGATGGGTACTCGCCCATCCATATCCCGATGCTGAGAAGGTGTGGGAGGATAGACAGCAGGACGGTGGCCATAAAAAAGTCGGAATCCGCTAAGGAGTGTGTAACAACTCACCTGCCGAATCAACCTGCCCTTCTCAATCAACACCCTTTTGAAACCGGGACAGGTTTAACATAGAGTCTGTTACAGATTCGAAGTTACGGCCGCCCCCGAGATAGAGTATTTGTTGTCCCACCGGATGGGCGGAAGGACGAGGGACGACTCGAGGCCCCGCGGAAGAGAGGGCTCGAGTCACCGTTGCGGCATTGTCAGTTAGCACTTTGTTGCTTGCTGATTCCCGACGGCCGCATCCCAGGATGTGGGCTTCGAGTTGGTGAACGCAGGAGGGCCTTCTTTGGGATACCTCGAAGTCTAGCGCACCTAGTGTCAGCTCGGATGAGGTTCCATCTTCTCCCCTTCTACGCCCAGGAGGGTTCACCGCCATGCCTTAGGATGTCACAACATAAAATGAGGATGGAGGGGGGCACCACACCGAGGTGGCCGCCTTGAGAAGGACCTAGCCGACGAAGAGCCGGTGGTTAGAGCGGGCTCGGAGTGAGCGAGGTGCCCCGTCTGGCGGAGGGGGCTCAGCGCCGCCCTGTTTAGCGGTGGAACGCCGAATTGGTGCGAATATGACCATAGTGAGCGCGCTGCTAGTTGGAGAGATGTAACAGTTTAACCGACGAACCAGCAGATCTAAGTTTCCCGTTATAAGGGTCCGTATGGCCGCACCCGAGCTTGACCGTAGAGGTGTTGAGTAGCATAAGTCGAAATTCACCCGAGCGGAATAGCAGCGAGGGGATTACTAAAGCTTGTCGGTTGCGAAATCGGGTAGCCCAGTATACCATTGGATTTAAAAGTTTCCCTGGACCATTCCTCCATCGGTCGCTACTATCCTGGGGCCGGTGGGGTTAAGCAGCCCGAGAGAGGTAGTCGGAGGGGGTACTGAGTAGGATTGAGATCGTCCAAAAGGTATCCTCGTACCGGCTGCTGACGGGAGGCGAGGGAGGTAATCGGGGCAATTACCAATAAAGCATATCGCCAGGTCCATGCAATCCTGGTGGCTTGGCTGGGACCAATCCCGGTGCGGGAAAGTGGTGGGTCGTTTGCTAAGCGCTCTGGAAGTACGACTAGCGATCCTCCGCCCAATGAGGGCTAGGAGTCGCCCGACCGCCTAGACGGGGTGGTCGGGGGGGGGAAGGGGAGCGTGCGTAAGCTGTTCTGAGGCTCATGGGTCGGCAAGGTCTCTTCTATAGAGCCGTAACCCCTCCTGTGCGGCTAAAGACAGTGAGCGTGCGTGACCACCGCCGATCGCCGAGTCGGAAACCCTCCTACCAGCGGAGGGGCGTGGAGTCTCCCGATCGGGAGGGGAGTAGCAGTGAACGCGGCGACACGGACGCCGGGTCTCAGTGGAGTGCATCACGAGAGTATATATTACTCAGCATGGGCGGGGGAGATAGAGCCCAGGGTAATTTCCCCCATATCCTCTGAATGTCAAAGAGGAGAAATTCAATTGAAGCGCGGGTGAAACGGCGGGAGCAACTATGACTCTCTTAAGGTAGCCAAATGCCTCGTCATCTAATTAGTGACGCGCATGAATGGATGAACGAGATTCCCACTGTCCCTACCTACTATCTAGCGAAACCACAGCCAAGGGAACGGGCTTGGCGGAATCAGCGGGGAAAGAAGACCCTGTTGAGCTTGACTCTAGTCTGGCACTGTGAAGAGACATGAGAGGATTTGTAAGCCCAGGAAGGACATAATTCACGTTAAAACTTCTTCTGAAAGGTTAGAAATACTTAAATTATCGAGTGTAAAGCCAGGGCTAGCTAGCGCGTTGCTAACTGAGGTTAGCAAAATGGCGTCGCGGGAGCAAGCAAACAGGATGGAACAGCCTCTGAAAGTGTATTCTACGGTCTGACGCTAAAGATGGAAACGACTACCCGACCCCACCAGTTAGGTCGCTCTGTCCCAAAAGCGACCCCCACCCGGCTGACCGGAGAGCCTGGGTGCGGTAGTGAACTCCCTGGAACTGGCCACCCTGGAAACTGGTGTGCCAGGACGAAAGCAAAGGTTTCCCACGCAAAGGTGGCGACTCACCGAAGACCCAAGGAAGACCATCCATCCACCCACGGACGTGGACCCGAATCTGAGCCTTCTGCCCCCCCGCAGAGAGGGGAGAAGAGCGGGAAGACCGCCCCAACACATAGGCTAATCCTCCGCCGGAATTGGAGGGGGACATGGGGATCCTCACACAGGGATAGGAGGCCAGGAGGAATAGCTTCCAAGACACCCAGAGCAGAAGCTAGGACAACTGCTGACGTCCAAGTGACAAAGACAACGGTGGAAGACAACGGCGGTGGAGATAAAGCAGGAGTCCCTTCAGGACCCCTCCTTCTGTGGCTACCGGGAAGCCAATACTGGTGTGAAATATGTAAAGCAGGGCCATACACCATAGGGAGGATTGTACAACACTACAAGGCCTCACACAATGAAGTGGTACTGAAATTCGGGTGCCGAGGATGCAGAAGATCCGGTGACAAATATCACTCGATCGCATGTCATGTCCCCAAATGTGAGGGGACAAAGGTGCACAGGATCGAAGGGACAGACCAAGCGTTCTCATGTAGTACATGTGGAAGCACATTTGCAACGCGAATCGGAGTCTCACAACACCGGAGACAGACACAAACTCGAGTGGAACAGAGAGAAGGCCCAAGCCCCAGGTCGAGACAAGACAGGAGCGAAGGAACCGAGGTGGAGCCATGAGGAGGAGGACGAACTCCTCAGACTAAGAGCCCTATACAAGGAAAAAACCAAGATCGAGAGTGCTGCATGCATAGCAGCAAAGATGGGTAAGACAACAGGACAAGTCAATTGGAAATGCCGAGACCTGGACGTAAGAGCAAAAAGGAGGGTAAGGATCACCAACCCAAGAAAGACCATACTGGATCTCATGGCACCTACAGCGACACCACCCCCCCCAAAAGGGGTACAAACTCAACTGTTAAAGGCGTTGAAGATGAGGGCTGGTGAAGCGGGACTCACTAGGAACGAAGCAAAAATATACGGAATACAGCACGATAACCAAGGTGCTAGACTGGTCCAAAGTAAGGCCTTGGAAGCCCGAAAACAAATTAGCGACCTCATGAAAACCAGAGAACACCAAAAACCCACGAAGGACGAAGGAAAAGACTCACACGGATCCGGAACAAGGGAATACGGAGAGTATCAAATCCTATTCGGAAAGAATGAGGCCAGACTGGCCGCCCTGGTCCTAGACGGCGGAGAGGAACATAGGTGCAAAATCCCTATGGTAGAACTCACCGAAGTTTTCAGAGACAGGTGGGATGGGGTGAAGGAATACGGAGGACTGGGTCAATACCGCACAATAGGGGGTGCAGAGAACCATGAGTTCGCAAAGCTCATTTCAGCCGCAGAGGTATCCAACGCGTACAAGGCCATAAAGAACGGATCAGCCGCGGGCCCAGACAGAATCTCCAAAAAAGCAGTGATAAGCTGGGACCCAACCGGAGTGCGACTCGCACAAATGTACAATTGCTGGCTAGCCTCCGGGGTCATACCGAAAGCCTTCAAGGAGTGTAGGACCATACTACTACCAAAGTCCTCGATCCTAGCGGAATTGGAGTCGGTGGGTGGATGGAGACCCATCACCATCGGATCAATGGTGCTAAGGATATTCTCAAGGGTAATGACGAAGAGATTAGCACGAGCATGCCCCATTAACCATCGTCAGAGGGGCTTCATTGCTGCGCCTGGATGCTCTGAGAACCTGATGATGCTTCAGACCGCCATCAAAAAGAGCAGGAACGATCGAAGGACATTGGCGGTAGTGTTCATTGACTTCGCGAAGGCCTTTGATTCCGTGTTGCATGAGCACCTGCTGGACGCTCTGCAACAAAGGGGCCTGGACGAACACATCCTGAAATTGATTGGCAATTCGTACGAGGACTGCAAGACGGTAATAGAGAACAACAGAGGAACGTCTCCGGCCATAGCAATGAAAATTGGGGTCAAACAAGGAGACCCCATGTCCCCATTGCTATTCAACATCGCAATGGACCCCATGATCCAGACATTGGAAGACCGGGGATCCGGCTTCCCAATCAGTGGCAGCAACACAGTCACAGCCCTGGCTTTCGTGGACGACTTAGTGTTGCTAAGTAACTCATGGGAGGGCATGGAATCCAACCTGCTGATCCTGGACGGATACTGTGAGCTCACGGGA